>NC_143020.1:71616375-71960390 GCF_055824585.1 Amblyomma mixtum | reverse complement strand
CCATGGTCATAATATGGCTTGTGTTCTAATTGGCGACAAATCTGGCACGAAGATTAATGGCATGGCTACTTTAGGCGACTTTTAACTTGAGACCTCGCTAACATTGTAATCAGCCTAAAGACAGCCCTGAGACGGACGTTAAGCGTCTTCCAAGTTTTTTGACGAAGGCTGCACTCATTGGCAGTCATATACCTATCGCATAAATGGCCAGACGTTTTGCTTAGGCAGCCCGTGTGCGCCTCTCATGCAAAAATAGAGATCACTGCGGGGAACCGCATTGGGGGAATGTGAAAGCACTGATGCCTCCTCGGCACTCGTCGCCTCTCTTTGCCTCTATAGTGTTCTTTTTTGTTTGTTACTTGAACTACTGAATTAGGGTAAGCTTTAATTACATGTAATTTATTTACTCTGATTATAGCTTCTTTTATCTCAATCAACCGTTTTAGTTTTTCAAATTTGGCGCCGTGGTCGCTATCCCGTCCGCTTATTATATACCCGGCCACCCTGTTCAACCGTCGAATGGTTCTTGGTGATAAATAACTAATTAATCTATGCCAACTTAACATTTTCGATTAATTTTCACTGATCAAATATATTTCAATTCATTTTATACTTTATTTTAACTCTTTTGCCCACTTTTGCACTATACTGTCGTCCACGGCTGTTTTTCCGTCCACTCACTATACCGACATCGACACTATTTCGACGTTTTTTGCTCTATTTAATTAACTAATCATCCTATCGACATAACTTTTCTTGCGCAGCATGCTCACATCATCCTCTTTCGATTACAACCACTAGTTTGATGCTACCTCTTCTGAGAACGTCACAACTGCCGCGGACACGTTTGGCTGACACGTCTTGCGGACACGTCTTGCGGACACGTCTTGCGGACACGTCTTGCGGACACGTCTTGCGGACACGTCTTGCGGACACGTCTTGCGGACACGCTTTTCGGGTACGATTTTCGGGTACGATTTTCGGACACGCTTTTCGGACAAGCTTTTCGGACAAGCTTTTCGGACAAGCTTTTCGGACAAGCTTTTCGGACAAGCTTTTCGGACAAGCTTTTCGGACAAGCTTTTCGGACACGCTTTTCGGACACGCTTTTCGGACACGCTTTTCGGACACGCTTTTCGGACACGCTTTTCGGACACGCTTTTCGGACACGCTTTTCGGACACGCTTTTCGGACACGCTTTTCGGACACGCTTTTCGGACACTTTTTTCGGACACGTTTTTGTGTTACGACCCCGCGGACATAGGCTGGGAATGCTTTGACATTAATAAAACTCTCGCATAATGACACCGCTATAATACCGCTCAATAAACATTCTCGCTCACCTCTCTCCTCAGGAGCTCCTCTGCACGGAACTCTTTCCAGTCGACGTCTTCGTCTTGGCACTCGTAGCCGTCCAGCGGACATATGTGTAGGCCTTGTTCAGCGCACTGCCCGTAGCACGACTCGCACAGCGTATGGGAGCATGGAAGCAGTACCGTTTTCGGGCGCACCAATCCGCAAGCACTGCAAACTCTGTTCGGTGGAATAGGCTTGAGGAATTGCAGGGGCCGCCAGTCCAGCTCCGCGGAAAATCCGACCAATGTGTACTGCATGCTTTCAGGAGGCATCTTCTGGCCCGCACAATCGCTGCACTTCGAACCGCAGGTACTGCAGCATACGCCCCTTGAAAGGGCTAACTTATCGCATGCCTTTTTCGCCCGTCGCCAAGGCGACAATCGCTGCGATAGCCGCCGCTTATCTGTCTTCCCATGGCGGGGCGCGTGGCGACCTGGGAGCAAGTAATCCCTCCAGTTGCGCCTGCCGACACCTTCAAGTGTTTTTTTCGGAATCGTTGTCTCGCAGACTGAATGCTTCGTTCAAAATTCTGTTTAAGATTTCATGTGAAAGATTCTATGCCATTGACGCCTAACCCCCTCCCCCTTTTTTACCTCCCACCATATCGTCACAACGCAAATAGCCTCCCATTGTTTCCGAGTGAAGAACCCCTCGGCTCGTTCCGAGAAAAGTTGGCAAGCGCCCATACTCCCCCCCCCCCCCTCCTCGCCGAGGGAAAGCGGTATCGCTGTGCGGCGTTTAGATTTGTATGTGAGGGTGGGCGCGCGCAGGGGACGATTGCTTCGTTAAGGTGGGCGGTAGACACTCAACGATCCCGGAGAAGCGAGCCACTCGGTTTCGACCCTCGGCGGCCAGGCTTTCCTTTCTTAGTGTAGTTGTTAATAAATCCTTTTTTGTTGTTTTTAAAAGTATGTTTCGATCTGCTGCATGCCACTGAAAAACGAACACAGATAATGCAGGCAGGTGATGCCTGCATTGCTTCTTCTCTCTCTCTCAATCTAAAATTCACTGAAACTACAGTAGCGATTCAGGGAGAGCTTCGACATAAATACCAGAGCGCTGTACTGGGAAAAATGACGGACGGTGGAAATCGGTAACGTTTCAAGCTATATTATTTCCTCGCTACTTAGCCAGAACGTTTGCTTACACGTTATCTTCACGGCTGTTGTTTGTTGCGTCTACATTTTGTCATCAGCTACGGCCCGCACGCAGCCTGACGCCTCGTACCTTCAACGTGCAATCTGGTACTACCGTGTGTTATCGTTCATCTTCGTTCCGTTCCTCATCAGGCACCTTTATTTAGCGTAACGGGGCGGCAGAAAATCAGTTCTCGAGATTATGTTAAGAAGTTTGCAAGTAGAAGAGGTGCCAGCCTGTGCAGAGCAGGGCTAATTCAGGGATAATTGAAAGTCAGTTCTAAAGCGTGCAGTGTACATAGTTACGATGATGCTGACGGTGATGTAGCGTGTCGCTAAATGTACAAAGCGGATTGTGAGTACCCAACTCCTTTATTCAGTTTTTGTGTTGTATGACTACTGCGTTGGCATAGAAACGGCGCAGTGTGCGATCTGTCTGCTTTCCTGTGCAGTCTACTTCCGATGGCCATCATCAGGCGGCTTGGTGTACAAGAGCGGATCTGCGGGCTAGTTGGTGCATCATGTTTATGCACAGGCGCAAGGGAGGACGAGACGAAGAAAGAGAGCGCTGTGGATGTCCTCCTCTTCTTCTTTCTCGTCCTCGTCCCTTGCGCTGTGCATGAGCTTTGTTTATTTGGGCTGAGCGGCTGCTATTGTAGAAAAAAATTGGGGTGTTCGCACCGCCAGAAATATGGCTACACTGGTGGCTAAGTAGACACGTTATTCTTGACAATAGATTAATTATGAACAAAAAATATTAAACTTATGACATAAGCAGGATTTTATTCAATTACCAACACAGAACTTCCACGAACAGGAAAGTTTGCGGAGAATATTTTCTGAGAGCCTTGTAAAATTTTCGCAGTGTTACATCCAACAATTCTGGTCAAAAGCATTCTGTAGCGAAAGCTACATTGGCCCCGAACTTGCGATTTCGCTATGGCGATGCTCCGAGGATGCACGAAGACCGACTTTGAGCCGTTGCCTAGCCACCGAGGAAGCTGGCGGACGCCGCGCCACCTGGCATGACGTCACACCACGCGTCTCTCCATGGAGACGCCACCGCCGCTTGCTATGACGTCACACCGCTTGCCTCGTCGTTGCGCACGTCTCCGCTCTCTTCGCCAGCTGTGTCGCATGCTTGATAACATGTCGGAGGATTGAAAAGGAGAGCTTGTGTGCGCCGCAGCCACAGTTGAGGCGGCAGTATGACAGAGTATTTGAAGCGGAAAAGGGTGGCGGATGCTGCCAACGTCTCCGCGTCGACATCGGCCACTGGTTCGGTTGCCTTTCGCTCCGTATCACCCGGCTGTGCAGAGCTGAGCCACAGCCATTTCTGAAGGGGACCCGGATTATGAACGCTATTTTTTCATATATTGTAAGGTTTCACTACAGCAATCAATATATGAGCATATCTCCCGTCGACAGGCTTGCATTTTTTTTTGCTATAAACATTTTTGCTGTCGTCAAAAGTGTTCCCCATTGGTTTTCTATGGCAGTCCTAACTGCTCGACGTTTGTGGTGAAAACGCTCCAAAAGAAAGATTGTGCTGCACGTCGTATGAATGGACAATTACTTTTAATATTTCCATGACAATAAGTGCAATATTCCGATATGCAAAATTTTTGCCCGGTGATGTTGGACTTGGAACATGACACTGAAAAGACAGCTGGGGCTCGAAGACAGGTTTATGTTTTTCTATATATAAAACGTACCTACAGCGGCCCCACTGGGTAATTACTGTAGCGGGAAAGATCATAAAAGCAACAGGCGTACAATACAATAAATTAGGCTAATGATGCAATATACTAAGAAAACCACCCAAGCTCCCTCACCTCAAAAAGCAAACAAGTTTGGCTTTCCTGCGCCGATCAATGAAGGAGCTCGAACATAACATGCAGCTGATCATTTTCCACGTACCGGTCTGCGATCGGACCATCGACATCGAGTGACTCTTGAGTAAAGTAACCGGCAACGCTACTACATACTGATGGTCTTTGAAAGCACGAAATAGAAGGTTGCCCTGTGACCTCAAACACGCGATATACACTTTTTGTGGGATGCAGCACGCTAAGTCTGACTTTGTGCTGGAATGCCCACTGCAGAACGTCATCCATGTTGCCCTTGTACGAGGGGGTACCCAAAAGGAACCGGACTTATTTTTGTTTGAACTTATTTGTTCACATTTTAGGCACAGACCTTCAATCTCCTTCAAAGTATTCCCCACTTGCAATGATACGCTTGTCGAATCTTTCATTCCATTTTTCAAAACATTGTTTAAATTCATCTTTTGTGATGATTGACAGTGCCTCCGTCGTTTTTTTCTTCACCTCAGCAACATCAGCGAAACGCTTTCCATTCACCTATTTTTTCATTCAAGGAAACAAAGAAAGTAGCACTGGGCAAGGTCGGGAGAGTATGAGGGTTGAGGAATAGGGGTCATGCCATTTTTGGCCCAAAATTGTAGAGACAGGGCTGTGTGAGCAGGGGCATTGCCATGATGGAAAAACCAGTCACCCGACCGCCACAAATCTGGCCGCTTCCACTGCACACTGTTGCCCAATCTTTTCAAAACATCCAAGTAGAAAGCCTGGCTAACTTCTGACCCTGCGGAACAAATTCTCAATGGACGACTCCTCTCACGTCGAAAAAACAAATCAGCATTGTTTTGAGGTTTGGTTTCACCTGACGAGCTTTCTTGAGGCGAGGTGAATTTGAAGTTTTCCATTGGCATGATTGTTGCTTTGATTCAGGATTCGATTCAGGAACACTTGAGTTGTCCCCATAGCATCGTCCTTGTACGTCTTTCTGAATATTTTAAGAGTTTCTATTCAACTTTTTCCGAGCAAAAATCAGAATTTCACCGGCGCACGCTGTTCACGAAAATCAGTCATTGCAAAAACGACGTTCACACAAAACAGTCGTCACTCTAAAACTCTGCCTAAACTAGTCTGACCTCCTTCAACGACGGCACTCGGCTTACTGACTCTGGAATGTTCGCTCTATGCGCTCCTAGTGGCAAAACGCGGTTCCACAGAAGCTTTGCCGACCAAAAAATTTAGTCCGGTTTCTTTTGGTACCCCCGCGTATAGGCGGATCCATGCGTAGTGTTCTACTGACTCGCCGTCGCTCATGAGCCAGACTCCCGGTGACAAGTTGTAACCGCGTAAGTAGACCAGTTCGCTCTCATATCGAGCCACGCCTCTCTTCATCGCGGTATCGTGCAGGGACTTATAATTTCGCACAGAAAACACGCACAACCCTGCTGAAAAAAAAATCTATGATGCAATAACCTCATAGAGGTTTCATCATAGAATATCATACAATCTGAATGATATATCATTTACTTTGATATTCTATGACAACTCTATGATGACTATGATTTTACAGAAATGTATTGCATTTGTATGATAATTTTCTATTATTTGTATGATAAGTGTATGATATTTGTATGATAAACTGTATGAGTTTATTGCATCACACAAATTTTTTCAGCAGGGAATGCCTAGCTTAGTTGAGTGAGTTGCAGAGCGTTTTCGATGTGGTTCTTATTCGGAGTAAAATCATTCTTTACTTGCGCAGCAGCCCTTACTGCTTCGCTGTTAGTGACAGTCTTTTCATTCTGCAGGGTTTTCTCTATTCTCATTGTTCTTTCGGAAAGTTTATCACACTTTGTGTGATACACTTTGTGCTTTCTATTCGCAGTGATCAAAGCGCTTTTGTACGGCTCGTTACGGATTTTCGCAATTTAGTGCAGTCAGGAGGAAACTTGCATTACTTTATCTAACAATTTATTTAACAGCTGCATCTCACCGGTACTCACCTATAGGGGTCTGAAAGGTGGAGGCCGACAAAGAGGGTTCAGCTTAAGTTAAGGACAACGCAGCAAGCTATGGAAAGAAAAATGATAGGTGTAACGTGGAGATCGGAAGCGCGGGCGGAGTGGATGAGGGAACAAACGCGGGTTAATGGCATTCTAGGAGAAATCAAGGGGAATAAAGGTGCTTGGGCAGGGGCTGTAATGCGAAGGCAAGATAGCCCCTGGTCCTTGAGGGTAATGGAGTGGATTCGAAGAAAAGCAAATGGCCTGGTTAAGCCTAGGATACGAAGCATACCGGCGGCGGAGGATGCGCGTCCGCAAGCGAGCGCACGAGTTGAGCCCCAGCTTTCACAGCTGTTGTGACGTCAGCGTCCCTAGCGGAAGGAGCGGTAGTTAGGCCGGCGGTGGAGGCTGCGCGTCCGCAATCGAGCGCACGAGTTGAGCCCCAGCTTTCACAGCTGTTGTGACGTCATATCACGTGGTGCGCCGATGTAGGTCAAGTGGTAGCTACGCGGCCGTGCGCGACGCAGCAAGGAAGAGCTCGGTTGTGCGGCTAGTATGCTTCGCATAAAAAGCGTAGCAGGGGGCGGCAGAAAGTTAGGTGGGCGGATGAGGTTAAGAAGTTGGAGCCACGCTCCTGACTTTCTTCATAGGTGCAAGGCGGTCGGCCTTGACATCATGACAATAGGTCGTCGCTGCTGGTTGAAGGGAGGTGCTTTGAAGGATGAATACCACTTAGTTCTTGATTTGTATCGGACTATATGGTAAAAACCTAAAGACCGATTGTGGCCACGTATATATACATATAGTTTGCTCGCCGTGTGACGAACGCGCGTTATCGCTGCACCTGCGTTGAGTGGGATGCACTCCCACTGCACTAACCATTCCAACGGTTAGAAGAGCAGACGCTAACTTGCTTTGCTTGAACTGAGTTCCAGAGGTTACAGAAAAAAAAACGGCGGCTATCTAGGAGAGAGAAAAATAAAGAGCTACACAAGCTTGTATGCAAATATTTTTATTCTTGACATTACATAAAGTACCGGCCCACAGTTATGAAAATTTCACAATGAATCACTTTAGAGTGAGAGCTCTGCTCATGGGGGTACAACTTCCGATTTCGATGATGATGAGACAATGTCCTTCAATGCTTCACAAGTTCAAACGGAACTTAACTGCGGGGTGGTATAGCCCAAGCTGTGGTAGTGTGACCACGTGATCATATGACTGACTATTCGGCACTTGACCTTGATTTTGACATTGGATTTGAGACAGTGGCCACCACATAGACATTGACCGTCGATTCCTCACAAGGTCCAACTAAACTTGAATGGGTGTTGGTATGACCACGTGATCATATGACTGACCATTGGGCACCTGGCCTTGACCTTGATATTTGATTTGAGACGGCGGAGACCATGCTTAATAGTCCTTTCGGTCGTATAACTGGTTCAAACCACGTTCAACGCCAGCCATTTTTTTATTCATACATCCGTCACAGAGGTCTTATAAGCAAGAGTAAATTCACCCAAATGATCGCCAAAAGGCCTCCGAAATTTTCGACACTGTCAAAAAGAAGGCTGATTCCACTGCTGATGCTTACTGGAAGGAACTTCAGGCCCACTATAAAAAGTTTTCCAATATGGGGCTGATCGTGGAAGGATCTCGAACATTACACACAGTTGATTATTTTCCACGTAGCCGTCTTTCATTAGGTCTTCGACTTTGAGCGAATGCTCATTTATCCACGCACCAAAGTTGCGGCATGCTGTTGGCTCTTGAAGGGCCGTGTTAGAAGGATTATTTGTTTTTCCCTCAAGCACGCGATCTGCGCAGCGGTTTTTGGGATGCATCACTGAAAGCTTGATCGTATGGTTAAATGGCCACTGCACAAGGTCGTCCATGTTGCCTTTATACAGGCGAAACCGTGCGCGCAGTTTTACAGATTCACCGTCTTTGTGGAGGTAAACTCCTGGAGACAAGTTGTAGCCGCGCAGGCAGACGAGGTCGCTCTCATAATCAGCCCAGCCTTTCTGCAACGTGGTCTCCCGGAGTGACTTGACATCCTTTACAACAAACACACAGAGCGCCTTGCTTTGTTCAGTGTTTCGCACAATGTTTTTGACATGCTCCAGTGTCTTTAAACTAGACTCAATATTTCCTTGCGCTGCCGCTTTTTCTGCTTCGATAGCAGTAGCATTCTCTGATAACTTTTCTTTAGTTTGTCTCGCTGCATTACCGATTTCATCCTTCAGTGTTTTCTCTAAACTTCTTATACTTTCGGAAAGATTCGTTGTATCAGACCTCGAGGCCAAAACCGATTTCAGTTCCTTGTTAGATGCGTCCATTTTAGACGTGATTTGTGTGAAATTGTCAAGGAGTTTACTAGCTTGTGTCGCAGCTTCGCGTTGCTGATTTTCCCTAGCGTTGTTTATCGCGTGGGAGATCTCGTTCAGCCTGTCACCGTGTGCACTAATGTGAGAAACTATTTGCCCGAGAAACTCCTTCACTTCCCCCGCCTGTTTTTCAAATGCTTCCTTCAGAGAAGAGTCAAAAGCAGCGGCGTTCCAGGAATCTGAATGTCCTTCGCCGTCCGATGCGGCAGGCTTTGCCGACTTGCAATAGCAGTTTTTCAGGTGCGGGATCACACTGGAACAGGGAACGGTGGCAGAGCACTTGGGACAGCGAACAGAGTGGTGTCCACAATCGCGCTGGAAATGCTTGGCGATCCGCGAAGCAGGAGCCACATACTCGCAGCCAGCTGCCACGTTCCAGCACATCACCTGCAATGATAAGGCGCGCATAAGGTAGGACTGAGATAACAGCGATGGCTGCGACGGAGGAAAGAGCGAACCTTTGTCGTTTGGTGGTGCAGAACGGAGTTTTACCACGCTTTAGGTCGTGAATTTCGATCGCGAGAGAACAAGAAAACAAAGAGAGTTAATACGTACAGTTTCAAGCTGTGATATCGCTGGTCAATTCTGTCTCATTCCAGCTTCAAACATGAGTATGATAGCGCGGGATTTAGGGAAAGAAAACGTATTCCGTAGCGTTTATGCGAAGCCAGAAACAAAATGTGATCTATTCAAACGCGATAGCATTAGATCATATCTTCGGTGAAAACTGTGGGGCCTAACGGAATTCCTGGCCCCAATGAAATTCTTATTTGGTTCGCAACGAAATTTCCCATTGGTTTACAGGTTCTAGCATGGATGTCCTCGTAAGGCGGAAAGGCTGTCGTCGACAGAGTCTTAGGCTGCCACGGATCCGTAACGTCATAAGTCCCTGAAAAATCCCGGGAGTGCCAGCGGCGGAGGCCTTGAGCTGCCTGAGAGAATGGAAGCTTTCCACTTCTCGCGAAAGCCACCAGGAGCGCTGTGAGTGAGCGCGACGTCATCGTTCGTCCTCAAAAAAGCGGCGTCTAAAGTTTTCATTGCCACGGGGACATGTTGGAGCAGTGTGATGTGATGCCGTCATCTGGATGGTAGAAGGAGCGGGTGCTATCGTGTTTCACTCTTAAAGAGGCTGTGAAACACTGCTTGAAGGGTCGCCGTCTATACTTCACTGAATTCTTTATATCACACAGATGCTGAGTCAAAATGAATTACAGGAATCGGCGCATAGAAACGGGAGTTATCCACTGCAGAAACTTCAAAATACAAGCAAACAAAGTGGGGCCCTCAACTCCATTATCGCGGTGCTTCCCATTATTTAATTTTCCCAATAGAGCGATTGAGAGGGACTAATCAAGGCAGCCTGTGCCAGCACGTCGCGGAACTTTGCACACCATGGTTGCCTGCTTGCTGTAAGTCGTTCCTGCCAAGGCTGGCAGAGTTGTTTCCATGGTTACAACAGCCACGTCGACGCCATTCTGGCCCAGCGATGCTTCAACGTCGCGTCAAGAGCGCAGACGGGAACATTAGAGAGTTTTAGTATAGCGGGCTTTGCGTAATTGCGTGCATAGCGGAATAGCGGGTCCAGAGTGCGCATGCGCAGAACGCTAACGGGGAAATAGCGTTAGCGTACGCGCGAAATTTTCAGAATTTAGCGTTGCGGCGTTTGTGCCCTTAGCGTGGAAACATGGCGGCGTCCTTTCAAGCGACAGCCGCCCGCTTCAGCCGATTCAGCAGCTCTTGCGATTCCGGTCGGCATGTTTACCGGCAACTACTGGTGTTTTTGCTTTTCGCTATGACTTACCTTGCTTCGCCGATAAAGTTTAAGCTGCAATTCAGCCCTGTTTTTAAGATACGCTCTCTATTCTGGAGCGCGCAAGCCTAATAGCCCCTCCAGCTGCACTGCTACCGTCTGCAACGGCCCGAAACGCAGCAGAAACCAGCAAAAACGTCTGGAACGAGACAAAAATAGATTTGGGGGCTTTTCGCGGTGTTTTATGGACTTAAATTATGTAAAGAGAGTTTATATTAAATTTACAAAAGTTTTTTAAACATTAGACGTCATGTGATAACAAATGTTCTTGCTCCAACGGCTTGTAGTTAACATTGCCTTTACTAGATGGCGCCACTGTTTTACGTTTTTATTTCATTTTATTGTAATTTCGGGGTCATTTTGCAGACGAAAATGAACGCTGCACTAATAATTCGTATAAAAAACTCGGAAAAATTATAATTTGCAAGTTAGCGGCCGTGTCGACCAACCATTCGCATCCATGTCAAGCAGATGGCGTTTAACGTTTTCAAAACGCTATACTAAAACTGTCTGTGGGGATAAGTTGCTTGCGGCACGCTAACGTAATTTCCCTTAGGTCCGCTATCACGCTAACGCTATACTAAAACTCTCTATTGATCAATGGCCGTAGGCGCCAACTGCAGAGGAGAGGGGGGGGGGGCTGCAGGGCTCGAGCTCTCCCCCCCCCCCCCCCACAGCCACTACGCATGTGCAGATCGCCCTGGGGCGCCAGAGGGTGCCATGTTCCCGCCAACAGCGCGCACGCCTGCCGCGTCGAGACCATGGAGGAAGAAAAAACTAGGAGAGAGTGCGCTCAGCCTCTGCAAGCCATCCTCCTCTGACGCCGCTGCCGAGGGCCCTTTTGCGCACTGACACTTGGGAAATAGGCCCTCCACAGTTACCAGACTGCCAACCTGCGGTGCTTTTAGTGAACGTCCGTGCTCCGATGTAGCGCAGAAGCGCAGCGCCTGTGTTGCAGCTTTGGCGGAATGCCTACCGATCTCGAGGTTGTCTGAAGGCTCCGCGTCTCAACGCTTCTGTTGATTACGCTCTTGTGTTTTGGGGTGCACTGTAGAAAACTGCAGGTAAACTTTTCATCAAAGGGTGCGGCCGCGACCTCGTCAATGTTCGACTGTGGTTCATAAAGAGAATGGAGAGGAATTCCTTTCGTCGTTATACACACATACGGAGCGTGTATTTCAGCGCATGCTATAACCGAAGAACTCGAGAGTAGGCGAAGAAAACGAGCCTCTAAAAAAATCTCTGCCTCTCCCGTAACCGAGAGTAGAGTAAGCATGAAATGTTTACGGGCATAACACATTGGTTGTAGATGGTAACAAGTCAAAATCTGGAAATGGGTCTAGTGTTCAACACACCAAACCACACTCTTCTTGTTGCGTCGAAGCGATCGCCTGCAACAGTGCGGGCTTAGGTAGGCAGCCGCGAACCGTGGCGGCCTTGTCGCTTTCGGGAGCGGCCACATAATCATGGCGTTGTCGGCAGGGGCGAGCAGTCCTCTGCTGTGGCGTATCACTCGCTAAGCGATCGCTTTCCGCAAGACGCTTCCTCTCCCTCCTTTCATCAGGATCCATAGCTCGGCTTACGCAGTTGTGACGGTAGCGGCAATGAAATGCAGGACGATGCAGAAGCGTACGCGGACACGACTATGAGAAGGACCGTGTACGGGAGGCCTAGGCATGGCCCAAAAGAACTCTCTCCACTCACTAGCACCAGAGACACTGTGTCTGGCTTTAAAACTACTGCCCTGCCCCGTCTGCGAAGGCGATTGTGTGGAATCCGGCGGCCGCAACAGAAAGACGTGCAAAGTAGCCAGAGGGCTAAAGAGGAGAGAGGACAGCCGTGACCCTCATAAACATGTCAAGTTCGAGAGGAGTGCGTCTTTGGCTGAGCATGAGCCCCGCGTTAGCGAAGAGGCCGGCACCCTGCGGCGACGAGGGTAGGCCGGAACGTTCGCGGCACAAACAGTTTCCCGGAGTTCGCGGACCCACAGGCCAGCAGTGTCTTGCAACGCAACGGCCTTACTAACGGCTTGAGGTGGCGGGGGAGGCCGGCAAGCCAGCACCAGGAGGGCTCCCAGCAGAGGAGGCGAGGCGCTGGTTTAGGGGAACCGTTGCCCTCCGAGGGACACCTGATCCCCTTCGACACAACCCAACGGAGCCGCCGGCCCTCGCGTCCTAACGGCCGCGGCTTCGTGGAAAAATCGGCGGGCGCCCTTGGTCGGCTGCATGAGTAGCGACGGCGAAAAACCGTTGGGCGAGGAGGACACCGAAGGGAAGAAAGAGAGTCCTCAGAGAGACGCGTTGGAGACAGAAGAGACAACGGACAGAACGAGCAGGGACAGGCGAGGTGAACGGAAGCAGATCGCGCTGGTCTGTAGTCGGCGAGGCCGGACCTGAGGGCATCCGAAGCAAACTGACCGCCAGCCGAGACGCCCAAGAAGCCTGACGCCACAACTCGTCATAGTACCGCCAGCCGAGACGCCCAAGAAGCCTGAGGCCTCGACCCGTCATAGAACCGCTAGCCGAGACGCCTGGGAAGATCCGACAGTGTCAAGGTGGAAGCCCCCTGTTAGCGGTCGCCGGGCCAGTTCGTCGAAACGTGGGACCGTCACCAGGCTCAGCGCCACCCCGCCAGAGCAGCCGAGAGCGAGGCACCTGTTGGCCGGACTGCACAGACGCCTAATACAAGACTACGGTGAGCGGAACTCCCAGTTTCACCTTCAGGCAGAGAGGGAATAAATAAGGTTGACTCGGAGGCGTTGTGTGTTGGCTCAATTCTCTTCGTTCTCAAACTTCCTGCACGCCGGCTCAGTATCATATCGTTTCAGCGCGAGCGCTTTAAACGATTTATACGAAGTCACGCCTGCCACCTCTTCATCCACCACGCAAAGTCCAGAGCAGCCCCGACCATCTTACACCGCGCCATCCCGACTAACTGTTTCTCCTGCCATCCGCCCAGATTACCGACCTGCTCTAAAATTTGCAGAAAGTCCCTTATCTTGGGACCGTTGTCACCCCCCGCGAATGACGGAATCACAGCTCCCAACAGGATCTGATTTGCTCCTATCACCCCTCGTGAAGACTCGATGATTCCTGCAGCTACATGTTGGCCCTTTTCTCCTCGGGTACGAGGGTTAATGGTCTCGCACCAAAACTTCAGCAAAATCCCACCGCTGCCACCCCTTGTGACGTTTCCGCCTGTCGGGGGTCAGTCACAATGCAACACAATATTTGTTGCTATCTACGGGTTCTGCTGACGCGAGGAGAATTGAGCCAACACACAATGCCTCCGAGTGACCATTATTTATTCACTCTCTGCCTGAAGGTGAAACTGGGAGTTCCGCTCACCGCTGTCTTGTATTAGGCGTCTGTGCAGTCCGGCCAACAGGTGCCCCGCTCTCGGCTGCTCTGGCGGGGTGGCGCTCAGCCTGGTGACGGTCCCACGTTTCGGCGAACTGGCCCGGCGACCGCTAACGGGGGCTTCCATCTTGACACTGTCGGATCTTCCCAGGCGTCTCGGCTAGCGGTTCTATGACGGGTCGAGGCCTCAGGCTTCTTGGGCGTCTCGGCTGGCGGTACTATGACGGGTTGTGGCGTCAGGCTTCTTGGGCGTCTCGGCTGGCGGTCAGTTTGCTGCGGATGCCCTCAGGTCCGGCCTCGCCGACTACAGACCAGCGCGATCTGCTTCCGTTCACCTCGCCTGTCCCTGCTCGTTCTGTCCTTTGTCTCTTCTGTCTCCAACGCGTCTCTCTGAGGATTCTCTTTCTTTCCTTCGGTGTCCTCCTCGCCCAACGGTTTTTCGCCGTCGCTGCTCATGCAGCCGACCAAGCGCACCCGCCGATTTTTCCACGAAGCCGCGGCCGTTAGGACGTGAAGGCGGTGGCAGCGGTGGGATTGGGTCACTGCACATGTATTATGAGCTGTGGATGCCGTTGTTGTTGTTGCCTTGGTGGCATGACACATACCCACGACGGGGGATTGGCCAGGGTTCAGTGAGGAGAGCCCAAAGAAGGCAAATTGGTGCCAAGCTAATGGATTACCTTTTGGTGCCAAGCTAATGATTAACTTTGGGCACGTATTGCGAGGAATCAGATATGGAATTTAAAGAAATTACGGGAAGAAATGAATGAAAAAAAAAACCGGCATAAAGATTAGAGAATTGAATACCAGAAAAAATTCTGAATGATTTTGCAATGCGGACATTTTGGGTACCATTAGCAAGGGAACCTGCCGGTAGCAATTATGTAATTGCGGAGGAAATCGCAAACTTGATGCAATGCGAAACCTCTGGCGCTAGCACCGAATGAGAGAAGAAGCGGAACCGACAAAGTGAGTCCCATTCGAGAAATTGGAATTTCGAGATACGTCCTTCTCTGAAGTGAAAACCTCCGGCAATAGAGTGGGAAATGCTCCAGTGTTTCCACCTCTCCACAAGTCGTACAAAGGTTTGAGGGACTGAACCCGCATCTGCATAAATAAAGATTTAAGCGGGGAATTCTGCACCGCAGGAGTGTCATTGCAACCTCACACTGCCGGGATTTACAAGCCCGAACCTTCCATGGGTACGTGAGATGGTGGTAGTCAATAGTAGACAGCAAGGGATCGTTGCACATAGTGGTAATATGCTGAAAGCGGTGAAAGCGAGACATTCCGAAAAGGATCAGATTAGGGACGTTACAGGCGACCGGTGCATTGAGAGTAGATTTTAAGGCGGAAGCCTTTAATGTCTCATCGTTGTAAGCAGCAGTTGTCGACAGAAAATGTCACGCTTTTCAATTGGTGGAAATGGTCGTGACGTCACAGTGCTCGAATTTCAAACGGGGCCAATTGCACTTTGGCTATTAACCATACAACCAATTGAAGGGATCGTATAGTGATGCTCCAAGTGGGACTGAGCTTAGTTAATTACTTAATTACCCAATTAGCTTTACTAGTCAGGCCATATAAATAAATAAAAGCAATTACGAAATTGGTCGAGCTCAGGAATCGAATCCCGGTCTGCGGCGTGAGAGACGAGCCCGCTATCCACTCCGCCATGCCAGCTCGATGGTTTGGAATGAACAAAGGCGCGTCTAGTGAATACGGTGTCTGCACATACTGCCATCCTCCTCCCTTCCCTTCCGGCGAGGTTTAGGTGCCCACCGAGATATGAGAGACAGATACATTTCCTTTCCTCAAAAACCAATTTACCGACGAGTGAGGCGTACAACCGAATGGGCGATGGCGTTCTATGGACTCCTTGGCAGCGTTGCAAGACGCTGTCGCGTTCCACTCTTAGGGGCGAAGCTTAACATCTTAACCACACATCAGTGACCACACTTTAGGTCAAAAAAATGCCCCCCCCCCCCCCCCCCTGAATTTTGACGGGTGTCCACCGAGATATGTGAGACAGTTACTGCGTAATTTCCTTTCCTCAAATACAATTTTCATTTTCTTCATTACGGCTCCTCTTTATCTATCTTCTTTCACTCCTACCTCCCTTTCTCTACGGTGCGGTTCAGGTGTCCACCGAGATGACAGAATTACTGCGCCATTTCGTTTCCTCAAAAAGCGTGGCGTTCAAACGGCAAGGCATCGCGCCGAACGGGTGGTGGCGTTCCGTGGACTCCCTGGCAGCGCTACAACGCGCTGTCGCGTCCCACTCCTAAAGGCGCAGCTTAAGCGTCATTAATTAGCATTAATTAGTATTCAGGCATTAATAAGTAATTAACAATTAATTAGTGATTTGCCATCACTTAGTAATTAGTACTCAAATATATGTGACGCCACCAGTGCCACAGAAACAGCGAAGGTGGTGCGGAAAACGCTTCCGCCTCTACCCACTTTAGACAGTCAAAGTGCCCCCTGAATTTTTGCTAAAAAGTCTGCTGCATCGTTTTGAGAAATACCGCAGTGACCTGGGATCCAGACGAAGCGCACCTCTTTCACCCATCCAGAAATGAAATACTTCAATGGGCGGCTCAATAGATCGTCCCGTTTAGAATCCAGCGCCAACAACACAGAAAGGCAATCTGAGAGGAAGATCACCTGGGAGACACTGGGGGGAATCTTTAAAGCAGCCAGCCCAAGAGCCATAAACTCCGCTAGAAATATGGGAGTGTAATCCGGGACTCGAAGTGAATAACTCCAAGAGAGATCCTCAGAAAAAATGCCAACGGCTGCGTTCTGGCCAGCCCCGGACGCATCTGTAGCAATCACACTGTGGTGGGGGAAACAGTCAAGGTGTTCTGAGAGGAGACTAAGTAGGGTCCTCGACGGCAGATGCTTTGCATTAGGTGGGAAAATATAATCAAAAGCAATATCCACAGGGGACGTTGCAGAACCTACTCTACACACAGAACTGAGATCTATACCAATGACCGATGCACTCACAGCCACACTATGTTTGCACCATCCCCTTCGTCTTTTCCTGGCTCCGTTTGCAGAAGCTCCGGTGGCACGCCGTCGCGTACGCCGTGCTCGACGCAGAATGCATGCAGCGTACCTTCGGATGGAAGCGGGTAGTGGGCCGCCAGCATGGTGCGATAGGCCTTGGGTGAACAGCGGTAAACGTCCAGGGCGAAGCGCAGCGTGGGCTCCGTCCAGCGCACAGGAGCATCGCCGGGCTGCTTCACGAGACGCTCAACCTGATCAGCCCGCAGGAAGCGGGATAGCCGCTCTGACTGACGAGACAGAGTTGCTTTGACTCGTGCCGCCTGGCGCGCCGCCTCGCAAATGTCGCGCCGCAGGTCGGCGCTCTGCTGCTTCAACGTCGTCACCTCCCGTCGCAGCTCGTCGTAGGTGGGAGGCCTCGCAATCAGGGGCGGTGGTCCAACCACTGCACTGGATGTCTTTGCCGAGAGCGATTCAACAGACAGGATGATGGGCATGGGAGGAGAGCCACCCTGTCCTGGCACTGCACTGCTCACAGCCGAGTCTGGCAGGGCTCTGGGCACCACCAAGCTCGGTTGGCTCATGGGCACCAGGATGATGGGGCCGGCGTTGGGAAGGCAGCCAAGTGGCGGTAGCACTATGTTTTGGGGCCGGGCAGGAGCTGCCGCAGCACGGGGAACAGGTACTGATGCGAAGGCATTGGAGCTGGCCACGGTGGCAACCGGCGGCCGGCCACTGATGAGGCCCCGGTCCTGGCCCAGGGTGGTGGCCGGCACGAGGACGACGTTGCCACCCGAGGTGGCCACCGTGAAGGCCGGCTCAGCCACACCCCTGGCCGGCTGGGCCCAGCAGGGAGGGGCCGCTGAGTGCACGCCCGCCTGCTGGCTGGTGGCCACCGCTGAAGGGGCAGCTCCAGTGGTGGCAACAGTCGTGGCATCACTGCTGTTTCCGGCTGGGCTGTGTTGTGCCTGAACCCTCATTCCGCTGGCCTGTCGGGGAACCAGAGCTGTGCGCCCGCCGTCGCGCAAAGCAGGCACGGACTCGCCGCCATGGCACGGCGTCATCCTGGCTGGCCAGCTGACCCTTCCTCCTCCTCACTAGCGTCGGATCGAGCCAATCCGAGCGGTGGCCTGTGGCGTGACCTCATCGGAGCAGAGGAACGCCGGGTGCAGAGGAGCGCAACGGTCACTGGCGGCTATAAAAGGAGATCCGCACTGAGACGCGGGAGCGTATCTGTCCTCGCTTCGGCGAGCGCGGCTTCGGCCGCTTATCTGTTGTTTGAGCAGCGTCCGCTCCGGCGGACGCAGTTGTTGCTGCGACGCGCGTCTTTTCTTTCCTTTTTCTCTTTTCTCTGATCTCTTAACTCTCCTCTATCTGCTCGTGGCAGCGGTGGTGGCTTGGCTCGAGCCAGTAGGCAGGCCCGTGCAATTTCCTTTTCATCCTTCTCTCAGTCACAACAACAACAACAGACGCGGGAGCAAGTATCTGTCCTCGCTTCGGCGAGCGCGGCTTCGGCCGCTTATCTGATTTTGTGCAGCGTCCGCTCCGGCGGACGCAGTTGTTGCTGCGACGCGCGTCTTTTCTTTCCTTTTTCTCTTTCCTTTGATCTGTTAACTCTACTCTATCTGCACGTGGCAGCGGTGGTGGCTTAGCTCGAGCCAGTAGGCAGGCCCGTGCAATTTCCTTTTCATCCTTCTCTCAGTCACAACAACAACAACAACAGACGCGGGAGCACACGGGCAGCAGACACGCCATCGTGACAGAGAGACGCTCTCTGCAGGGCCTCGTCCTAGCACGTTGTGCTCACTGCCCTTGTACATATCTTGTAAAAAGCCTTGTGAATATTGTACATAAACGTCAGTTCACTTACCGTCCCATCGACCGTTCTTCGCTCAGCTCTGCTGAACAAAGGCAGCAGGCTGAGACGCACAAGTCTCAACAGTGGTGACTAGGGTGCGACGCACCATTCGTAACAATGGTGGCAGCGGTGGGATGTCGCGTCCCAACAGTGGTGGCAGCGGTGGGATGCCTAAACCACAACAGTGGATGACAGCTGCGGGATCGACCGGCGTCAGCTACCTCGGCGCGTTGAGTTCCTGATGTTTTACCCTCAATTCGCCAGACTGCTCTAGCACACGTGATTGTAGTCTAGTGTAGGGCTGTGTGTTGCACTGGAGAGAGCTTTGCCGTTTCGAGCCATGTCGGAGCGCTTTGAAACGAAAGCTAGTGCACAGTGAGTTAACAAGGCTTTGTTGTAAAGAATTGCTTGCGCGTTTTATGCTAGTAGTGCTTAGTATTGAACGGCAAGAGAATTCAAATAAAAGGGCGAACAGCAAGAGGCTATTGTTTGCGATGGAGGACCTTAAAGTGAAGGAACTCATCGAAATTTGCGAAGAGTTGGGCATTGATTTGGGCCCCACGAAACGAAAACATGCGATCCTTGAGATCATGCGGGCACAGGAAGTAACGGCTGAGGAAGCCAACGAGGCCTGGGATGAGATCAAAGAACGCCGTGAGCGCGAAGACGCAGCAAAACGGAAGCAGCCTGAGATAAAACGGCGTGCTCGCGTTAGGAAACTTATGGACCTAGAGCTTGAAGCGCATCGGATAAGTTGCGAGAGAATTGAAGCATTGTCCGTTCTGCATGAGTCCAACGGCCGGCAGCCGAGAGACAGGCCACGGCCCTTCGTGATCGCCGAAGATATGGCGAAGTATTTGGCGGAGTTTGAGCGCGTCTGCGAGGGAAAGCGCGTTGAGTGGAATAGTTGGGCACAGGAGTTGGTAGCCTTTCTTTCCAGCGAAGCGTATGAAGTTATCAAGCGCCTGTTGGACGGCGGCTTGGCGAACTACGATGAGTTGAAAGGCTTTTTACTGATGAAATATGACTTGTCACCGGAGGACCTTCGCCAAAGGTACCAGCGAGAGCAAGATAGTACCAAATCGTTTTACGATTTTCCCTATCAGTTTAAAGCCGACATTTTAGAATATCTCGAAAATGCGGAAGGTTCGGACGATCGTGGCACAGAGGTGGAGTGCGTAGCTTTGGAGCAGGCCTGCCAGTGCGGCACACAGGAAGGTAGTCCGTACGTGGCAGATGTAACTGCTGCTGTAACAGTGGTAGATGTTCCACATTCGCGAACTGTGGAGACCTCTCTATCTTCGGATAAGGTAGCCACAGCATCGGACAATGCAGTTACAGAGGTCTCTCGTATTGAGAGTGGAGCAGAGCTGAAGGAAATTGGATCTCCTGGCGTTTCAAAAGCAGGAGCAGTTGCAGGGAATGGCAGAGAGGATGTTCGGCTGGACATTAATGAAAAGGCCAGTGCCAGTTCTAGCGAAGTCAAACAGGATGACGCACTGTGTTGTGCATCGCGTTCGGCAGAAACGCAGGCCAGTGCCTGTTCTAGCGTAGTCAAAGAGGATGAAACACTGTGTTGTGCATCGCGTTCGGCAGAAACGCAGGCCAGTGCCAGTTATAGCGAAGTCACAGGATGACGCTCTGTGTTGTGCATCGCGTTCGGCAGAAACGCAGAAACGTGACACTTTCGGTCAACGGATTCGGATGCATATAGAGTTCGCGGACGCTAAGTTGGACGCTAGTGTTTACGGCGATCGATGCAAAACGCGTCTCGTGCTTTCGCAGCGCTGTGAGCTTAGTCACATTCCGGAAAGCAGCTGCAGTAGCGGAAACGCCGCAACTGAGTGCAAGGCAGACCGTCATCTGCAATCGGCTGGAACGCGTCAGGAGCCTGGCGAGAGCTGCGTGCCAGCACTTATGTCGGGAGAGAACGCTGGTTTGTCTGCGTCTGAAGACACAGGTGCTGGACGGTAGTGGCCTTCAGAACCATCCAGACGACATGGGGGTTGTGGACGTCATTCTATGCGAGGAAGATGAGGACGTATGTGTACTCAGGGACGCTGAGGCGGAAGAGCGCAGGTTTGAGGAATACAGGAAAGGCGCCGAAGACAGATGTGAGCCAAGTAGCGCACGTGAATCGGCTCTCAATCAGAGGGATATTATCAGAGAGCAGCAATTTAGGGGACAGAAGCAGCATGAGCTTCCACAGGAGAAAATTAGAGGAAAGCTCAAGATAGCAAGTGGCAACCTGAAGGAAAGGAACCGCCAGTTAAGGAAAGTGGACTATCATCCCAAGGTGGTAGACAAACAGGAGAAAGAGTGGTGCTGCCGAAAGGAGAGGAAAGGCAAGCACGAGAAAGAGAGTTGCCACCGAAAGATGAAAGGCAGGCATAAGAGTGGTGCCTCCGAAAAGAGAGAAAGGGCACGCGCGCAGAAACGCGCTGCCGCCATCGGAAGCACCAGCGTCTCCGGCAAAATGTCTGCAGCAAAGTCCGTCACTTTGTCAACCCAGAAACTATCGTTAGAATCGGAGCTAAAGAAATGTGCGAGGGCACAGGCTGTCATGCAGGCTATCATTTTCCGCTGCGGTCACGGGAGAAACCACGGTCCCACAGAAAACGGCACGCTCGCGCAGTGAAAACGCGTGTGTGGCTCATGAAGCGAAAGATTGTACGGGGCCGTAGTGACGGAGGTAACAAGTTAACTGGCCAGAAGGAAGCGTCTAAGCGCTCCGCCAAGCATAGTTATCGCGATGGACAGCCGCGAGTTGACACGACGCCATTTTGTAGGCCGAAAATCAAAAGGCCGGGTAGATGCGGACCTCGCATCGTGCGAAAAGGACAGGTGCGCGTGAAATTGAAGATTCGTGGAAGGTCTCACTTGCCGTCACGAAAAAAGAAAGAATGGTCCCACCGGAGGCGTTGCGCACTCGAAATTGAACGCCGCGACTGGCGTGAGAAGCTTAAGGAAAGGGACAAGTTGTCAGTGTCTTCTTCTTCCCGTAGAAACTGGAAGGACAAGTACGGAGAGAGAGGAGAGCGCAGCTACAGCGAAAGAGTAACGCTGTCGTAGACGCACTAAGCCATGCGTTCTGAGCAAGGCAGCCTTAGACTTCCTCGTGACTTATATGTTGTCACTTTGCGAACAGCTGTCAAGTTCGCTCGTAGATTGGGGCAAAATTGATGTCCTCATTTGTGGCCTCAGCTGAGCGTCTTCTGAACCAAGTGATCTCAAGAGACCAAATTTATTTTGCATTCATTCATTCCGTTTGTCACATGCGTTTGACACGAGTTAATTACTTTAGAGTTCTTGTATCCCACATGTGCCTCTTGTTGAAGAGGGAGCAAAAAGGGGACAGAAATATAGCTAGTAGAGTTTTTTGTGGCATTGAAGTCTGGCGTTTTGACAGGTGGCAGAGGGCACTTGCTCGTGTTGGGTTTGTCTGTTGTCGATCGATTCTTGGCAAGGTGCAGAATCATGCACGACCGGTGCCGAGCAGCAAGTTCTTCCGGAGGACCGAGCGAAGCTGGTCCAGACACCTGGGCGACAAGGCGGAGGCACAGCGATCCTGTCCTGCGAGCGGGGCCTGTTCACGGCAAGGAGCATGGAGCCACCTGCGGCTGAACACCGGACGGGAACTGGGAGGAGCCTGGTGTTCGAGCGCGCCCCGCATCCGAGCCACGCGGAAGCAGCTCGTCTTCGTGGCGCATTGTCTGGCGGCGGGGGTGCTGTTGTGCCTGAACCCTCATTCCGCTGGCCTGTCGGGGAACCAAAGCTGTGCGCCCGCCGTCGCGCAAAGCAGGCACGGACTCGCCGCCATGACACGGCGTCATCCTGGCTGGCCGGCTGACCCTTCCTCCTCCTCACTAGCGTCGGATCGAGCCAATCCGAGCGGTGGCCTGTGGCGTGACCTCATCGGAGCAGAGGAACGCCGGGTGCAGAGGAACGCAACGGTCACCGGCGTCTATAAGAGGAGAGCCGCACTGAGACGCGGGAGCAGACGGGCAGCAGACGCCATCGTGACAGAGAGACGCTCTCTGCAGGGCCTCGTCCTAGCCCGTTGTGCTCACTGCCCTTGTACATATCTTGTAAAAAGCCTTGTGAATATTAATTGTACATAAACGTCAGTTCACTTACCGTCCCATCGACCGTTCTTCGCTCAGCTCTGCTCAACGGAGGCAGCAGGCTGAGACGCACAAGTTCCAAGAGTGGTGACTAGGGTGCGACGCACCATTCGTAACAGTGGTGGCAGCGGTGGGATGTCGCGTCCCAACAGCTGCCACGCACAAGCGTCCGGCGCCGTTTGGGGACTTTCCGATGGCTGAACAGGGTGGGAATGGCAAATTTTGGGTGCCTCCCAAGGACTCCTGCTACGGTGTCTGCGAGGCGCACTTTGAAGATCAGTATGAGCCAAGGCGCACAGATCACAAGCTCAAGCCATTTGCCAATCCCACCGCTGACACCACTCATGACGTTCCCGCCTGTCGGGGGTCAGTCACAATGCAACACAATATTTGTTGCTATCTACGGGTTCTGCTGAAGCGAGGAGAATTGAGCCAACACACAATGCCTCCGAGTCAACCTTATTTGTTCACTCTCTGTCTGAAGGTGAACCTGGGAGTTTCGCTC
Source organism: Amblyomma mixtum (assembly GCF_055824585.1). Classification (NCBI taxonomy): domain Eukaryota; kingdom Metazoa; phylum Arthropoda; class Arachnida; order Ixodida; family Ixodidae; genus Amblyomma; species Amblyomma mixtum. Next base: position 71,937,017 of record NC_143020.1, on the reverse strand, counting down.
ACCGCTGTCTTGTATTAGGCGTCGGTGCAGTCCGGCCAACAGGTGCCTCGCTCTCGGCTGCTCTGGCGGGGTGGCTCTCCTCCCATGCCCATCATCCTGTATGTTGAATCGCTCTCGGCAAAGACATCCAGTGGAGTGGTTGGACCACCGCCCCTGATTGCGAGGCCTCCCACCTACGACGAGCTGCGACGGGAGGAGACGACGTTGAAGCAGCAGAGCGCCGACCTGCGACGCGACATTTGCGAGGCGGCGCGCCAGGCGGTACGAGTCAAAGCAGCTCTGTCTCGTCAGTCAGAGCGGCTATCCCGCTTCCTGCGGGGTGATCAGGTTGAGCGTCTCGTGAAGCAGCCCGGCGATGCTCCTGTGCGCTGGACGGAGCCCACGCTGCGCTTCGCCCTGGACGTTTACCGCTGTTCACCCAAGGCGTATCGCACCATGCTGGCGGCCCACTACCCGCTTCCATCCGAAGGTGCGCTGCATGCATTCTGCGTCGAGCACGGCGTACGCGATGGCGTGCCACCGGAGCTTCTGCAAACGGAGCTAGGAAAAGACGAAGAGGATGGTGCAAACATAGTGTGGCTGTGAGTGCATCTACAGCTCATAATACATGTGCAGTGACCCAATCCCACCGCTGCCACCGCCTTCGCGTCCTAACGGCCGCGGCTTCGTGGAAAAATCGGCGGGCGCGCTTGGTCGGCTGCATGAGCAGCGACGGCGAAAAACCGTTGGGCGAGGAGGACACCGAAGGAAAGAAAGAGAATCCTCAGAGAGACGCGTTGGAGACAGAAGAGACAAAGGACAGAACGAGCAGTGACAGGCGAGGTGAACGGAAGCAGATCGCGCTGGTCTGTAGTCGGCGAGGCCGGACCTGAGGGCATCCGCAGCAAACTGACCGCCAGCCGAGACGCCCAAGAAGCCTTACGCCACAACCCGTTATAGTACCGCCATTCGAGACGCCCAAGAACCCTGAGGCCTCGACCCGTCATAGAACCGCTAGCCGAGACGCCTGGGAAGATCCGACAGTGCCAGGATGGAAGCCCCCGTTAGCGGTCGCCGGGCCAGTTCGCCGAAACGTGGGACCGTCACCAGGCTGAGCGCCACCCCGCCAGAGCAGCCGAGAGCGAGGCACCTGTTGGCCGGACTGCACCGACGCCTAATACAAGACAGCGGTGAGCGGAACTCCCAGTTTCACCTTCAGGCAGAGAGTGAAGAAATTAGGTTGACTCGGAGGCGTTGTGTGTTGGCTCAATTCTCCTCGCTTCAGCAGAACCCGTAGATAGCAACAAATATTGTGTTGCATTGTGACTGACCCCCGACAGGCGGGAACGTCACAACTAGACGCATGCCTGACAAGAATGTATCTGCAGCGCGTTCGAATACTCTGCGAGCGTGTATACATCTGCCTGCCAAAGGGGGATCCTTCATGAGCTGAAGGCCCAGCGGTCGTTCTTTTACATGCGTGAGTTTGGGACCGCAGCCCCATCCTTGGGGACGGCGCTGAAGCGCGGCCCTCTCTCTTAGTCTCGTTAAATTTCGTGCGGTGTCCGGATGCTCTCGTTTCAGTGCCCGGATGAGTGGAATGCAGTGCCCGGATGTTGGCTCTCGGTCTCGGCGTGACGTCACCACACTGCCGACAACGGGAGCTAAAAGCATTTCATGCTTAAAAGGGCGCAGTGGCTTCCAGAGCGCTCACGGCGGATGGACGTGTTGAACGAGCGCTCCGGCGCGCTGCGCAAGATTGTATTTCTCGGGCAGGCGGACTTCGGCCCGCCCATGGGCCCGCCGTTCTCCGCTATTCTCGAGGCACAAGTCGCGCAGAATACGCTCGCGCTCATACGCGGTTCCGACGTGAAATGCAGCAGTGGAGTATTTCTCTCTCTCCCTGTCGAGAGAGAGTGCCGGCGGCTTTACGTCTGCCCCTGCGCGGGGTCTCCCGGCCACTGCGCACAATCACTTACAAAAAGAAGTAAACTCTGTGTAGTGTAAATAGCCGCGCGCGGTACACTGCACTAGCGGCCAGGGTGGGGCTCCCGACCGCGTATACCGTCCGAGGTAGCACCCACGGAGCGTTCGTGTCACGCGTGCACTACCTGGCGAAGAGCAAGCGGGAAGTCAAGTCCGCCTGCGCGATGAACGCACAGAGGCTCACCATTGTTCTGTCACGGGTGCGCGCACTGCCGCGCGGCAACAGGAGCGCTTCGAGATTGTCCGGGATGATTCCCAGCGCCCTGTAGGCCTCGAGCATCTCACGACGCGGCACTGCAGAAGCGGCACAGCGAAGGAGCATGTGCTCCAATGTCTCCACTGCGCCGCAGTCAGCGCACGCGTCGCTCGGGGATGGTGGCCGCTGCGGCGAGCGAGCAGGTTGCGCTCACCACGGAGCCGTCAGCGAACACAAGCAGATGGTCGCACAGTTGCTCGTAGCGCGAGAGAGCGAAACCGAAATCCGGCTAAGAGCTACCGCTGCCTTGTCACGTGAGGGCTTTTTTCCCATGATGCTTTCCTATTATATTTTTTATGACTAGGCTTCAAGATTGTGACGTCATGCTCTCTCCTAGTTTTTTTCTTCCTCCATGTAGGCCAGATCTGTACTGATATGTGCAAAGTCTTTCGATGCCACACAGCCAGAGGCTCGGGTGGCGTTAATTTTTTGCTTTACTTCCTTTGCAGTGCTTTTGTGTAATGCAAACGTGTTGGTTTTGTTGATTTAATGTAAAACACAAAACATGACAAAATGTATATTCATCTATTACCACAATTTGCATTATATTTAATACCTGTGCAATCATCAAGCTCCCACCATCTATTACCACAATTTGCATTATATTTAATACCTGTGCAATCATCAAGCTCCCACCCGATGAAGTCACATCGACTGCTAAAAACCGCCACTGTGTGGTGACACCATCAGCGCCATGACTTTGTTTTAGAGCGCAGCTCTTTGGCGTCCGTTCCTGGGTTTCGCGTCGGCGTCGGCGTCGGCGTCGGCCTCGTAACCAGCTCCGCCCCTAATGTCATGCTTTTCAATTGGTCGAAATGCTCGTGACGTCACAGTGCGCGAATTTCAAATGGGGCCAATTGTACTTTGGCTAGTAACCATACAACCAATCAAAGCGATCGTATAGTGATGCTGCAACTAAGTTGGACTGAGTTTAGTTAATTGCTTAATTAATCAATTAGCCTAATTAATATAGAGGAGAATGAAGAGGTCAGAAGAAAAGAAAAGAAAGACGCGCGCCGCAGCGACAACAGCGTCCGCGGAAGGAGACGCTGCTGAAAAAAAAAACACATAAGTACGAAGCCGCGTTCCCACCACCACCACGCACTTCCCCACTCAGTAAGACGTTGCTCGTTTCATATACGTTGTGTCGAACATCCTAGACAGTTCCAACAATTGACAGGTTAATGACAGAACACGATGGATAGAAATGCAATAATGTAAATATGAAATAGCCTAATTAACCTTTCTAGTTAGACCGCATAAATATATAAAACCGAGAACGAAATTGGTCGAGTTGGGGAATCGAACCAGGGTCTCCGGAGTGCGATACGAGCACGCTAGCCACTCCGTAATGCCAGCTGAATGGTTTGGAATGAACAAAGGCGCGTCTAGCTAATACGGCGTCTTCGTTCACTCCCATCTTCCCCCTTCCCCTTACGGCGAGGTGCAGGTGTCCACCCAGATATGCGAGAGAGATACATTTCCTTTCCTCAAAAAATAAATTTACCGTCCAGCAAGGCGTACAGCCGAATTGGCGATGGCGTTCTGTGGACTCCCTGGCAGCGTTGCAAGACGCTGTCGCGTTCCACTCTTACAGGCGAAGCTTAACATGTTAACCACACATCAGTAACACACGCAGAGAGCCAATGGACGCGTCATTCGCTGGCAGCACTTGATTCATCATTCACAACCACATTCTTAACGTACGCTCCCTTGCCGCACATGCCAAGGACGTACACCACGATCACATTCTGCGCCATTCCTCTGTACTTTGCCTTGCTGAAACCTGGATGGATCCCGAAGAGCCTCTCGAAATCATAGATTTCCTATACTGCTGTGGTGCTCGCAGAGACCACAACAGAGCGGCGGGAGTCGCTATCTACTTGCGCACAGGTCTCTCTGCAATACCAGTCGAAATGTTTGGCACGTCACATGAACTTGGCGAACTGTGCGCCGCAAAGTTGCCCAACGGCTTGCTGGTAGTAGCTGCCTACTTCGCCCCTACCGCACTCACGAAAGACGTCGTGCACTTCCTGCAACTCGCATTAACCGTCCATCGATCCACACCGATTTTAGTAGTGGGGGACTTTAATGTTGACATAAAGACAAACAGCAATTTCCTAACACTTATGCGGGAGAACATCCCGTTCCTCTCGCTCGTAACGCGTCCCACGGCTGTGACAACCTCGCGAGGCACTTGTATAGATCTCGTCTTTGAGAATCAAGCATTGGTGTACCAAGTCGAACATATATCAGTCTATTTCTCCGACCACAAAGCTTCATTCATGACTGTCAAGAACTGTTAGTGGAATCTTTGTTAAAGGAATACGTGTGAAAAATAAAAAAAAAACTCTGTGATAGCGCATACATGTGTTGCTCGATTTCTTTGCCTCAATTTATCGAAAAGGTGAAACAGCTTTTTGCTGCGCTCAAATTTCGCATTAGGAAGTAACGTAATCGTCGGTAATTTTTTTTTTTGGCAGCTAATTAAAATAATAAAAACCGGAAGGTACGCGGTACGGCCGATACTAATAGCATTATTATACCCCACTCTATGGACAAAACGCGCAAAACAATGCACTTAAATTGTGTTTCACTGCCCCTTTGAGGCGGATACTAAGCGTCTTCCAAGTTTTTTTGAAGAAGACTCCACCCCGTGGCAAACAAATACCTCTCACATAAATGGGCGTTTTGTTTCTGCAGCACGTTTTTCGGCAGGTCGAAGAGTGACACCGCTATCATATCACTATATAAGAATTACTGCTCACCTCTCTTGTCAACAGCTCTTTGGCAGGGAAGTACACGCAGATGACGTCTTCGTCCACGCTCTCGTAACCGTCCAGCGGACATATGTGTATGCCTTGTTCAGCGCACTGCACGTAGCACGACTCGCAGAGCGTGTGGGAGCAAGGAAGCAACGCCGTCTTGGGGCGCACCAATCCGCAAGCACTGCAAACCCTGTTCGATGGAAGAGGCTTGAGGAAGTACAGGGGCCTCCAGTCCAGCTCCGCGGAAAATCCGACCAATGTGTACTGCATGCTTTCAGGAGGCATCTTCTGGCACGCACGATCACTTTACTTGGATCCGAAGGAACTACTGCATACTTCCCGTCAAAGGGCTCAGTTATCGCATGCACTCCTCGCCCGTCGCCAGGGCGACAATCGCTGCGACATCCGGCGCCTATCCGGTGTTGGAGATGGAGGGGTCCTTAAAGGGGCCGTGAAACACAATCTTAGTTAACTGTTTTGCCTGTTGATTGCATACAGTGAGTTATAATGGTGCTATCAGCGTCGGTAATACCGCGTATATTCCGTTTTTTAATATTTTAATGTCCTCCCAAAAACAACTTCATGGCTCTGATGGTGTCACCACACAGTGGCGGGTTTTTAGCAGCGGATATGACATCACCTGGCGCGAGCTTGATGATCGGACAGACAGTAAATATACTGCGAATTGTGTGAATAAATAGACACACATTTTGTCACCTGTCTGCGTTTTATACTAGATCAACAAAAACAACTTGTTTGTCTTAGATAAAAGCCCTGCTAAGCAAGTAAAATAAAAATACACCACCAGGGGCGCTCTGGCATGGAAACAACGCTGCCAGTCTCAGCAAGAACGAGTTACAGAGAGCAGGCAACCATGGAGTACAAACTTCCGCGACGTGCTCTGGCTGGCTGTTTTGATTGGTTGCGCCAGGTGCCGTCATTGGGAGAGCGTAATAGGAGTGGGAAGCCCCGCCAAAATCGAGTTGAGGGCAGCGTTTTGTTTGCTTGTATTTTGAAATTTCTTCACTGAATAACTCCCGTTCCTGTGCATCGATTCCTGTAATTCTTTTTAGGTCAGCATCTGTGTGACATAAAGAACCCACCTGAAGTATAGCCGGTATTCCCCCAGGTAGTGTTTCGCAGCCCCTTTAAGTTGACTGACCCGTTCATCCTCGCAGGTCCCGGCTCCGAAGGACGGTGTCGAACTGCGTTATGGAGGAAACTGTACAGAAGGTTTATTTGTACATATTTATAGTCGAGATGGGAGTGCTTCTGTCGCAAAACAACATCCCGTTAAATAGGCTTCGGATTCCCCAGATATCTGACTCTGGAATAAAGTTGGGAGAACGATGTCCAAACTGATGGACAGTTGTGGACACGCAGGCGGCGATGTTGATGCTCTTTCGCTCTCTCACAGCTCGGTCAATGGAACGGGGGTAGAGACTGAGTCATAAAACACTGATGTGTCAATCTGACCACTGCGCCAAGTGTTCTGTTCGTTGCCTCCGTGGGAAAGGTCTTGCCCACTGTCTGCCAGCAGGTGAATGAACGCCCTCGTATTCCCTTGCCGGATGTCCGCAACACGACACCTCCGTCGAGGACACAGCCGTCTTTCAATTAACAGCAACAACTTGACCTTTCGAAGCACCACTCCGTATTGCGACCCGAGGGCAGACTCGGCCATCTGACGCCGCCGCCGTCTGCGCTGCTTCCGCCGTTGCTGCCGCCGCCGCCAGCCCTCGCCGCATCTTTGCTTCACGATGACTCACGTCTGGTAGTAATTCCTCCTAGGCCCGTGTTCTCCGATCTTAACATCGCCGTTGCATACTGTAGCGCATGTTTGTCCGGGAGCAAATAATCCCTCGAGCTCAGTGGCGGTCCCAGCGATTGGTTATAGGTGGCGCGGACGGACTTCCGTATATCAAAAAAAAAATAGAAACAACGATTTTTTATTTACACTCTACTTGTACAACAATTTTTGTGTACTTTGTTGTTGAAAAATCAATGGCGAACGATAAGATGTAATACCATAACTCATGCTTTGAATGCTAACGGTTACGTGAACAGGAATCATATGTAATTGATATATATATATTCATGATTTATATATGAATATTGCTGACGTAACCATTACCTTATATAATTGATATATATTTACGCGGCGGTGAAATTTAGATCAAGGAAAAATTCCAGCGGCACGCGAACTGTGCGATGTCAGTGCACGTTAAGAAATTGCCGGAGCCCTTCATTCCGGCGTCCCTCATAGCTTGAGTCGCTTTGGGACGTTAAACCCCCATAAAACACACAAGCAAAACAGAGATATTTATCTCACAATATTTCAAATTGAATGATAGGGCCAATCCTGAAGCGCAAAAGTAACTGTGAGGGCACGGCAGGACCACGATACCTCGACAGTCGCGTACGAATTGCACTCGTATAACTACCAACCTGTTGTATAACTACTACTGTTGTAAGACAGTATTAGCTTACAACGTGACTTACTGTGGCAGTAGGAAACTGGTGTGAAAAATGGCAAATGTCTTTAAATATTGCTAAGTGTAAGGTCATTTCCATATACAGGCGCCCCAACTTAATACCACATAGCTACTTTTATCTGCGGTTCTCTTTAATGCTACTAAAGTATAGAAATATCTTGCATTACAGCTGTCTGACGACCCTAAGTGGTCAACGCACCTCAACCACATGACTGCAGCATCCAGCCGATTTCTTGGCTATCTTCAACGCTGAATGAAGTTTGCCCCAGCACATGTACAATTACTAGCCTATACCACATTAATGCGCCCAAAATTAGAATATGCAGCCGCCATTTGGAAATCACATGAAGAATACCTTTCTGAGAGCATAGATGCTATCAAAATCACGCCATTAGATTTGTGCATTCCGATTATTCATCCTACACAAGTGCAACCGATCCGAAGAATCGATCCAGCTTGCCATTATTAAAGAACCGTCGAAAACTTGGCAGTTTAGCCCTTTTTCGTCGTTTCTACTATTCATTTCCGTTAAGAATCTGCACAAAACACTCCCTGTTTTCAGCTCATCACAAAAACAATCAGCAGGTGTCACACCCTCGCCCAAAGGTGAGTTTTGCCGTCATCTTGATGAGCGCATTCGTACTTGAACTGGCCCCGCTCTCGACGTGAAGCATTTCAAGAAGCCAGCTGCGATCCCCTGGTTGGGAAAACAGCGCACTGTCGGTGTAGGGCACACAGGCGACACAACCGACTCGGCCGGCGCCATGTTGGAAAATGGCGACACATCGCTACCTCGCAGCAGGCCTCCGCAGAGCTGTGTCCGTACGGGCTTTGTCTGTAAATTTCATCAGCACTCTCTACCATCTAAATCTGCCAGTCGAAACGAAGTTTTCAGTCGCTGTGCTTATTGTTTGATTAATAGTCCTACACTGATCAAATAATCTAGGGACTATTTTTGTGTTCCTGCAGCCCTGATGGTACGAGAGAGCTCTGCCTTCCGTAGTGCTGCAAACATCTTGTGAGACGAAGTATAGAAGGGGGTAGTGTGTTCAAGGAGCGTTTGGGCCTGAAGCATCTTATGTCAACGACAGGAGATGGCGCCACCAGGGGATGGGCTGTGTAGATCTTTCAGCATACATGGGATCTGCATCATCGAGAAAGCTTCTCGTGTTGCGCTTAGCGCCGAATAAGACACGTCTGCGGCTGTAATGCAGTTATTTCTTTCAAGCGAAGCAGCGAGTACAGGAAAGAGTTGAAATCTCGACATACCACAGTCTACTCTGCAATGACAACGCCGAGTTTATGAGAGAACACTTGTACGACGGGCTTGATTTCCCTCCTCGGGGAGCCTCATCTAGCATGTGGGGGACGGGAGGGACTCAGGTGGCCAGAAAGGAAATATTCAAAGATAATGTGGTTACAGCTAGCATAGGAAATAATTACTTCAAGTCATCTGGTGAGGCCTTTGGTTTTGCAGTGGACGCTGATAGGGTGATGATTATAATGATGATGCTGATCTAGCGTTTCTTTAAATGTGCTGAGCCGATTGGGGCCATGTACGAATTTAATTTAGTTTGTCGTGTGACGAACGCTTCAACACTGCAACTACGCTAAGTGCGATCTACTTCGGGTGCAATACCCATTACACATGTTAGCAGAGCAGTATCCAGCTTGGTTTACAATGGCTGAGTGCCAACGGTTACAGAAAAAACAAATGGCAACATCACCGGAACAAAAAAAAGTCAGGGGTTTAATCCTGCTTGCCCCCATTATTGAGCGATAGCTGGAAGATGATATACATTTTCGGATTGTACTTGTCGGGACCTTTTTAACGCATTTGAGTCGTCATTGTAGCGTAAAGTTCAATTTCTAGTCACAATTAACTAATTAGCGGTAATTAATGAATAAGTGTAATTCGTATATGTAATTGTACTCGAGAGAACCTATATAACGATATATGGTGACTCGTATGATAAAGTTCACAAAAAGTTCAAGTTTTAGTCACAAGGAACGGATTAACAGTAATTACGCGTATTCACAACGTGTAATTAGTAGACAGTAATTGTACTCGATATAAGTTATCCAACGATGTATAACGACGTTGTAGCGTAAATTTCAGTTATTTGGTACAATTAACTAAACGGTAATTAAGATGTGTAATTAGTACAGTGCAATTGTACTCGACATAAGCTAGCGGACGATTTGACTTGACATTCTAGCATAAGGTTTAGTTTTTAGTCACAGTTGACTAAGTGTAATTATATACGAACCGCGTAATTGGTACAGCTCAGTTGTACTCGACACAAGCTAGACATGTGGTTAGGTTAGACATTGATTTTTGGTACCGTTATTTCGAGGTCGAATTGTGGGAAAGGGTGGGTCAAATCTGCGGGTTGGCCGCCTAAATTATGTCTACCACCATCGTGTTCCTCATGCTCGAATTTGATTAAGATACTATGTTAGCCCGGCTCAGCATAGAACTAGCGGCTAGTCAACATCTTTCTTTTTGCTAGGTGCATTTGACCTTGTCTTCGCTGAAGGTCATTCGTTCGTAGCGGACAGGTCACATGTTGGTGAGCGGGGTTGGCGCATAGAATAGAGCTATCGGTCTGAAACACTGTAAAAGCTACAAAAGTGATTAATGTTTTTTCAAAAATTCAGGGGGCACTTTTGCTGCCTAGAGTGCTGCAAGGCGGAAGCCTTTCCTGGCGCTCTGTTTTGCGTATGCCTTACGTCACCTGTCGAAACAGACGACAACTATATTTTATTAGTTGTCTTCTACTCCAAGAGGGGGCGCCAGGCATCCGTGGGTGACCTTGTTACTTCGAATCCGCGCACTCTGACGTCATAACCATTTCGACCAACCGAAAAGCGTGACAGCTGTGCTTACAACCTTCTGTCGACAACGATGAGGCTCTAAAGGCTTTCGCCTTAATATTTCATTACGTTCAACAGAAATCTATGAGTGAACCCATTTTTTATTAAAACATCAGAAGTAAAGATCTTACAAGCATGGGTACGTTTCACCAAACGGTTGAAAGAGTATTGTAACGTTTCGGCAAAATCACAAAATCCACAGATGGTGCTCATCACAAGTTGCTTCTGCTCCGGCCACCCCTCCCCCCCCCCCTCAAAAAAAAAGTTTTAAATCAATCGAGGAGCTCGAGCATTACACGCAGCTGATCACCTTCCACGTAATCTTCTCGGATGAGATCTTCGAGGCTTAGCGACTCCAGAGGAAAGTACCAAGCGACGTTACTGCATGTTGTTGGCCTCTGAAAACATGGTAAAGTAGGATCACCTTTGACCTCGAACAGGCGACCTGCACCATATTTTGGATGCATCACGTAGAGCTTGACAGTGTGGTCAAACGGCCACTGCACACTGTCGTCCATGTTTCCCTTATACAAGCGGAGCAGAGCGTCCATTTTCAGCGACTCTTCGTATGCGATGAGGCGGACCCCAAGCGACAAGTTGTAGCCGCTTAGGTAGACCTGCTCGCTCTCGTATCTAGCAACGCGTTTCTTCGTTGCAGTCTCCTCGAGCGACTTGACATTCTTCACAACAAATACGCAGAGCCCTCGGCCTAGGTGAATTTGTCTCACTATGCTTCTGACTTCATCCAGGGTCTTCTCACTAAACGCATTATTTTCTTGCGCTTTACCGTTTGCTGCTTCGATAGCAGTTGCCGTCTCTGACAACTTGTCCCGAGTTTGGCTGGCTATATATGCCATTTCATCCTTCAGCGATTTCTCAACTCTGTTTATGGTTTCGGAGAAGTTAAGTGTACAACTCATTTTTGCCAAAAATCCCTTTAGTTCTTCTTTAGAGGCATCCACTTTAGACATTATTTGTGTGAAACAGTCACGGAGTTCCCCAGCTTCAGCCATAGCTTCGCGTTGTCTAGAATCTCTGAAGCCGCTTATCGCATGGGAAATCTGGTTCAGTCTCTCACCGTGTGCTTTAACATCGAACACTATTAGCTCAAGATAGTCTTGTACTCCTTGCATTTGTTTTTCAAGTGTTTCTTTCAGAGAAGAATCAAAGGCTGTGGCGTTCCTGTAATCTGATTGTCCATCGTTGTCCGCGGTTGGAGGAGCTGACGAGTTGCAAAATCCATGTTTCAGGTGAAGGATAAGGCTGCAGCACGGAACGGTGGCAGAACACTTGGGACAATGAATGGCATGGTGCCCGCAATCGCGCTGGAAATGTTGGGCAATCCGCGAAGCAGGGGCCACATAGTCGCAGCCTGTACCCTGGTTCCAGCACTTCACCTGCAAAAATAGTGCAACACTTTGCATGTAGAAGCCAGCCTATGTATAGGGTGTTTCACCTAAGTCTTAAGAATTTCTTAAAAAAAGCCTTGATGAGTTATAACAGTGATTTTTTTCGGCATAGCAATGTATGCGGTGTAGTACATGAGAAAACAGCGAAGACGTGCTAATTAGCAGGATTGTTAACTAATATTCAATAGTTGCGTTTTTAACTATTACTGCTACATTCATTATTACTGAGTGGCGTGTAGTGCACTGTACGTAATAACCATACTGGATTGGTTTGGCTTGGTTTATGGAATTTAACGTCTCAAAGCGACTGAGGCTATGGGAGATGCCGTAGTGAAGGGCTCCGGAAATTTCGAGCCCCAGGTGGTCGAAATTTCCGGAGCCCTTCACTACAGCGTCCCTCATAGCCCCAGTCGCTTTGAGACGTTAAATCCCATAAACCAAACCAAACCAAATCAAACCAAACCAAACCAGTTTTGAGAATTTCGAAAGCGGTGTTACCGTTCGCGCTGTAGCCCAAAACTTTTGGCTATTTTGACGAGTTAGTGCACTGGGGAAGTTGCTTTGCCTGCAAGTTCCTCGGAAGCGACTGTATTTTGGCGCCATGTAGCCAGTGACAATGGCAATGTGTGACAATGCGTCGTGCATTTTTTCAACGCTTTCTGCATCCAAGCGGTGAATATGATGAGCCGCATGCTATCGTGCACTGCAAACCGACCACACCGTGCTACCGTTGCCTTCCTATAGGCTGGCTATAATGGTTTGCGAACTTCTTCAGAATGTTTTCAGTCGCGGAAAAAAAAAATGGCTCGCGAACTTCGTGACCGTGCTCTCAGTCATTGAAGCATAACACGTCTTGAAAAACCACACATATACGATGGATTTTTCTGCCGAGGACCGTGAGCCTCTATACTGCGTCTGACGGCAAATTTATCAACACTCAGCGTTCGAATCCTCATGAGGCATGGATAGCAAGTCGCTGATAAGGTGTTCTTCGATGACGTGCCTCAAATGTAATCATCTTGTGCTTGTGGATAAGATACGACAGCAGCAACGAGAATAAATCTTCAGCTCTTGTAAAGCAGGTCATATCCTTACAGGAAAGCTACTCGTATCTTCATTCAATCAGTTGAATTTACACTGAACAGACCACCTAGGAAGGGGCTTTACAAGTCTGAAGCACGTAGTAGTTTCGCGACATGGCATTCCTTGACAGAAGTACCTATGCTGCGCGTAGTGCGCGTCCCTTGTAAGCAATGCGCCACTTTTTTATTTTATTTTAAATGTTGAATTTTTGGCTAACAGTGGAAAAGTTAGCCAAGGAGGAGCAGGCAAAAGGCGTTACAAAATACCTGACTAAGGCCTGCCCTCTTAAAAAGACAAAAAATTCCAAGCGTCTGACAATGGCTGCTTATGACCGAAAGGAAACACAGAATAGAATGACAGACAACATTGAACACAAATAATCATTATAAAATGAAAACATTTTCGTACGTGATGGCGCAGTGCAATCCCAACAACATACGAAACAGTATAGGCATTGCAAAAAAACTAGCATGTTGTGCACGACTCGTTTAAACATAGTCGTTCTGGGTGTCTGACACCATGGTGAGCAGCTAGTGGTACGTAATTAAACCCCACATAGCATATGCCCCAGGTGTCGCGATGGCTCAGTCGTTATGACACTCGGCTGCTGACCCTAAAGACGCCGATTCGATCTCGTTTGTGTCAGTCGATTTTCGGTTGGGGCGAAATTCCAGAGGCCCGTGTGCTGTGCGATGTCAGTGCACGTTAAAGAACCCCAGGTGGTCGAAATTTCCGAAGCCCTTCACTACGGCGTCCCTTGTAGCGTGAGTCGCTTCGGGACGTTAAACCCCCATGAACCAAAGCAACCACATGCCATACCTTCATTTCACCACACACGCCTCAGCTCGCGTACATGCGCTGCTTGTTAAACATTTCCACTGACATTTTCGTTTTGGAGCACATCAACACCTTACACGCCAAGATACTCTCGAATAGGGAAGGATTACTGCCCACCTCTCTTCTCAACAGCTCGTCGGCAGGGTAGTCCACCCAGATGACGTCTTCGTCCACGCTCTCGTAGCCGTCCAGCGGACAGACCTGTAGGCATTTTTCACTGCACTGCAGGAATCAGGGCTCGCACAGCGCGTGGCCGCATGGAAGCAACGCCGTCTTCGGGCGCACCAATCCACACGCCCCGCAAACTCTGTTCGGTGGAAGAGGCTTGAGAAAGTGCAGGGGCCGCCCGTCCAGCTCCGGGGAAAATCCCACCAACGTGTACTGCATGCTCTCAGGAGGCATCTTCCGCAGGAACTTTGATCCGCAGGAACTGCAGCTTACGCCCCCGTCAAAGAACACACTTGTCTATTCTTCAATAGTAGGGAAGGATACAATCGCTGGGATATCAGCTGCCTCTTCGTCATCGCACGGCGTAGCTGTTGTTGTTGTTGTCCTCAACAACAACAACAGCTACGCCGTGCGATGACGAAGAGGCAGCTGATATCCCAGCGATTGTATCCTTCCCTACTATTGAAGAATAGACAAGTGTGTTCTTTGACGGGGGCGTAAGCTGCAGTTCCTGCGGATCAAAGCGCGTGGCTACCTAGGATAAAATAAGTTCAGCTTCTTCTGTCGACTCATTTGTTCGTTTATTGAAAACCGTGTTTTAGCAGACTGAAAGCTTAGTCCGACACCGCCTACTCAGCGTTTACGACGAACGCATAATGTAAAATGAACTGTTTATGACGGTATTTCTGTCGGAATGCTCGTTATTGAAATTATGCTACCGGTTGCTGAAGCCGGCCGTATATTGGCCGTATTCTCTCCTGTGCGTGGATAATGGTGCTTCCCTCGGGAGTTCTTCTGTTGTCTTGTTGCTCTGAGTTCGGCGTAGTAAACGCCACATCGATTTCAATATATAGAAGAGAAACGCAATTCTATCTGTAGCTTCGAAGCATGCTCTTTTCTTGCATCTGTTTTCTCCAGGATACCGCTTGCTAGGCTTTCGCCAACAAGACTGCAGATGGGAGGGTGGTTATAAGCGCCTCAATTTGCTTCCTTGTTCTACAGATGTCGACTGTAACGGACACGTGCCTATCTGCCACTGCCAGAGATTATGCCGCAACTGCTGTCTCGTCACCTTGTCTTATGGCTCCTGTTTCTAATAAGACCATCGAAAAATACTAACCGTATCATTTTTATGGTCACTACAGGCACGTTTCCCTGTTCATATATGTCACGGTGAGCAGGTTACCGAAACTTCAGACAATCATCAAGTAAGTGTACATTAGCTATTAAGCACACCGAATTGAAGGCCTCCGGATTGGTTCCAGGTACACATGCTGAGAATTCGTACACAACACGCGTACTTTTCAATTTTGCTTCCATCTGTCTGAACACGGCCGCTCATGCTGAACTATATCAGTCGCACTTAGCGACTGCCGCAAGATTTTCACTGATTTGACAAGGACGCCATTTTAGACTACTGGGCTTACATAGCTAGTACATTACAAGCTTAATAAAATTGTTTTAGTGCGTTAGCACTAATAGTGGTCGTTCCCCGCATTCAGCCGTTGTGCATTTGTCTCTCTGTCTGTTTTTTTTCTGTTTGCCTGAAGCCTCTTTTATGGCAAGCTGCCCACCTGTCCATCGAGTTGCGCTCAACCTTGGTTTGGTTTAGTAGGGTTCAACGTCCCAAAGTGACTAAGGCTGTGAGAGACGCCGTAGTGAAGGGCTTCGGAAATTTGGACCACCTGGGGTTCTTTAACGCGCACTGACATCGCACAGCACACGAGCCTCTAGAACTTCGCCTCCATCGAAATTCAACCGCCGCGGCCGGGATCGAACCCGCGTCTTTCGGGTCAGCAGCCGAGAGGCGTAACCACACCGCGACGGGCTGTGGGCAACCTGCCGAGGTGTACATGTATATGCAACCGGCACGTTGCCCACTTCTCCTGGACTATGCAAAAATGCCTTCATGGTTAAGAAAGTATAATGTGCAGTGTTCTCCCGAACTTCTTTCTTGTTAGTGTTCGCTGCTGCAAAAAAAACGCCGAGATGCAGCCTCTCCCTCTAACGTAGAAAAAAAAGTTATAGCCACTCTTCATTACACTTCTGCTTTATATGGGTATTTTTTTTAAAATCGGGGATCCACAGTACAAGAGAAGATAAAACTCGGTGCTAGCCGTCCAGTGCGAAGCATACCGTGCTATGAGTACAGCAGTTAAGATAGGAACACTGTCACAAATGATAACGGCCACAGCACCGTTGTTACAGGCAAAAAGCAGCCTTTGCTTTTCATCTTTTTTTACAACAAATCTCACCGGTTGCTCATTTCAGTAAGTGAGCGAAGAAACAAGTAGGATGGTAGTGCACTGGCCACTCCTCTTTCCAGGACAATAGACCTTGCTAAGACGTGTTACTGCCACAAGCTACACAGCACAGTCCTAGCAGCCCAGTGATTGCAGCCTTAGCGACGGTGGGTGAAGAGATAGATGACGGGCACACTCGGCTGCAGTGGTTACGGCTCTGCGGGTGCCTACGGCGCAGCAACAAAGAACGGTGAGCGATGCTTCCGGGGAGTATGCGGTACACACTCGTCGGTTTTTCCACGGAACTCGACTGGAGACCTTTGGAATTCGTCAAGCCTCTTCCCGAGTATCGAGTATGCAGCGTCTGTGGACTTGTGCGGAAGTGGACGGTACTGCTACCCTGCATGCACGCCCTGTGCGACTCCTGTTACGACCAGTGCGCCGAGGACGGCGCCCGCATCTGCCCGCGGGACGAACGGAGATATGAGGAAGAGGACGTCGACTGGAAGGAGTTCCCATCCGATGAACTGCTTAAAAGGCTGGTAAGCACTGAGTGAGGATAAACAGTGGATTGCTGCGGTATTTTCCTTCGTCCTTGAACAGTTCCTAGCGAAAGTTAGAAAACCCACCGCTGGCTCAAAACCACCTTTTTGCTTTCTTTTTGGAGCTGCGGTCACGTAGTGTGAAGACGTCGCACAAGCATTAGCCGACTGTAGGCGTGTAACTGGCTGTCGCGAATGTGTGCCATAGTGAACGGTATTTCGGAAGTGTTACTGGCTCGTCCTATTCGATGCGCATTCTGACTAGCGGAATGCGTTCAGTGTGCCCATCGATATCTCAAGATTAAGCGCTCTAACTAGTGGTTGGTTCGTCATCATCAACGTAGCTACATCCGCTGCAGGGCTAAGACCTCTCCCATGTCTCTCCAATTAAAGCTGTCCTTTGCCAACTGCGGCCACCCTATCCCCGCAAACTTCCTAACCTCATCTGCACACCTGGCTCCCTGACACCCCTTCCTACGCTTGCCTTTTCGTGGAAGGCACTCCGTTACATTACGGGATCATCGGCTGTCTTGCCTTCGCATTGCATGCCCTGCCCGTATACCTATTTCTTCTTCTTGTTTTGGACTAGAATGTGATTAACTCGAGTTTGTTTCCTGACTCCTTCAGCTCGCTTCCTGTCGTTTTAATGCTACACGTGTGATTTTCCTTTCCACGCCTCCCTGCGCTGTCCTCCACTTCAGCTCAATCCTTTTCGTTAGACTCCCCGTTTTTGCCCCATAGGTTAGCACCGGTCATATACAGCCACTCTTGCATTACTCTTGACATATTTTGGTAAAAAGATAAACCGGAGAGGGCCCCCCCCCCCCTCTAATATTTCACTCACGTGGTCGAGATATGTGGCAACTACAGGTCGTAAGCAGACACATTTTCCTTACCACTCCCAATGCTACACTGCCTATTGTAAGCATTGCTTTTTCTTTGCGACACTGCTGAACATTTATTTACACTTCTTACTAACTTTCGACCCACTGTCTTGGCTGTCTAAGTCCTCGATCATGTTTTGCAGTTCGGAACTTCTCAAGGCAAGTTCATGAGCAAACCGGAGATTGCTGAAGTATTCTGTATGAGCTTTAATATACGACTCTTCCCAATCCAGTTCTCTCATTACTGAGTGTAAACACGCGGTGAATATTACTGGAGAGATCGACTCTTCTTACCTGACCCCTTTTCCTTGTTAGGCTATGGAGGCTTTGGAACCGTTGTAGATATTTTTCAGTACTCTTATATATGCTCCTTGAACATCCTGGTTACGAATGCCAGCATGATTGTTCAAGTTTCTAATGAAACGAATGGTTTCTCGTATTTTCTTGCTGATCTGGCGAATATAGAAAGGGAAAGTAGTGCGAAATGTCAAGGAAACATCATGGCGATGCTTGTCTGTTTTTTGTCCCTGTGTTGCAGTGCTGTTTTTTCATTTGGTATTTTCACGTACGGCTGCACAAGCCTCAGTCAGGTGCATTATAGGGAGCTTTACCTAGTTGCTACGTAGTCACGAAATTTGTGCGTAATGAGCACTTTCTCTAGGCGACGTTGCTTTAACTTCCTTTTACAACTGAGTGATGGATTCTACTTTGGTGCTTTATGGTTTACAGGAGTTTAACGTCCCAAAGAGACTCAGGCTATGAGGGACGCCGTAGTGAAGGGCTCCCGAAATTTCGACCACCTGGGGGTTCTTTAACGTGCACTGACATCGCACAGTACACGGGCCTCTAGGATTTCACCTCCATCGAAATCCGACCACCGGGGCTGGAATCGAACCCGCGGAATTCCACTTTATTTATTTATTTATTCAAGTTGCCCCTAAAGGCCCTCTAGAAGAGGCTATTACATAGGGGAAAGTATGTGGACAGTAAGGATGCATGTAGGCAAGATGCCTCTGAAAATTGCTGCGATTGACGACACCACCAGTGTGTTGACGCGACCGTACTTGGCGGCTGGCAATGCGAACCTGTTTTCCGGCTGTCGACTGAGCCAGTAAAGACATACTAACACGTCCCTATCGCGGACGTCGACTGGTTTTGGTGGATTTGTCGCGGTAGCTAGCCGCTTGCTTGGAGCTCGGTAACCGTAACGAATTGACCAAAATCGTTCAAGCGACCTATCTGATCCGACGGCCCGTATGTGCCTGAAAAAGTGCCGGTCCTGATTCCTGATGCGAAGCCCCTGATAGCTTCTTGACACGTGCGTTTGCCCAGGAAAAAAAATGCACTTCTGATCTTCGTCGAATATCCACTGCTGCCGGTATTGCTCGGCGTTCTTGAGAATAAAAAGTAAGCTAAAGACTCGTTCAAACTCCCAATGTTCAGCACGTTTAAGAGGATCATGGGCCGCCGCGATGGATCAGAGGTTATGGAACTCGGCTGCTGACCCCAAAGACGCGAGTTCGATCCCGGCTGCGGCGGTCGAATTTCGATGGGAGCGAAACTCTAGAGGCCCGTGTACTGTGCGATGTCAGTGCAGGTTAAGAATCCCAAATGGTCAAAATTTCCGGACCCCTTCACTACGGCGCTCCTAATAGCCCGAGTCGCTTTGGGACGTTAAACCCCCATCTAAACAATATGCAGATCATGGAAGGGGCGGAAGAACCGCTGTGATAGCCCGTTGCCGGTTGTGGTCGCCAGTTGCATATTCACAGGAGGAAGTGTGTATTTGCAAGTGACAAATGTGTGAATGTGCAAAGCAAGGATATGACAGGTATGTTTTTAGAACAAGCCAAATCCAGCTTCAGAGAAAGCTAGAGAAAGGCTGAATTTTGTTAACGGGAGCAACCGTAATGCTATTCATCTTAATTTATAGGTTTTAAAATGCTGTTTACTTGCCCCATTTCGTTTTTATAATATTTGCATGCGAAAGACATATGGGCCATTTAGTCTCGGTTTCTTCATTTGGCCACTTAGAAAAAAACCTTCTGTATTATGTATTTTAGCGCAAGATGCAACCGTCCCTTTCCGGTGGCCAGGAAGCGGATTCCATGAGTACACGAAGCCTGGGCAGCAAAAATTTCTGCAGGAAAATTCCACCGAATCAGCATTGCGTCAGCGTTAAGGATCCTGTTCTTCGCATATGAGCGTGTATCCGATCAGAGCACGTGAGTGCTTTCTGATTACGCCCCCTTTGATTGGTAGTAAGTATGCCGGAGGTCGCTTGTTGCAACAGAAATAGGCGAAGTGGAAAACGTCCAGCCAGCTATGTTTCACGGCCTCCAAGAACCCCTTTTATTGTAGTCATGGGCTTCGACTGTGGCTAATGGCATGGGGGGAAGTTTCATAGAGGATACATTCATCGTTCCCGACACAAAATGGAAGTGCTACGGGCTTTGATCAGATAAATAAAAAAGATCGGTCTTACCCTCTGACAGAGGGATTTTAAAAAAGATGCCAGCAGAAAAATGAATAGTCATCTGCTGAAAAGCTTCAGCTAATAGCTAAATGGTTTCCACTAGCATTCGCTTACAGAGGACCGTTAACACGCCTATGTCGTATAGATAGTGATTTTTTTTTTCAAAATTTTTGCTATTTCTGTCACTGTAAGAAGCTCTGCCGGCATTGAGATTGTCTATCACTCTATTTAGCCGTCATGTCTAAGCTAAAAAATAAAGGAGCTCAACAAAAGGCAATCGCAACATGCAACTCTTGAATGTGCCTTTGGGATGGCTACGTTTTTATTAATGCAAACGTATTATATGGCTCACCAGACGAAAACTTGTCCGCAGAATCTGTCATCAGATATTGTCCGCAGACCACGGCACCGGAAGCCGAGTGACGTCATAGTCGTCTCGTAAGTGTGGTGAAGGTTATAAAATTGGACGCCGACATAGTACGTCGTAGTGATAGTTACTAAACCCTGGATGTAACGAATGTCGTAGTATGTCGTAACTAGTAACCGGATACAACGACCATACCGGATATGATGAAGTATCGAAGTTTGTCGTAACAAGAAACCTGATATAAAGTACTGTAATGTAACGTGTCATAGGATGACTTGTAACAGCGGTTAAAACGAAGTGTCGTAGTATGTCGTAACTGGAAACCGGATATAACGAACATACCTGATGTAACGAAGTATCGAAGTATGTCGTAACTGGAAACCGGATATAATGAAGTGTCGTAGTATGCCGTAGCTAGAATCAGGATAAACGAAGTTACCGTATATAACAGTCTCTCACGTGACGTAAGATGACTTGCAAAAAGTTGACGTCATGAAAAAGTCACGTGACAAGTTAAGTATAAAAAAAGTTGGCGTCATAAAAAAATCACGTGACATAAGATGACTTGGTTTCGAATTTCTCCAAAGCAGCAGACTGCAGTGCTTTCGAAGTTATTTAGCCTCGATTGTTTCCTTTTTTTCTTTCAGGTAATGTGCTGGAACAAAGACAGCGGCTGCGGCCATGTGATGACGGCTGCGGCCATGTGATGACGGCTGCACAGATCTGCACGCACTTTCGGAGTGAATGCCAATACCACTCAACCAACTGCCCCGTATGCTCGGCTGTAGTCCTCTGCAGTGAGACTTGCGGACATCTGAAGTCAGGCTGCAGCCCACTGACGAAGACTCAAGCACCGGAATCCGAACGACAGGCGAGCTACACGAGTGAGACTGCGATTTCGACGTCATTCAATGGTTTGCTGGAGAATGTGGCCGGAGAAATGAAAGCGTACCTTGAGCGCTTGAGCAGCGATACTAAGGTACAGTCTGACAGGCTCAGCGAGCTGTCTCATGGTATCAACACTTTACAAGAAATAGTAAGAGATGAGCACGCCCGAAATCAAGCAATTTTCGGGAACATCCACCGTGAAGTCGCAGAAGCACTGAGAGCTAATATCGACAGCTTGTCCCAAGGAATGGGGGAGTTAGCTGCGGCAACAACATGCAGGGAGAACCTAGCCAGCCTTAAGCAGAACTCACTCGCCGTAAAAGAAAGCACGGCGGCCGTGAAAGAAAACAGTGAGAAAACTCTGGAGAATATCAAGGCAGTTCTTCGATACGTTAAATTGAATGCGTCATGCGTCGAGTACTTTGCAAAAGGTGTCAAGTCCCTTGAAGAAACTGCGTTGAAAAATGGCTGGGATGTCTACTTCAGTCAGCAAGTGTACTTACGCGGTTACTGTGTGACGCCTGGAGTGACCTTTAGGAAAGACAGTGGTTCTGTAAAATTGTATCTTGCATTCTGTTTGCACAAGGGGGATATGGATGATGTTGTTCAGTGGCCCTTCGAGCACAAAATGAGGCTGACCATCATGCATCCAGAAGAAGGCACGGAACTTGTGCTTAATGCGAAAGGATATCGTGCTACATGCGCTTGCCAAAGGCCTTCGGAATCTCAGAACGGCTGGTGTTACAGTCGACCTCTATCGGCAAAACTAATAGATTGTCTGTGGCGGCTACGTCGTGGATGACCAGATTCGGATTAAATGGGAACTTCTTTGATTTTCTCGCGTCTCTACGGCGCCTGGAGAACGACGATGATTTAGGTATTTAGGCATGCGTGATGGGTACTATATGTCATTGGTTTTTGTGGTTTTGAGTAAAGAATGTTACCGATGTTATCACGAAGAACGGTCTTTTCCATTAAACAGTTTTCGTTATAGAAGGAAACCTTCTCTGGGTAGGTAGCGCCATCGTAATGACTGAAACTGAAGCCCAGAAGCAGACAGGAGCCAAGCAGCAATCTATAGGTCTGCAAACGTTATTGGCTGCTTGCTTGTATAGTACTGTCTCACGTGGCGACGGAATAAGGACATGCGCCGGCGTGTTATAGAAAATAAGGAGGAAAAAAAACTTGTTTAAACTGCACACCTGTCGATTCGCTACCTTAGTGTTGGACCAAAAAGGTGTGTTCCGTAGTAACTAACATTTCATTCAAGGTAAACCTCCAAGAAATGCATTTATGTATTTTCTAAACGATCATACCGCGTGTAAGAAAATAGCGGCTATACTAAGACAGTGCAAAAAAGAACACGACACATGCGCATCTCTCTTGTGCTATATGCCGCCGCGGTGGCTCAGTGGCTATGGTGCTCGGCTGCTGGCCCGAAAGACGCGGGTTCGATCCCGGCCGCGGCGGCTGAATTTCTTTGGAGGAGAAATTCGAGGCCCGTGTACTGTGCGATGTCAGTGCACGTTAAAGAACCCCAGGTGGTCGAAATTTTCGGAGCCCTCCACTACGGCGTCTCTCATAGCCTTAGTCGCTTTGGGACGTTAAACTCCATAAACCAAACCATAAACCAAACCTCTCGTGCTATATTAGTTGCGTCGCTGTTCCCTTGCGTCATGCACCAACTCGCCCAACAATACTTTATTCCGGCATACCGGGTATATCAGCCAACACTCTCAAAAATTGTTGAAAGCAGAGTTCTAAACAAAATATTTTCAGGAACAAACTGTCAGCCGTGGCAGACGTTAGTTTCTATTAAATAGCCGTAATTAAAACTCCGCCCCCCCCCCCCCCCCCCCAGTCGGTCGGTAATTTCCGGAACCCTTCACTACGGTGTCCCTCATAGCCTGAGTCGGTTTGGGACGTTAAGCCCTAACATACCAAACCAAACCTCTCTTGTTGAAACCGCTAGTTCTTGTCTCAGTCCCTGTTTCAGTGCGTTCGTGCTGTGGGATGTTTCACTTAACCTGTCCCCTTGAGCGCTTATATCGAGAGCCATCGGCCTCAAACACGCTGTGATTGCATCCGCCTGCTTTGCAAAGGCGGTTTTGAAAGAAGCCAAAAACGCTGTCTCTTCGACTCGACTTGGAGGAGCTTCGCATTCGGATGAGAGAGGCTTCGAAGTGTCGCAACAGGCTGACCTGAGATGCGCGCACACGTCTCTGCAGAGCACAGTGGCCGAACACTGGGCACATAAAACGGAGTGGTGTTCACATTCCCGCAGATAATACTGGACGATTCCTGAAGCTGCCGTGGAATACTGGCAGCCACTTCCTTGGTTCCAGCACTTCACCTGCAAGGCGAGAAGAGTTATCACTAGGAAAGAAGCCTTTGCATTCCGAGGTAGTTGCTTATGACCTCCTCTCGGCACAATGATTAGCTCGGCGATTTGACAAAACCACTCGGCCAACAGCGGATCTGGGCTGACAGTCTTATGCTTTGCCTTTAAATTGTTTATAGAAGTGAAACGGGAAAAGCTAAGAAATTTTCCGCCATATATGCGCTTTTTATTTGTGATGGGTGCCTAGCGTGGTTTGCGCAGTATGCCCGGTATGTACAGTAGCGACGACAAATCAGTTTTTGAAATAATGAGCGAGATCGCAAATTATTTATCTATACCTTCGTCAAACAATAATAAAAACTGTAGAGAACCGCAGTCTGCTGCTTTGGATAAATTCGGATGAATTTGGATTGGAACGCAAGGAACTTTATTTTTTGCAAGTATTCCTATTCACGTAGCACTTATCACGTGGCCGTTGGATGATTCGGCAAGCTTTTTTGCAAGTAATCGTTGTCTGATATTAGTACACACTTTACCGTCGTACACACAACGCGTTCAGTTCGCGCCCTTCTAACACGCTTGAACCAACAACCCTTCGTGGAGTTCGACACCTGCTGTGATCGATACCTGCAGAATATGCTTGTATGCAATGGACACGTAATCCTCCGCAGCTACCTTGACGTCCCTTTTAGCGTAGTACACATAACTGAAATGACCGCGTGCCCACTGTTCAGCGCTATACTCAGAGATTTGTCCCCCATGGTTTCTCAATTTTTGGCAGGGTGACCGCCTATAATTGCTCCTCGCCATTGAAATTTACTACGTACTTCAAATTATTCAGTGCACAATAACTATATCCATCGTTTTCGCAGTATTTTCGCCACTTTTGTGTGGGATTCGTCTTTTGAATCTATGAGGCGTGATAACCCACTGACTCGATAAACACGGGTTTCATCCCGGCTGCGACGGTCGAATTTCGATGGAGGCGAAATTCGAGAGGCCCGTGTACTGTGCGATGTCAGTGCACGTTAAAGAACCCCAGGTGGTCGAAATTACCGGATTTGTTCGCCACGGCGTCCCTCATAGCCTGAGTCGCTTTGGGAAGTTAAGCCCTCATAAGCCTTTTCCGGCCCTTGAGCGCTGGCGGCCTTAACTTAGTCTACCTACATGTCCGGGAGATAGTTTAACGTTTCATGCTTTTCCATGACACTACACAGCGAATAGTGCGTGCATTCATGCAGGTCAATTTAGTTTACGTTTTACCGAACCTCATTGTGTCCTCTAATGTTTCTGATCTTCCCGTGTTTGTGGGGCTTCATGCATGGGGTGTATTTACCTGTTCATTTCCTGCTCGTTCGTTTCTCCGCCGAGTTCCTTTTTTCAGTGTCGACGAAACGATTGTACTGTCACGAAGGAATGGAACGCGAAGAATAAAACTGAGCTGCGAATTGCCATATAAGATGTTCTTAAGCAGGGGAAGAGCAGAGAGTAGCGTCACTTCGAAAGACGCAAGGCGCTTCTACAGAAAGGTTAAATAGCCTCGCCTCTATTGGCTCTCCAGGAGCTGATATGTTGGTGTATTTGTGTTGCCACCCTAGTTTTCTTGTTCCAGTTTTATTCGTTATTAAGGCGGAAGCCTTTAATGTCTCAGCGTTGTAAGCAGCAGTTGTCGACAGAAATGTCACGCTTTTCAATTGGTCGAAACGGTCGTGACGTCACAGTGCGCGTATTTCAAACGGGGCCAATTGTACTTTGGCTAGTAACCATGCAACCAATTGAAGGGATCGTATAGTACGTGATGCTCAAAGTAAGTGGGACTGAGCTTAGTTAATTGCTTAATTACCCAATTAGCCTAATTAACCTTTTTAGTCAGGCCATATAAATAAAAACTGCCTCTCCCGTAACCGAGCTAGAGTAGAGTAAGCATGAAATGTTTACGGGCATAATGCGAAGCGCACGCGGACACGACGAGACGCAGGCCTGACAAGAATGTATATGCAGCGCGTTCGAAACTATCCGAAGTGCGTAGAGGAGAAAGCGTTTTCAGCACCACTTTGCGCATGTGACACTGGTGATGTTACCACTGGATTACGTCACACATAATTCATGACGAAGTAATGACAAATTACTGATTAGTGTGTAATGACTGATTAATGACTAAATACTAATAAATTGCTAATTAATGACGCTTAAGCTTCGCCTTTAGGAGTGGAACGCGACAGCGTGTTGTAGCGCTACCAGGCAGTCCGCGGAACGCCACCACCCGTTCGGCGTGATGCCTCGTCCTTTGAACGCGACACTTTTTGAGGAAAGGAAATTACGCAGTAATTCCCTGCCATCTCGGTGGACACCCGAGCCGCACCTTACAGGAAGGTAGGAACGCCACCACCCGTTCGGCGCGATGCCTTGCCCTTTGAACGCAACATTTTTTGAGGGCAGGAAATGGAGCAGTAATTCTCTGTCATCGCGGTGGACACCCGAACCGCACCGTACAGGAAGGGAGGAACGTCACCACCCGTTCGGCGCGATGCGGTGCCCTTTGAACGAAACGCTTTTTGAGGAAAGGAAATGGCGCAGTAATTCTCTGTCATCTCGGTGGACACCCGAACCGCACCATACAGGAAGGGAGGAACGCCACCACCCGTTCGGCGCGAAGCTACCGGCGCTTGTATGCCGGTCCTGTAGGAGGGCTTAGAGAGTCTCGTTAAATCTCGTACGGTGCCCGGATGTTCTCGTTTCAGTGCCCGGATGAGTGGAATTCAGTGCCCGGATGTTGGCTCTCGGTCTTGGCGTGACTATCACCACACTGCCGACAACGGGAGCTAAAAGCATTTCATGCTTAAATATTGTGGCATGTATGTGCTTTTTGCACGCGTTATTAGAAATCGGAAATTATAATTCTATGCATTATCAAACGCACAGCTCGACTGATATCTTGATAAACATTGAGAAGGCACTGGCAGCAGTTATTTTTTGTGACTCGTTTGGAGACCAACCGGCGCTTGCATGCCGGTCGCGTAGGGGGGGGGGGGGGGGGCTTAGAGAGTCTCGTTAAATCTCGTTAAGTCTCGTACGGTGCCTGGATGTTCTCGTTTCAGAGCCCGGATGATGGCTCTCGGTCTCGGCGTGACGTCACCACACTGCCGACAACGGGAGCTAAAAGCATTTCATGCTTAACAAAACCGAGTAGGAAATTGGTCGAGCTCGGGAATCGAACCCCGGTCTTCGGCGTGCGAGACGAGCATGCTATCCACTCCACCATGCCAGCTCGATGGTTTTGAATGAACAAAGGCGCGTCTACTGAATACGGTGTCTTCGCTCACTCTCATCCTCCTCCCTTCCCTTCCGGCGAGGTTTAGGTGTCCATCGAGATATGAGAGGCAGATACATTTCCTTTCCTCCAAAACCAATTTACCGACGGGCGAGGCATAGAACCGAATGGGCGATGACGTTCTATGAACTCCCTGGCAGCGTTGTAAGACGCTGTCGCGTTCCAGTCTTAGAGGCGAACCTTAATATCTTAACCACACATCAGTGACCACACTTTAGGTCAAAAAAGTGCCCCCCTGAATTTTGACGGGTGTACACCGAGATATGTGAGACAGTTACTGCGTAATTTCCTTTCCTCAAATACAATTTTCATTTTCTTCATTACGGACCCTCTTTGTCTACTTTCACTAGCACTTCCTCCTTTCCTCTACGGTTCGGTTCAGGTGTCCACCGAGATGACAGAATTACTGCGCCATTTCCTTTCCTCAAGAAGCGTTGCGTTCAAAGGGCAAGGCAGCGCGCCGAACGGGTGGTGGCGTTCCGTGGACTCCCTGGCAGCGCTACAACACGCTGTCGCGTTCCACTCCTAAAGGCGAAGCTTAAGCGTCATTAACTAGAGGTTAGTTAGTATTCAGGCGTTAATCAGCAATTAACCATTAATTAGTGATTTGTCATCACTTAATAATTAGTACTCAATTATATGTGACGCCACCAGTGCCACAGAGGCAGTCAAATTGCTTCGGAAAACGCTTTCGCCTCTACGCACTTCAGACAGTCAAAGTACCCCCAGAATTTTTGTTATTAGAAGGATTTAATTTGTGCGCTTTTCCCTCCGCGCATGTATTTCTGTATTTTTGTGTAACGGAACATAACATAAAGTACGTAATATGCATGCCCCTCTCAGCGTGTACCAAGTCATTTTTTATAGGCGACTTAGCGAGACATAGCCCGTTAAAACATGGCTAGAAAAGGGAATTTTTGTGTTCACGGCAAATTGCCGTCTTTATGATGTTCCAGAAACGATCGAACATTGTTTCATTGATTGCAAAGGTGCAATACTGTTGTGGTGGTGGTGGAAACTTTTATTGCCAATGATGTAAATCGTGGGGGCGAAGCCCCATACATGGCACTTGGATGCCTCCTCAATGTGAGGAGGAGGCACCCTTACAACGCGAAGGATAGCCCCTGGAGCGCAATCCTTCTGTGAGCGCTGGAGATGATCCGGCGCTGGTCTTGAGCGGACGAGCTGGTCAGAAGAGACTCCCAGTAAGACTCCGCCGCGGTTGGTGATGGGGGATGAGGGAAGGTGGGGCATGTGAGGAGGGTGTGTAAGAAGTCTCCTGGTTTGCCGCAAAGTTTGCATGATGACGGGAATTGGTCTGGGTATCGGGTCTGGGTATGGAGCAGTTCGGGTTTGTAGTTGTCACCAATGTGCATCCTGCGCTATGGTGAGGGATGGAGCTGGGGGTGCGTATTCCCTTCGTTTGTCTCGGTAGTACGAGAGAATATCACGGAAGGAGAGCAGGCGCTCCGAGGCTCGTAGAGGGGGCTCGACTCCTGCCCGGAATGTGAGACCTCGGGCTAGGGAATGAGCCTCCTCGTTGCCAGGGAGGCCAGCGTGTGCTGGCGTCCAGATGACGGTGATGAGGCGCCGGGGCTGCCAGAAACGTAGTAAACGAGCAGCGGTGCAGGATGTATAGCCCTTGGCATAGTTTAAAATTGCAGATTTGGAATCGGAGATAATTTTTGTGGCAGGTGTAGAAATGAGAAGAGGCAGCCATCGCGCTTGCAATACTGTTGTGGCATATCTTGCAATGGGCATTGCAAAAAAAGACTTCATTTGAAACCGCATTCTGTGCGATATGTCGCTGCACTACCATTCGTTGATAAACCCTTAGACATGTTCTTTCTGATTGGACTACACAGCCTCTGGAAAACGCGCTTGATGGACCGACATTGTGAATCTGTTGTTTCTTCGGAAGGCCACTTCTGTAGAATGATTGTTCATCTAAAAAAATTGTATGCCCAGACCGAGTTTTAGCCAGAATGGCAACCATTCCGTGCTGTGCAAGTGCAAATGCTCTGCTTCATTTCCCTTTTTCTAGTGTATCATTGCTTAGGTGTGCCGTATTGGATGCATGATGTGCTCTGTGGTATTCGAATCACACAGGCAAGGCGGGCAGTGATTCGAATCACTGCCTGCGAAAACATAGCAACTTCGTTTTTCGGTGCCTCAGACAATTCGGCCGCCTCTGCTGCCTCGTGCCCTTCTTGCATGCACAGAAATGATTTTTAACCATCAGACACCAAGGTGTGCTGAAGTTCTTCCAACCGAATTTAGCTGGAGACTCTTACCCCTAGCGAAGCTCTGTAATTTTCTGCCTACGTTTTTAGGTAACGACAGCTGGAGAACCTGCTCCGGAGATGCGGCCCTATTCTGTCGCCGTTTTAATCTCAGAGACGCTAGTGCCATCTCCAGGGTGGTGACTGCACCGCGTTAATTTTCATCGTTTTCTCTTCGCCGCCGCGGTGCCCATTGGCTGCTCGGTCGCGTGGTCACTTTGCTCCATAACCATGTAGTTAAGTGGTCTGCCCTGGCTCGCGCCTCGCATCGTCTTCGCAAGGCACGGAGGAAGGAAAGAACTCAGGAGAGGCGGTTACGTCACATTTTTTGAAATCGCTCCCTCCTGCTACCCTCTCCTCCGTTCTCTACGTTGCCGCCGTCTCAGCGCGCTTGCGCACGCGCAGCAGATAATGCCGCAGACGACGCCGCTGCGCCCAGCGTTACCATTGGCTGCGCCTTCGGCCAAAGAATTCCAGCAGTCCTTGCGAAAGCGCGTGACTTCCGGCACACTTTCTGGCGTGCAGCTCGGATAGCGAGGGCCTCTCCTGAGCCTCCCTTTCTCCATGTCGCAAGGTATAGCTGCTTGTAGCTGCGTGTCGCTATTGATGTTTGTAAAACTGGTTTTTGTGCAAGGAAATGACGCAGTATCTGTCTCGAATCTCGGACACACGAACCGCGCCGTAATTGAAGGGATAAAAGAAGGCGTGAAAGAAGAGAGGAGGAAATAGGTGCCGTAGTGGAGGGCTCCAGTACAGTTTCGACTAGCTGAGGATCATTAACGTGCACTGACGTTGCGGGTGGTGGTGGTGAAAACATTTATTAAGAAGGGACAGGAGGTATGTTTGGATCAGCCCGTAAGGGACCAATCCTTACAAGCACTAGGTGGAGGTTCCTAGTATGGGACCCCAGTGGCGGTTGCCGCCGCCCGGGCGCGCCCGACTAAGGCTTGTTGGGCCTGTAAGTCGTGGCAGCCGAGCAGGGTCGCCTCCCAGTCCTCCCGGGTTGGGTTGGGGATGGGGAAAATAGCGGGGTTGGAGGGGCAGGCCCACACCATGTGGTAGGTGTCAGAAGACACTGCACTACAGTGTAGGTAGCTGCCGCTAAAGGAGAGGTGAAAATGTTTCAGTGCTGCTGGGCACAGCAATGTATTCGTGAGAAGACGGAGAAGGAGCCGCTCATCCCCCTTCTTCAGGCCTTTACATGGGCTGGGGTAAAGGCGATGACTATTTTGATAGTAGGTTGTAATTTCTTTGAATGTATAGACTGGATTAAAATCGGGTTCCTGATCGGGTGGGGAGGAGAAAACAGCCCGGTGAGAGAGCGCGCGGGCGGCTGCGTCTGCTGCGTCGTTTCCTGCCAACCCCTGATGAGCAGGGGCCCGCAGCACACGGGTGCCTTTTGCGTTTCGCCTCCATCGAAACGCGGCCGCTGCGGTCGGATTCGAACCCGGGTGCTCCGGCTCAGAAGCCAAGCGCCTCTTAACCTCTGAGCCAAAACGGTGGGCACTATTGATGTTCACTGCTCGGATTATCTATGTATTGCTAAGTTCGCGTGCGCTCTACACTTGATTCACGAGATGGCAGGATGCTCGGGGTTGAGATTTTGGGTGTAGATCTCGGTCGAAACGGAAAGCTCTTCTTTCCGTGGTTCCACACGGCATAATCGAAAAAACACGGCGTGCCACTTTCCACTCGTAGTTTGGCGTGATAAAATTCTTCACGTGGGTTACGTGCGGCTGTGCAAAGTAGTATGCAGGCCTGCTTCGTCTGCCGTGTGCAGGCCGCATCTCGGCTGACCGTTAGTGGTTACCTTCCTTGTCTTACTGGCGACCGGAAGCGCAGCAACTCCTACACGTCGCTTTGAAAGCTTCTAAAACTGTCGCTGAATCCCGGTAACAGCACTAAATTTCGCCAAGTACCAGTCTCTTAGTGCTCACTTGGGAGCACCGTCTGCAGGGGAAACGCACCATATTGGGGGATTTTCTCTCGGCTTCTTTTAACAATTGTGTGAAGGAATAAAATGCCTACTGAGTGACATTCCCAGAAGTAACTAAGATGCCTAATGAATTTTGCAACCTCGGCTTGTGTGCCAATTTCCATTAGGCACCTTTATCCAACGTATCTACAAACGTTGCCTTCAGCATACTATCTACCGTGTTGCCGTTACCGGAGTACCGGGATCCCGCCCGCTGCGAGTGAGCACGTGCTGATTGGTCCCCATATAGCAGGCGTACACGCTGCTGCCGGGTAGCTGGCGCCATCTGGCGTCCTCGAGGCGATATATGCTTGCGCATTGGCAATGGGCGGGCCCCCGGTACTCCGGTAACACTAACATTAGACGCCTTTAGCATAACGTGTACCATGTTACCGTTGCCGGAATACCGGGAGCTCGCCCACCGGCGGTATGTGCTGATTGGTTCCGACGTTGCGCGCGTGAGCACAGCTGCCGGGCATGTGGCGCCATCTGGCGCCGTCAAGGCAATTTGGGAATGCGCATTGGCTGCGCGCGGGCTCCCGGTACTCCGGTACCGGTAACGCTAACACGGTACACGGTGCGCTAAAGGTGTCTACTATATCGGCTCCCTGAAAGCTTGCGCAGCTAAGAAGTCGGAACGAGATGAGCACCCATTTGCCAGCGTGTTTTTAACGTGTCTGGCTAAAGTTGTGGTTATAAATGCTACTAAACCATCCTGTTCCAGTAATGCAAAAGAGATCAAGCCAAAAATGTAGAGGTCACTGCGGCAACCCGCATTGTGAGAAGGCGGAAGCATTGACGCCTCCTCGGCACTCGTCGCCTCTCTTTATCATTTTCGTTTCGTTTGTTAATTTAACTACCGAATTAGCGCAATTATCTTTAGCTTTAATTAAAGACCGGTTTATTTGCTCTGATTATACCTTTTTTTATCTCAATCAACCATTTTGGTTTTCCGAGTTTCGCGCCGTGGTAGCTTTCTTGTCCAATTGCTATATCCCCGTCTAGATTATTCAACCATCCAATAGTGTTTGCTATAATTAACCAATTAATCTATGTCAATGAAACTTTTCGTTCACAGAATTGTCCCTCACGAAACACATTTAAATTTATTTCAAGCTTTATTTCCACTCCTTTGCCTATTTTCGCATTATTTTTCCGTCCACGGTTGCCTTCCTGTCGGCTCACTATATCGACGTCTGCGTTATTTTGACGTTTTTTCGACATTTTTGGCTCTAATCAATAAACTAATCATCCCATCAAGATAATTTTTTTCGCGTAACATCCTCACATCATCCTCTTTTGATCACAACCACTTGTTTGATACTATCTCTTCTGAAAACGTCACCACTGCAGCGGTCACGTTTTGCGGACACGTTTTGGTGACATGACCCCGCCGACATAGCCTAGAAATGCTTTCGCAGTAAAACTACGTTAGCACCTTACAACGTTTTTGTAGCACGTGAGCCACCGTCTGCTGACGATCCGCAATCCGGGAGTAGCAGACGACGCGCTTAGTGATCGCGTGGGTCCGCTCCGCTCCCTGGCGCGCCGCTGCTGCTTTCGAGCTGCCCCTACCTGAAAAGTTTCTTTTTGCGACGACGGTTGATTGCCTTGCAGTTACACTTGGCACCGCGCACATTCTGCAACGCAAGCGGGGCGCACGGCGTAACTTCTTACTTACCTTGACGCCTTCCCTTGGAGTGCGGGGACTAGTTGCTTGACGTGCGCGAGAAAAGTATTCTAGACTGCACGACTGAGACAAGCATACATATCGTTGATTTAGTTAAGCATAATTTCGCTCACATTGTCTTGACCGCAGAAAGCTGTTACTCGATTTTTCTCAGCGTACGATGCCGATACAAGTGCCTACATTCGGAGTGAAGCAGACTGCAGTGAAGAAATTTTTATGGACGCATTTCCTTTCTGAACCTCCGTTGCAGGTCATCGTCTCCAACGACAGCGAACATTGGCACTGTAGCCGCAGTGCACAACAGTTGTTCCAAGTTTGTTTGGTTAATCAAAAAAGCAGCACCAGTTGATGGACTACCACCGGATAACTTTTATTTTTTAGAAAATGAATAAAACGATATCGTCAGGATGTACTATTAAACTGAAAAATGAATCTTTTGCAACAACAACAAAAATTGGGGTCCTAATACATAGATATATATTCCAAATAAAATTACATTTACTATCACAATGCGACACCACTGGAAGCTTCCTTCCGCGGAGGCTTTCAGAATAATTGGCACCAGGGGCTTTATAATGTGCACCAGAACTTCCGTGCAGTGGTTCTTTTAATTGTCCAACCACCGAAATCGGGTCAGCCGGGACAGGAAACGAGCCCGCGTACTTGTACCCTGTTCCACGGCTCTCCAGCCTCTAACTCAAAGCGCCAGGTATTTCAAATTAGAGCCGAACTTCCACGTCATTACAAAAAGTGAAAACATTCTTCTCTCTTACAAAATCATGCGCGTAACTCAAGCTTGCTAACCAAAAAACTTCAAGCTTCTTCAGTGCATACAAATAATCCATTAAAAGATTAGAGTCGCAGGCTGATGTGGGGAGGCTTGGTCAGTGTCACCGCAGTCATACAGGTGAAAAAACAGCAGTAACGAACAATTTCTGCTGACTAGCGTAGCTCTTCGATAAAGTCACATTACTGGCTCCTTTCATTCATCGGTAACTGAGGGCAGCAACTCCCACTTAACGAGAAGGGTATCATTTTCCACGTAGCCCTCATTGAAAAGGTCCTTGATGTCGAGGGCACTACCTGGAAGGTAAATTTCTTGGTTATATGACTGTGAGGGCTTGTTAAGTTCTTGTCCATATGCTTTAACCTCTATCTCCCTTTTTGAACCGTCTTTCGGGTGGAAAACACTCAACCTGATATTATGCATGAGTGGCCACTGAAGAAATTCATCCATGTCCCCCTTGTTTACGCGGATACACACATAAAGTTTGACAGATTCGCCTTCTTTTCTGAAGTTCACTCCAGGTGATATGCAGTACCCACGAAGGTACACACTCTCACTGTCATAGGCGGCCCTGGATCCTTTTAGCGCGTTTTCTTGGAGAAGTTTGACACCTTTCACCACGAAGATAGACAGAGATACTTGTAGTTTAGGGTGTCCCAAAAATTCTCTGATTTTCTCTATTGAACTACGGGAATTTTCTTTAGC
Organism: Amblyomma mixtum; assembly: GCF_055824585.1. Classification (NCBI taxonomy): domain Eukaryota; kingdom Metazoa; phylum Arthropoda; class Arachnida; order Ixodida; family Ixodidae; genus Amblyomma; species Amblyomma mixtum. Next base: position 71,902,648 of record NC_143020.1, on the reverse strand, counting down.
TTCACCTCTGATGACGCTTGCTATCTGCGTCAAGTGGTCCTTAGTTCCACTCATCGCATTAGCCAGTTCATCTCTCAGAGCTTTTTGTAGGGTGGTGATGCTTTCAGGGAGATTGTTGATTTTAGTGCGCTCCATGGCGAACCATTTCAGTAGTTTTTTGTTAGAGACAGAGATCTCAAAAATGCTTCCACTCAAAGTGGCTTCATTTTGCAGTGTTTGAGCTGCCACTTCTTTCAGAGTTTCCTTGAAGGTATTAATGCCTTCAGAAATTTCATTGAACCTGTCTTCATGCGTGCCAATGGCAATTACCAATCTTTCAAGAAATGCTCTAATATCAGCCGCCTGATTTTCAAATTCTCGTTTGAAATCAAGAAGCGCTGCGTCTTGTTTGGAGCTGGAAGGTCCTTGCTTCTCATAGTGAAGAGGCTGCACTGGTGGAAAACACTTCGATCTGAGATGCGACCACACGTCACCGCAAAGAACCTTCGCCGAGCATTTGGGGCAGGAGGCTGAGTGATGCCCGCATTCGTGATGGAAATGGCGGAAGATCTGTGATGCAGCCGTCGTAGTTTCGCAGCCATTTTCCTTGTTCCAGCACGCAACCTATATGAAAAGAAAAGATGTGATATTAACGGTGCAATTTCGGGCGCCTTTAGGTAAACTCAACTGTGAACTCCTTTCATAATGTGCCCCGCTGCGAGGAGGCTCAGTGGTTACGGTGCTCGGCTGCTGAACCGAAAGATAAAGAGAAGGGAGGGAATGGATCAAGCAGAAGCGTTGTATCATTTCCGCATTACCACCCCGCCTGAATCAGATATAAATTTTATAAACAGATATTATTTATGGTGAATCTACAGCAATACTGTACACGCCTCTGTTATAGCACTATTTCCATTCCTTAAGCAGTTTTACATTGCTGTCTCTTTAAATGTGTTTGCTCTGAACTACAAAAAAAAACTACATGCGTTAGCAGTTAAATTGGTTCAGCATTGAAGACATTGCCAATTTCCTGAAGTGACAATCCACGCTATGCTAGTGTAGGAAAAATTTTTCACTTCCGCAAGCAATGCAAGGACCAAAGCGGGTTAGGCAACCGTCCGGCATTGAAGGCAACTCTTGGTAAAGAACTTTGGGCAAGCGATAGTGACGGCAAATCTCATTCTTGTCGTCATCAGTCTCTTATCACGCAAGGCATGCCATCAACAAGGCGCCGATCTAGGACAGCATGACTAGGAAATGCATACTTTGAAAGTGCTTTGAAAGTAGTTTTGAAAGGCGTTCGTGTGTTTTAGAAACGCACATAGCTTTTCTTCATATTATGACGCTCATCCGCGTAGATCATGCGAGATACTCCCATGCGTTTACTCTTCCTGATCGGGACCTCGTGAACACTGAGCGCTTTTGGCTATGCCAGCCCATGTGTGCTTATTGCCCATTTGCTTGATGCGCACACCTAGGGCACACAAGGAACGATGATACAATGCGGATGTGGCCACTAAGCCTTTCTTGATTCGCATATCACACCAGTTGACTACCTTATGCCTGAGCATAATATGTCACCTTCCTGTAAAGTACCGCAAAAATTTAGTTTTAAACAGTACTATATGAAGTTTTCAGCGCTCGGAAACACGAAAAACATCAAGGAGATACCACATGCGCTACCGTGACGTATGTGGTATCTCCTTGATGTTGTCCGTGTTTCCTCGTGCTGCACACTTCTATATAACAGCCAACTTGCCCAATCAACAACCCTCATCAAGTACTATATGATACCTTAATACCTGATGCCAAAAGCACGGACATGAAACGAAGAAGGGTCAGGGCTCGGGCTAGTGGGTAGTGAACATGAGGATCCGTAGCGCACGAAATTGAAAATTGAATGAAACGAAGGTGCGAAATAGCGCCAGCACGACACCGAAAGCAGCCTACTTTTCTTCCAGAGAGTGCACATCCAGCGTGCAATGCTAAATATGAACTTAACTATAAAACGAGCGTGAAGTGGCTGTAATTATTGTCCTCGGATGAAAGCATTCTTCTTTCCTGCAAGCATACCATTCGTTACGGGGTTGAAAGCGCTGAAGAGACCTCTCTTCAGGGATTGAATGCATCCACCAAAAGGTGTAACACCTGAGATGTAATTGGAGAAAACCGCAAGTATTCAAAGCAAAACCGCGAACAGGTTAGATATAAGTCTAATTGCATTAATCACGCAAGCAAACAGTAAAGAACAAATATTTAACAGATGTTTCTGCACCAGGAATACAAAATATACGAAAGGCAGCTGGCTTATCTACAGCGCTGGGGTTGTATTCGGCGGAGCAGACTATTTGGAACTTCGAAGCACTTCCTGGCTTTCACATGCAACCGTTGCGCTCAAGCAGTGCCACGTGACTACAGGAACGATAAAAGCGCAAAAGTACTGTCCGAGGCAAGGAAGCTGCGGTATGATCTGATATGTGATATATGGTAGGGTACATGATTTCTCCTGCACCACACCGCTCCAGTGCGCTACAGAAACTGCCTGACGTCACTAGATTGTAGAGCAAGGGAGCGCGGTTCATTCGGCGGAGGAAGTGGAATGAACTGACATGCACAGAAACATGCCACTGTTGCAGTTCGAAGCGCCTCTGCATTACACCGGTTTGTGTGCAAGCCTTATTTTGTTATCGTTAACCGCAACACTGCCACTGTTGCCTTCTGCGTATGACTCATAGGCACTTTTGGTATGTGAATTTTGTAAACAAGCAGGAGGTGTACGGGAACGAAAAAATAGGTCATGTTGAGAGGAGATAAATGCACCCCCACGTGAGAAGACTTGTAGTACCGAACAGAAATAACAAAAAATAAAGAAAAGTTGGCGCATGAGCGTCGTCTGAGTTGGCGCGCTGTCTTTGGGGGGCGTTTCTTTTTGTGCAACGTCGCAACTATTCGTCATGGATCACCAACTAGCCTGCAGCCTTACGCTTCCTATGAGAAACTACCAGCACGGTTAAGAAACACTTGCACGCCGCTTTAATCACCGATTTAAAGCGCACCAAAGCGCGCTGCTGGCTATCACTCTTGAAGAGGAAGCTTGAGCCGGTACCTTCTCTGCTGTTCGAAGGCCAATGATTGATAAGGGCGTTCGACGGGCAAAGCTGATAGCGTTGACTGTCCAGGTCGAGCGTGTCGTCATACGCTATTATTCCCTGCTGAGGTATCCAGAAAAAAACCGTCCACACATGCACAAACACTTGAGATCGTTTCTTGTTACGGCTTTATCACTGCTTACGGATACTTGGTTTGGTTTATTGGAGTTTAACGTCCCAAAGCGACTCGGGATATGAGGGACGCCGTAGTGGAGGGCTCTGGAAATTTCGACCACCTGGGGTGCTTTAACGTGCACTGACATCGCACAGTATACGGGCCTCTAGAATTTCGCTGCCATCGAAATTCAGCCGCCGCGGCCGGGATCGAACCCGCGTCTTTCGGGCCAGCAGCCGAGCGTCGTAACCACTGAGCCACCACGGCGGGGTTACGCATACTTCCCCTTCAACACTCATTCACTGTGAAATTATCCATAATTATGTGCAAGTTAATTAATCATCGTGCTCATATTCATGTCTTTATTGATCAGCCTATTAAGACTAATCCTACTATAGGTTTCAACAATGCAATAATCCTGTTTTGCAAAGTGAAGACTAACTGTAGAAAATTTACTGCAATGTTTGCCGGCATATCCTGTCGGAGAATTTTATCATGTGAAATTAAAGCTTCATTTACTGTTCACTCCTTTCACCATCGCATTAAACAGCATTTAATTAATTTGCTGTGTAGTTCTCCAGCTTAACAACATAAAGTTAAAGTTTTATTTTGTCTGTATTTTGTACCGAAGTTGTAACTGTACTGTACTGTACTGAACTGTTCCGTTTTTCATTTCGCACATAATATCGTTTCCGTCGCTCTCTTTTTTGTATGTTGTATTTTTACGCTAATAGATACAGTGCCTTCCATTGTTTGCCATTTTAAGCTATCTGCATTCCTCTAGGAGGTCCCCCCGGCAGTCGTGTACTATGGGACCTCCTTCTGTAGTGATTCTTTTGCATTCACTATTACTGTGTGCGTTACTGAATAAGCTTCAAAACTTGAAGGCGGTCCGGCAGCGACGTCGTTGAAGTCGCAGTTCTTGCTGTGCTGCAATCAATTTTCTTCGACCATGCAACTCGGCATGAAATTCAAGACAAATGCGTTCGTTCCTGTCTCTATTCTTTCACGCTTACCTGTCTTCGAAGCACCTCCTCAGCTGGGCATTCCCTCCACTCCACGTCCTCGTCCTGGAAGTCGCTGCCGTCTAGTGGGCAGATGCGCAAGCCGTCCTGGCTGCACTGCTCGTAGCAACACTCGCAAAACACGTGCATACAGGGGAGGATTGCCGTCTTCTTGCGAACCAATCCGCAGGCGCCGCATACCCTGTGCTGTGGAATAGGCTTCATGAAGCGAAGTGGCCTCCAGTCGAGGTCTGGAGAAAACCCCACCAGCGTGTACTCCATGTTCACAGGAGGTCTGGTTTAACACGTCCTCGTTCGACGCTCTCCGAACGAAAAACGCCTTCTCCAGCTCGGCCAAAGGGCGCTCTTATCACTTCTTTTTCCTTAGCCGTCGTCATGGCGACAATCACGGACGGCGGCCTCTGCTGACTGTCGCTGATAACTCTTTGGAGGGCGCGGCGCTTGCATTGAGTAACCGTTTCAACTGCGACCACCAGCTAGATTGGACGTTTCTTTAAAAACGAATCGCAGGTAGGTGGACATAAAATATGATTTGCAGCTATCCAATAATTGTGATTTTATTCGCGCTGATGACAAATATCGCTTTATTATGTCCACACAGGAACCGCAATAACTTCTTTAATATGAGAGATGCGAATACGTTTGGCTTAGTGCCAAGGAAAAATAAAAACTGGCTGCACTTGAGCATATCGTATCACAAAACTCTAGATAGGTGCGCAGTGCGCACGAATCTTTGGCATGAGTCGCTGAGTAATCAATTCAGCAATGGTCGCCGGTATCTTGAGAAAGACGGGATCCTAGGCAATTCGTCACGAAGGGGGCCACGAAAATGCGCTTTGGGTTGTTTCCCGGCTCTCGCCTTAATTTTCCTTCATACGTGTAACTTCCTTAGCACTGTCAAAATACGTTAACTACGCATAGCAGAATGTTATGTCTAATAGGGCAGAAATATATTTTTAGATCCGGCATCTCCGATGGTGCTAGCGCCTCTTGAAGGGAGCAGGTTTTTGCAACTTCCTTTCTGGAGTGAAAGTATCGATCAACTCAGGCTTATGCAAGTTCCCTGGAGCCAGACTGTAGAAACAAGGCGTCAGCTGTGTGCGAAAACTCGTCGTGATATGCCGAGAAATGCTCCGTGACGCTAACGACGGCTTCTTCACTGGCTAATTGTCCTCGCTTACAAAAATTTCTTTAGTCCGTCTATAGACCATCATAGACTTTTGTCTATATGGTCTATAGCCTTTCTACAGACAAATCCTAGAGAAGAGTCTATAGGCAATGCGAATGCCACAAATAGTCTATAGGCAATCTATAGGTTTATGGCCATACGCTTTTAGTAGACTTTTGTATATATAGCGTCTCTCATAGCCTTAGTCGCTCTGGGACGTTAAACCCAATAAAACAACCTTTTGTCTATAGATAGTCTATAGACTATGAAGATGACAAAAATAAGTATCAATAGGAAGGCAATAGAGTCTATATGATCTCCATAGACAGCCTACACACCATTTTGGTAAGGACTGCGTCCCTTCTTGTGCCTATAGACACCGAGATCACAACTGAATGGAGGGGTGGGTATTTACATGATTAACTGGTTACGTACTTGACTCCTGAAAATTGCTTGTGTTAGTCTGATTTTGAAATCAGCCAACCTATCTTCGATATTAATCACAGTCCTACCTGTGTTCATGTCAACAGCCAGACTGAAGCACCTAAGTGAGCACAACTTTTTTTTTACCCAATCAGCATCGCTTCGAACGTGGTCTTTCCTGTGAGACACAGCTTTTGGAAATATTAGCTGGCTGTTACGCCATCCATGGTCATTACAAAACGATGCTATGTTTATCAGCTTTGCAAGTGCTTTAGATAACGCACGCTACACTCGCTTAATAATGAAACTAAGCGGTTAACTCACAGGAATATTGTTAACTAGATTATTGAGTCATTGCCAATCCATTATCAATATATCTACGTATACCGAAGTTCATCTCTCTCAGCACTCCCAAAATCTGAAGTGCCACAAAAGGCTAAGTACTTGGACCGATTGCGTTATTAATGCATACAAATAAAAATAACACCTTTATTTGAGACAACTAGGGTGCCACTAGATAGGGAGAAAATGCTAAGGTGTTTGTCGCATTTCGCGCTCTTCATTTCAGTTGTCATATAAAGTGACACCAGCGCCTATTTTAACAACTTTATTTCTATTACTACATTGGATGCTAATGACTGTTATATACAGCAAGAATAGGATTCCTGGCAACTCTAAACATTTGCTGCGGGATTTGACAGAATAGCCGCTACGTGCGAACAGTGCAATTGCAAATTAACGTCTCTAAGAGGAAACTTTGACATTTACCGGAAGGTCTTGGTAACAAAGCAATTTGGTATTCCCTCAGTAGTATAACATATACAATATTTCTACGATTGACCACCGAGGTGTCCGTGTTCTCTCTCTCAAAAGCTCGAAAAACCATATCACGAGGGTGTTCGACTCACCAATACCTTAAAAAAAGATCGCTCCTTTCTAGGCTGACTGTCAATGAAAATTCTGAAAAAAAAAAAAAACATTTTCCTGATAGCACAAAATTTTTCCTCGAGTCTTTCAGCACTCGCAGAATACAAGCACACTTCGTAGGCAACTGAAAATAAGAAGCATGATCATATTCTGCAAGTCTGAAAACAAAAGCTTCGCGGCTATTTATCATTCTCTCATGACAACTACAGAGTTCAGCTGTGGACCCAGAATTAATGGACACACCTACGGAAATGTGTGCGTCTTGGCCACCGTGCTTACCATCTAGAATAACCGCGTCAAGCATAAGGATAGAGCCAGCGGCGACTATACACCGGAACTTCTGTGCGAAATACGTTGCTACTTTCAGTGAGCAAAGTCCATTGAAGGTAGAAAGAGGGGAAATCGGAGTTCTACTTTCTATATAGATTACCGAGGTCATTGGTCAATCAAATAGATTTACGAAAGCGGAGCTCTTGTGTTCTATAACAATGAAAAAAGTGAAATAAAACTGTTACCATGACTGGCCGATATCGTTAATAAAATCGGTTTTATTATATCTTTATATTGATCAGCGGGAAATTTTCAAATGCACTATTTTCAGTCTATAGTTTGGAAAAATATCAACATAGAGAAAAAGAGCCCCATAAATGATTTTACTGAGAAAAGAATAGCACGAGGTTTTTCTGAGTGTCCCGTTAAAACAGAAGCTGCGGATGCCAGCAAGAAAACAAAAGCGCAAGTAAAATAGAACTTCGCACGATCGGCACTGCTTAACAAAGCACGACCGCAGTCGGCCACCAGCGCGAGGTTAAAAACTGGTTAATCAAGTAGCCCAACAGACTTACTCGTTGCAATCAATGTACAAGTGAAAAATATGGCTAGAACAGCCAAAGGTAAGCGGCAAGGTCATGGATGCCGTCAGGCTTGTGCTGCTAGTGGTGGAGCGTTCGCATGGAGCAGGGTTCTTCACTTCTGCCGCCAGGAGTCTTTAGTCATGTATTTTTTTTTATGCGAAGCATCGTAGAGGAAGTAGCAGTACTAGAAGTAATGACATCCATACGACTACCACTGTCAGTGTACGCGTACATGTGGACATCTTGGCGGAAGATTGCCTGTCAGACTGCATCAGCTAATCGCCCAAAAAGACTGGAACTTGTCCACAGTAAAAACACAACTCTGGCGCTCTATCTTTGCCGTAGTTCGCTTACCGTGAAACGCGGCGCCAAGAAGCGTCTCATGGCTGCACAATTGGACGCAATCCAGTCTCGGGGAGAAGAAGCACAAAAGAAAGATGAACAAGCCGTCGAAGCGTTTACGTCCGAGAACAGATTTCGAAGGCTGTACAGCGACAGGGTATGCCGCACTCTCAGGACCATGCATCACTCGGCACACGACCACTCTTCACCCAGGGAGGACCCTGTAGCTGTGCTATTTTGTTTTTACCACCTTGCGGCAGGTTCTGCGTCTACGGGCTGCGGCATGTTAGAAAGGGAGGTCAAGCGTTCGAGGCCGCGAATGTGCGAAGCCTGGAAATTGTAGCCAGTGATTTCTTCTGCATGCAGGGAGCATCGAACGGCTCTTGCAGCGCAGAGGCCTCAGAACGCTCTCATTTTGCAACACTCGGTTCTGGTCTCAGCTCAATCACGATGGTGGTTGACCCTATGTGGTACTTCCAAAGATGTCTCAGGTGAACAGTCCGAGGTGCCTCCCCAAGCAGTGTAACCACAGTGAGCTACATATGCCACGGGACATTCCTCGGTTCTGAATTATTCCCCTCCACCACCCAAGCAATGAACAAAAATCCGTCGTCGAGTGTGAGTGGTCAGATGCGTGAAGCCCCAAGTGGGCTTCCACAGTCCATGCTGAAGTACGATTCAAGGCAGCAGCTCCCACCTAATCTGGAGCTGGTCATTCTCTACGAATCCGTCTTTGATGAGATTTTTGAGGTTCAAAGACGGGTTGTAACAATAACCAGCTCGGTTACTCGACATTGTTGGCTTTTGATTAACTTAGCTGCACCGACTTGGTTTGACTTCCAGCACACGCTCTGCGCCTCCTTTCGGGTCAATGACGCTCAGCCTCATCTTATGCACGAACGGCTAAGGAACAAAGTCGTCCAAGTCGCCCTTGTGCAAGGTGTATCTCCCCTGTAGTATCACAGATTCCCCGTCTTTTAGAAGGTACACTCCCGGAGACATGCAGTATCCACGAATGTACACCTGCTCGCTGTCGTCAACGCTTCTAGATAAAGACAGTTGGAAAACTCTCTCCGGGTATGCGGCCCCTTTCTGTCGCCGATTTCGTTTCAAAGAGATGCGAGCGCCATCTCTTGGGTAGTGGGAGTACCGCGTTGGTTTTTTACGGCCTCCGTGACCAGCTCAGGGCATGGGTAATTTAACACAGCGCTTGATCTCAGAGGCCACGATTTCTCTTCACCGCCGCGGCGCCCATTGACTGCGCTTGGTCACAGTTTGCTGCGCGAATGATTAACGTTATTTCGCGCCTCGCATCGTCTGCGCCGGGGGGGGGGGGGGGGGGGGGGGGCTGCTTCTAGCCGCGTTCATCTACGAATTGCGAAGTCCGCGTGCGCTCCACGTCTGGGGTACGTGAGGGCAGGATGCTCGAGGTTGAGCTTTTGGCTTTAAATATCGGAAAAAACTGGAAGCCCTTCTTTCCGCGGTTTAGAGAAACATGACGTACCGCTTGCCTTCTCGTAGTTTATGTGGATAATATTCCTCGGGTGGGTAATATTCCTTAAATACGTTGCTTTTTTAACGGACGCGAGCCATCTCCTTCCGAAGATGGCGAAGAAGGCAAGAGGGGTGCCTGCCAGGTGCGGCATGTGTCCCCGGTGGTACCCTGCGAAGTGGGGGTGGTGTACCAGGTTCCCTTTTCATGCGGTGCTATGTACATCGGCCAAACCGGCAGGTGTGTGAACAAGCGCCTGTTGGAGCATGAAAATACGAGAAAAAATTAACCCCTTTCCCACACAGGCGCCCATTGCAGGAACTGCCAATGCGAGCATATGAAAGCTCATGCTGAAAGGAGGGCAAGAGTCGACCCCCTTGAACAGTCTACGTTTCTGTGCAAGGAATGCAAGTGTGTACCGGATTATAGTAACACGAGCATCCTGTTCCGACACGGCGATAAGGTCACACCAGAGATAATGGAGGCCTTTTATATTCATCCGAAAGGCAGTCTATGTATCAGCAGCCCTTCGATTGCCTTATCCGAGAGGGAGTTGAGGTATCTGAACTCCCACGTGTCTTCCAGAAAACGTCTGTGTGCTTGATAAGTGTTTCTATATATACCCCTTTTGTTCTTCAATAAAAACTAGTTGATAGTCAGCGCTTGTTTGTGTTACTCTTCCGTCTTTCGTTTTTTCCCGTTCTTGTTGCGCTGTGAACAATATCATGAATCTCCTTCCGACCGCTCCTTAAGCTGGGAGTAGCAGACGACGCGCTCATCCTAAAGCGACCGCAGCGCCACCGCCTAGACGGCGATCGCGTGGGGCCGCTCTGCTCCCTGGCTCGCCGGCGCAGTTTCCCAACTGTCTTTATCCAGAAACGTTGGCTGTCGTAGATAGCCCAGGTTTCCTGCGTCGCTGTCTGCTGAAGCGATTTCAATCCATTCACAACAAACTTGCATTGCGAGACTTGTAGCTCCCTCTGTCGGAGGACGACGGTCAACGTCTTTTTCACGCTTTCATTCATTTGTATTTTGACCTCTTCTATGGCACCTGCAACCTCTGAAAAGTCGTCTCTGGTTCCACTGAATTTATCATTCAGAGGTTTTTCTAAACGTTCAATAGTCGTCGAGAATGTGTTAATTGTGTCTCTGCTTGTGGCAAAACATTCTCTGAGCCCATCGTTGGACGCTCCAATTACGAGTACGCTTTTCGTCAAGCCATCGTGAATGTATCTTGTTGAAACTGCTAGTTCTTGTCTCAGTGTCTGTTTCAGTGCGTTCATGCTGTGCGATATTTCGTTTAATCTGTCCCCATGAGCGCTGATATCGAGAGCCATCGGCCTCAAAGACGCTGTGATTGCATCCGCCTGCTTTGCAAAGGCGGTTTTGAAAGAAGCCAAAAACGTTGTCTCTTCGACTTGACTCGGAGGAGCTTCGCATCCGGATGCGAGAGGCTTCGAAGTGTCGCAGCAACAGGCTGTCCTAAGATGCGCGCACACGTCTCTGCAGAGCACAGTGGCCGAACGCTTGGCGCATAAAACGGAGTGGTGTTCACATTCCCGCAGATAATGGTGGACGATTCGTGAAGCTGCCGTAGAATACTAGCAGCCACTTCCTTGGTTCCAGCACTTGACCTGAAAAGCGAGAAGAGTTATCACTATTAAAGAAGCCTTTGCATGCCGAGGTAGTTACTTAAGACCTACTCTTGGCACATTGATTTACGCTGCAATTCGACAAAACCACTCGGTCAAGAGCGGATGTGGGCTGTCAGATCTTTTGCCTTTAAGTTGTTTTAGAAATAAAACAGTAAAAGCTGAGAAATCTTTTGCGACATACGCACTTTGCATTTGGGATCGATATTCAGTGTGTTTTGTGAAGCCTTCCCGGTACGTATAGTAACAACAAAAAATCAGGTTTTTAACAATGAGCGAGGTCACAAATAATTTATCTACACCTTCGTCTAACATCAGTAATAAGGATGGAACAGAAACTGTGGTTTGACAGAGAAGATCGATCAAGGCAGCTTCGCTCTTCGCTTATGTTCTATGCGCATGGCAACAAGTTGGATAAAATGCCCTATTGTCCATGGAAAAAGATAACGCCCTGCCGCTGATATCAATGGCGACGCTGGCACTTTCTGGAGTACATACTTATGAAAGCGTTGCAGATAAAATTCATAGCGTGAAGTTTAGATACGCATGATAAGAAAGCATTACAGGTGCCACTGCACGTGCCGGTCGGTTATGCACTTGTACGGGGTGAACAAAACGCTCGGCTCTGTGAAGTTTTACTAAGCCTGATATGGCGACACGTCGGGATTCCGCCGTGCCTTTCGCCGCATCGGAACTTGGGAAACAGTGGACGCTAAGAGCTTCCCGAAATTAAATTATTTAGTTTACCCTCAGGGCTTACAAAAACATTTAGACGAGAGTAGCAATAATGCAACAGATAGAACGACATCTTTCACAAGGAAAAAGCAATTTTAAGGACAATTACGATATTCCCTAACGCGAAATTTGAGCGCAGCTCTGTAAGTGTTTCGATTTTCAGATGTATTGACGTGGTTCGGGTGCCCACCGAGATATGTGAGACACTTATACGTCACTTCCTTTCCTATTCGCCGCGGTGACTCAGTGGTTATGGTGCTGGGCTGCTGACCCGAAACACGCGGGTTCGATACCGGCCGTGGCGGTTGAGTTTCGATGGAGGCGAAATTCTAGAGACCCGTGTGCTGTGTGATGTCAGTGCACGTTAAAGAACCCGAGGTGGTTGAAGTTTCCGGAGCCCTTCACTATGGCGTCCCTCATAGCCTGAGTCGCATTGGCACGTTAAACCCGAATAAACCAAATCAAACTAAATGCGGAGAATGGACTCTATAATATCAAGCGCACTAAATGAGAGAAATATGAGATTATTCTTTTGCACTACTTTTTCGCTCTCACCCACCTCTCTTCTCAGTAGCTCCTCATGAGGGAAGTCTTTGAGATCGACGTCTCCCTTCTCGTATCCGTTGCCGTCGAGCGGACACACGTGGGACACACCATCCGGGTCTTGCTGCTCGTAGCAAGACTCGCAGAGCACGTGCATGCAGGGCAGCAGAGCGGTTGTCTTGCGAACCAGTCCGCAGGCACTGCATACTCGGTTCGCTGGGATAGGCTTCAGGAAGGTCAGGGGCCTCCAGTCCAACTCTGGGGAGAACCCGACCAGCGTGTACTGCCCACTTGAGGGAGGCATCGTTACTACCTTGTGATCGCTGTGCAGACTGGTTGATGAGCTGCTTTTTCCTCCCCCGTAAAGCGCTATCTATCTTTCTCGCGGCGGTCGCCTAGGCGACAACCGCGACTGGACCTTCTCCCTCTCATGCAGATTGGCGGACAGTGTACGGGGAAAAAATATCGCGTGCCCAAATAATCTGTCATGTACGCTTGAAGATGCACCGAAACAAGGTATACAGGGTGCTCCAGCTTTCTAGCAACGGTGTTTTAATTAAAAACGTGTTCAACATTCTGGAACAAAAATCTTGAAAATCGGAAATTTGTAAGACACTTTTATGTAAATATTGATGGGAATAGTCCATTCTTCTGCTATTTAGCAAAATCTTTCTTTTGCAGTACTTCCATCGATCGCATCGAATTGGGAAGCCTGCCAAAGAAAACCAGTAGGGAACGCTTTTGAGGAGAACTTGTACAAAAACTCATTTCGAATTGCTGTATGGATACCAGCCAGAAATCCACTCCACCGCCCTTAAAAGAATAGTCAGCAGCCAGGACGCAAACTGGGAAGACTCCGAAATGTTGCGAACCCGTGTTCGAGAGCGCATTATTGCCGAACCGAAGAAAAAAAATTCAGGGGAGCCCTTTGAGGATCTGAAGTGCGCAGAGGCGACGGCCTTTAACCGCATCTGCGCATCCGCAGTGTGCGCGTTGAGTGGGTTTGCACCTTTACTGTGTGCCATTAACTAACTAACTAAGTAAATGTCACCAACTAATTAGCTAACTATCCCTGACTGATTAAATAATGATCATTAACTATTTATTACTAACTACTGCTTATACATCCACTACTACACCATTACTATCATTACCGACTTTTAATCAACAGTTAACCATTCTTACTATCTGGCCCGTGTACTGTGCGATGTCAGTGCACGTTAAAGAACCCCAGGTGGTCGAAATTTCCGGAGCCCTCCACTACGGCGTCTCTCATAGCCTTAGTCGCTTTGGGACGTTAAACCTCATAAACCAAACCAAACCAAACCATACTGATGATTGACAGGCGCCGCAGACGCACGGACGGACACGCTGGCGAGTCATGAGCTATAAAAGTTTGGCTTGCTTTATGGGGTTTAATGTCCCAAAAAGTGGCTAAGGCTATGAGGGACACCGTAATTAAAGGCTCCAAACAATTTAGACTACCCGAAGTTATTTGACGTGTACTGACATCGCACAGTACACAGGACTCTATAATTTCGCCTCCATCGAAATTCGACCGCCGGCGCCCGGGATCGAATCCGCGTCTTTCGGGTCACCAGCCGAGCGCCATAACCACTTAGCCAGCGCGGCGGCTTGAGACCATAAAAGGCTTTTGCCTTAAAATTAAGGCAGTGTAAGACCGCCAACTCTACCCTGCGAGCTTCTACAACGTCGGTGACATTGTTTTCACGATTAGGGCACCTGAAACGACCTGAAAATCCGCGAAAGCGCAGCCAAAGTACAGGGGACCTTTGGTGGTTCCTAGGATTCTGCTCACCGGCACTTGCCGAGTGACAGGGCTCGACCAGTCAGAGAGCACTTGATTTGCAACTTTTGTCCACGTGTCGCAGTTAAAGGGGTGGATGTCGACAAACACCTAGGCAGGCTAGACAACGACGATATCACTAGCGAGGAGGAAGAGATTAGGAGTGAAGCAAACAGTGTCTTGAAGAGCATTTGGAGCCGAGCTCCAAACGCTCTTCATAGATGCAAGGTGGTCGGCCGCGACATCATGGTAATAGGTCATTGCTATTGGTTGAACGCGGGTCCTTTGAACAATAAATGACGCTTCATTGTTGAGTTGTATCGGACTCTATAGTAAGTCTGAAGAACGACCGATTTTGGCCACGTGCATATAGTTAGTTTGCTCGCCGTGTGTAGAACGCGTTACCACAGAACCTGCGTTGAGTGGGATGTACTCTCATCCACCAAGTTGCTTTGCTTGAGGTGAGCTCCAGCGGTTAAAGAAAAAAACCATCAGCGATCTCAGAGAGAGAGAGAAAAAAAACACTTGCACAAGCTTCTACGGAAATATTTTTATTCTTGACATTACATGATGTTTCGGCCCACAGACCGGAAAATTTCACATTGAATCAGTTTAGAGCGAGAGCTCTTGCTCCTCGGGGTACAACTTCCCATTTCAATGTGGATGAGACAATGACCTTCAGTGGCTCACAAGGTCAAACCGAACTTAACTGCGTGGTGGTATGGCCCAAGCTATGGTAGTATGACCCCGTGATCCTATGATTGTGGCTCTGGGTACGCGACCTTGACCTTGATTCTGACATTTGATTTGAAACAGTGGGCATCCCATAGACAATCACTGTCGATGCCTCATAAGGTCAAACTGAACTGAACTTCATGGTGGTATGGCCCAATCTGTGGCAGTATGATCACGTGATCACATGACTATGAGCATTGGGTACCTGCCCTTGACATTTGATTTGAAACAGTGCAGATCATTATTTATAGAGCTTTCGGTCGTATAACTATGTTCAAGCCACGTTCAAACCAAGTCATTTTTTTGGTCATACATGAGGGATAGACACTATAGAAGTGTTATAAGCAAGGGCAAATTTTCCTGAATTATCGCTAAAGAGCCTGCAACATTTTTGGCACTGTCAAAAAGAAGGCTGATTCCACTGCTCATGCTTTCTGGAAGAGACTTGCGCCACAATGTAAAAAAAAAGTTTTATAACCTTGCACTTGTCATGGAAAGATCTCGAACATTACACGCAGCTGATTATTTCTTACGTAGCCCTCTTGGATGAGATCTTCGACGTTGAGTGACCGCGAAGTAATAAACGCACGAATGTTACGGCATGCTGTTGGCTTTTGAAGGGCAATGTGAGAAGGATCATATATTTTTTCCTCAAGCACGCGATCTGCTCTGGTTTTTATGGGATGCACCACTGAAAGCTTGATGTTGGCGTCAAATGGCCACTGCACAAGGTCGTCCATGTTGCCCTTATACAGGCAAAACCGCACGTAAAGTTCTTGAGATTCACGGTTATTACGGAGGTAAACTCCTGGTGACAAGTTGTAGCCGCGCAGGTAGACGAGGTCGCTCTCGTAAGGAGCCCCGCCTACCTCCAACGCGGTCTCCCGGAGGGACATCAAATCCTTTACAACAAACACACAGAGCGCCTTGCTTAGTTCCGTGTTTCGCACAATGCTTTTGACATGCTCCAGTGTCTTCAAGCTATATTCAATATTTTCTTGCGCTGCAGCTTTAGCTGCTTCGATAGCAGTAGCGTTCTCTGACAACTTCTTTTTAGTTTGGCTCGCTGCATTACCGATTTTATCATTCAGTGTTTTCTCTAATCTCTTTACACTTTCGGAAATATTCGTTTTATCCGACATCGAGGCCAAAACCGATTTCAATTCCTCGTTAGATGCGTCCATTTTAGTCGTGATTTGTGTGAAACTGTCGTGGAGTTTCCTAGCTTGTGTCGCAGCTTCGTGTCGCTGATTTTCTCTAGCGTTGTTTATCGCGTGGGAGATCTCGTTCAGCCTGTCACCGTGTGCCCTAATGTGAGAAACTATTTGCCCGAGAAACTCCTTGACTTCCCCCGCCTGTTTTTCGAATGTTTCCTTCAGAGAACATTCAAAAGCAGCGGCGTTCCAGGAATCTGAATGTCCTTCGCCGTCTGATGTAGCAGGCTTTGCCGACTTGCAATAACAGTTTTTCAGGTGCGGGATCACACTGCAGCAGGGAACGGTGGCAGAACACTTGGGACAGTGAACAGGGTGCTGTCCACAATCGCGCTGGAAATGCTTGGCGATCCGCGAAGCAGCAGCCACATACTCGCAGCCAGCTCCCACGTTCCAGCACATCACCTGCAATGATAAGGCGCGCATAAGGTGGGACTGAGATAACAGCGAAGCCTACTACGGACGAAAAAAGCGGATTGTGTCGTTTAGTTGTGCAGAACGCAGTCACTCGCAGTCTCACGCTTTCATGCCTCTGGTGATGTTTTTTTCTTTTATTTGCTTTGTAGCGTAAAGCGAACGTGTTGGTTTTGTTCATGTGATATAAAACGCAAAATACGACAAATTGTATCTTGATTTATTAGCACAATTTCGGTATATTTACTGTTCGTCCAATCACCAAGCTCCCACCCGATGATATCATATCCACTTCTAAAAACCGTCACTTTGTGGTAATACCATCAGTGCCATGAATTTGTTTTTGCCAGATAATTAAAATAAAAACACCGGAATATACGCAGTACGACCGATACCAGCAGCATACCTATACCTCACTCTATGCAACCAACAGGCAAAACAATGAACTGAAATTGTTTTTCACGGCCCCTCTAATGCGGAGGTTAAGCGTCTTCCAAGTTTATTGAAAAAGACTCCACTCCCTAGCAAACATATACCTCTCATATAAGTGGGCATTTTGTTTCAGCAGCACGGGTTTCGGCAGGCCGAACAGTGACACCGCTATAATATCGCTCTATAAGGATTATTGCTCACCTCTCTTCTCAACAGCTCTTTCGCAGGGAAGTCCGCGCAGATGACGTCTTCGTCCTGGCACTCGCAGCCGTCCAGCGGACAGACGTGTAGACCTTGTTCAGCGCACTGCCCGTAGCAGGAGTCGCACAGCGTGTGGGAGCATGGAAGCAACGCCGTCTTGGGGCGCACCAGTCCACACGCCCCACAAACTCTGTTCGGTGGAAGAGGCTTGAGGAAGTGCAGGGGCCTCCAGTCCAGCTCCGCGCAAAATCCGACCAACGTGTACTGCATGCTTTCAGGAGGCATCTTCTGGCCCGCACGATCGCTTCACTTCGAACCGCAGGAAGTGCAGAATACGCCCCCGTCAAAGGGCTCACTTATCGCATGCATTCCTGGCCCGTCGCCAAGGCGACAATCGCTGAGATAACCGCCGCCTATCTGTCTTGCTATGGCGGGGCGGGTTGCGACCTGGAGCAAGTAATCTCTCCAGTTGCACCTGCCGACATTTTCATGTGTTTATTTCTGAATCGTTACCTCGCAGACTGAAAGGTTCGTTGAAAATTGTGTGTTAAGGTTTTGATGTTAAATTTTTCATACCAGTGACGCCTCCCCCCACCCCCCCCCCCAACATATCGTCACTGCACAACGCAACCAGCCTCCCATTGTTTCCGAGTGAAGAACCCCTCGGCATGTTCCGAAAAAAGTTCGCAAGCGCCCATACTCACGTCCCCCCCCCATCCCCCCTCCCCCTCGCCGAGGGAAGGAAAGTTGAGATGCGCCCATTACTCCCCTCGAGGGAGAGCCGGTGTCGGTGTGTGACGGTTTGATTTGTGTGTGAGGGTGGGCGCGCGGAGGGGACGATTCCTTCGTCAAGGTCGGCGATAGACACTCATTTCATTTCATTTTCTCTCTTTATTTCCTTTCCTTTCGAAAAGGTAGGAGCCGGGACTAAAAGCTGTAAGAACAGCTTGACAGGGGCCCCGGCCCCCTACATGGTGGCACTGCAGCGTGTCGGAAACAACATCAACATAACAAAGGAAAAATAAATACACATACATACTACAGAGGCAATATAGTTCAAGCGCAACAAAAAATACAAATTCAACATTGCAAGGCAAACAACAGTTTGTAACGCTTCAAACACAAAAAAAAGAAAACAAAGAAAAAATAGATGAAGTACAATGTGTTGGACATTCTGGACACAGTATGTAACGAATTGAAGCGACAGTAAATTTCTACAAGGGACATGGGTACAATAATTACAGCGCAGAAAACTTCTCACATTACAAGATCTAAGACAACTATAGTAATTTCTGCCGACAGAACAGGCTAATGGTATGTTTAGGTTCGTATGCTGGATCGAAATTCGACGACTCTAAACTATTGAGTAATGTGGGAGTAATATATTTCAAAGATTGCGTATGGTATGAGGTGCGAGGTGTAGGTACAAGCCATTTTTCCTTGTGCCTCGTAAGGCGAGGTCTGGCGTTTTCTTGTAGTTGGGCTAAAGATATTAAAAAATTACTTTTTTCTTTCACAAAAGATTTATATTGTAACGTGCTTCCATAGAACCTCGACGGAAGAAGCAGAAGATGAAGGACGAGCAGAGAGAAAGGAAGAGAAAGAGCTGAAGGACGCTGGTAGGCTTCCTGCTTCCATCCTGCTCCGACCGATCCCCTCTGTGAATAACCCCCCGTGCGTGCTAAGCACGTAACAGTTTGGTGGAGGTGCGGGGTATCGACCACGGAGCATTCCATCTACCGAAGGAGCCGTAGACTCGCAGGCTTCCCACCACTGCCATCGGACATGCCTGGAGACGACAATGCCGAGCAACCCGGGACATCCACAGCGAACAACTGGCCACATTACCGAGAGCCCCGCACATTTTTTGGAAAACCTGAAGAGGACGTTGACGAGTGGCTGAAACACTACGAGCGGGTGAGCAAATACAATCGCTGGAACGCTGCTACCAAACTGGCTAACGTGGTGTTTTTCCTTGCCGCCACTGCCCTTGACTGGTTCGACAATCATGAGGATACACTGAGTTCATGGGCAACCTTTACGACCGAAATCAAGAAAAATTTTGGGGATGAATCGGCAACAAAGAAGCGTGCGGAACAGACATTGCTTCACCGCGCGCAAGTACCCGGAGAAACTTGCACGGCATACATCGAAGCCATCTTAAAGTTATGCAAGCTCGTTAACTCCAGTATGCCTGAAGAAGACAAAGTCGGCCACCTTCTAAAAGGAATTGCGGAAGATGTTTACAATTTCCTGATTAGTAAAGAGAGCCTGAGCACCTCCGCTGACGTTATAAAACATTGCAGAACATTTGAAGCTCTTAAGCTGCGTCGAATTACCCCTAAATTCGGAAGATTGGCCAATGTCACCTCTATAGCCAGTGTTGAAGCCTGTCCTCCAAATTCTATGGCTGATATGATTCGAGAGATTGTGCGCGAGGAATTGTCCAGATCCCGGGACACCTTCTGCCGCACAGAATATCTGCGGCACAGTTCTGCACCGGAGGAAGATGTTGCCGCCCTGTCGACTCCGTGGGCTCAACCTAACGGCACTTTGCCCATGGACGATCGGAACATTGCCCAACGTTATGGCCACCAGCCGGCGGAAAGGAGGCCCACCTACCCAGAAGACGTTGTTCGTCAGCAGCGAGATCCTGGCTCCAGCCAACGTCGCGACTTTGTTCGCCAGGACTTTTATGGCGGTCGCTGGCGCTCTCAACCTTTGTGCTACCGGTGTGGCATTGCAGGGCATATCGCTAGATATTGCCGCCGTCGTTTCCCGACTTCTCAAGACTGCCAACCCCCAGCGCCTACTTACGGACAAGTGCACACCGCGCAGCAGCGACCCTCAACGTCCGCTTGGGACCCATACCGTCCGAGCACTTTGCGGAGTTCATCACCTGCATCTGACCGCAGTGTGACGCCGCCACCTCAGCGCCAACGGCGGTCACCTTCTCCTCGACGTCGTGCATCCCCTCCGCCTCCGGGAAACTAGGAGGCGCGGCCAATGGAGGTGAGGCCGCCGGCGAGTCGATGACGTCCAATATACCTCTGCCCGTGTTTATGTTGAAGAACAAACTGGAAGTGTTTATTGATGGTGTGAAAACAATGGCTCTTGTGGACACTGGTGCTACCGTATCCGTTATGAGTTTGAGGTTTAAGAACCGTTTAGGTAGGAAAGTTATGTTTAGTGGTGACCGTGCAGCGTTATTTCGTGGTGTCGGTGGTGAACCTTTGGTTCCACTTGGTGTGTGTGCTTCGGATGTTGTTATTGGTGGTCTAACGTTTAGAACAGAATTCGCAGTGCTACCACGGTCAACGCATGATGTGATTCTTGGAATTGATTTTCTGCAAGAGTGTGGTGCAACTTTAGACTGTCGTACGGGAGAAATTGCTTTGAATTCTTCACTACTTTCAGCTCTTGTGGATAACTCGACACCGGATTTTGGAGCATTTGCGGTGGAAGAAGACACTATTGTACCAGCTTTCTCCGCAGCATTCGTGCGGGTTTCCTCTATTCACAATCAGTGCGAATCTTTTGAAGCTGTGGTAGAGCCTACGACACTCGCCTGCTCTAAGAAGAGTATCGTCGTGCCTCGTTGCGTCGTTCCCGTGGTGAGAGGCCGTACTGAGCTGTGGACAGTGAACCACTCTGAAGAGCCAGCTGTGTTGCCCCGGGGCCTCAAACTCGCCCGTTTCGAGGAAGGTGTGTCAGGTTCCGTCGCGACGTTAACCAACTCTGTCAGTGAGCAGCACGTGAAAAGAGATATGGAGACCCAAGTTAAGGCTATGATTAATCAGGCTCTTCCCACAACCGAGCGTCGCACTCTAGTGGAACTCCTTCTGAAGCACGTGTTCGTGTTCGACTTTGCCAAAGACGATTCTACACCACCGCCTACCAGTCGTATTCATCACACGATCAACACCGGCTCCGCACCTCCTATACGCCAGAAGCCCTATCGAGTCTCAGCCACTGAACGTAAGTTAATAGATGACCAAGTTCAAGAGATGCTAAAGCGAGGCATAATTCGAGAGTCTTCAAGTCCTTGGGCAGCTCCAGTTATCCTTGTTAAGAAAAAAGATGGCACATGGAGGTTCTGTGTTGACTACCGTCGCTTAAATACGGCCACGAAGAAGGACGTCTATCCGCTTCCACGTATAGATGACGCAATTGATTGTCTGCACTCCGCTTCATACTTTTCTTCTATTGATTTGAGATCCGGCTACTGGCAAATCCCCATGCACGCTGCAGATAGGGAAAAAACGGCATTCATAACACCAGACGGACTTTACGAGTTTAACGTTATGCCTTTCGGATTATGTAACGCACCTGCAACATTCGAGCGGTTCATGGATACAATCCTGCGTGGCCTTAAGTGGCAAATTTGTTTATGTTATTTGGACGACGTTGTAATTTTTGGCAAAACGTTTAGGGAGCACAACAGCCGCCTGGATATTGTGCTTGATTGCATGGAACGAGCTGGCCTTATCCTCAATTCCAAGAAATGTCATTTTGGGAACCGTGAAACAATTGTTCTTGGTCATTTAGTTGATAAAGAAGGTGTTCGACCAGATCCAAAGAAAATTGAAGCTGTCAAAAGTTTTACGGTGCCTCAATCAGTGAAAGAGCTGCAGAGTTTTTTAGGGCTCTGCTCGTACTTTCGACGCTTTATAGCTAGGTTCGCGGACATCGCTTACCCACTGACGTGTTTGCTGCATAAAGATGCACCGTTCAATTGGACCAGCGAATGTGACGCAGCTTTCCGACATCTGAAATTTCTTTTGACCTCGGGCCCCATCCTACGCCACTTCTGCCCATCTGCACCAATTGAAGTGCACACTGATGCAAGTGGTATCGGTATCGGCGCTGTACTTATACAACGCCATGGTCACGATCAGCACGTGGTAGCATATGCCAGCCGGTCATTGAGTAAGAGCGAAAGAAATTACACGGTTACTGAGCCAGAATGTCTCGCCGTTGTTTTCGCTGTACAGCGCTTCCGCTCCTATCTGTACGGGAATGCTTTCACCGTCGTGACCGACCACCACTCGCTTTGCTGGCTAGTGAGTCTTCGTGACCCCTGTGGCCGGCTTGCTCGATGGGCTTTGCGCCTACAAGAATTTAATTTCACTGTGGTGCATAAAAGCGGCCGTAAACACTCAGATGCCGATTGTCTTTCCCGTTTGCCGCTTCAAACGGCTGATGACGACGCAGACAACTTTGATGAATACTTGGCGTCACTTTCACAAGCCTTCCCCGATCTTCAAGTTTTCCGAACTGAGCAACGCAAAGACCAAACATTAACCTCTTTGTTTGATGCCGCTCAAGATTCTGTAAAGAATACTTTTTGCATTCGCGACGGTTTGCTTTATAAGAAGAATTTCGCTTCTGGAGGAGCACGCATGCTTCTTGTCGTACCCGAAAACCTACGCATCACAGTTCTTGAAATGATGCACGACGACGCCACGTCTGGGCACTTGGGAGTGACACGCACACTCCACCGCACACAGCAACGATTTTACTGGCCTAACATGCGTTCAACCATCCAGCACTATGTAGCCAGCTGTGTGCAATGCCAGCGCTTTAAGCTGCCGACTTCAAGTCCACCTGGCAAACTGCGGCCAATCACACCTCCAACAGCCCCGTTTGAGCAAGTTGGCATTGACCTCCTTGGACCTTTCCCACGGTCCTCGAAAGGAAATCGATGGATTCTTGTGTGCGTAGACCACTTAACCCGTTATTGTGAGACAGCCGCGATACCAGCTGCTACTGCGTCTGAAGTATCTAACTTCTTACTTCGTTTCGTCATTCTTCGGCACGGCCCTCCTGCAGTTCTCATTAGCGACCGTGGACGCCAATTTACAGCGGACGTTGTTGAAGAACTTCTCCGCCTCAGCAGCTGCAGTTTTCGCCACTCCACGCCATATCATCCCCAAACGAACGGTGTGGTAGAACGCACTAATCGGACGCTCACCACCATGCTTGCTATGTACGTCGCTGCAGATCATAAAGACTGGGATGGCGTCCTCCCGTTCGTTACTCATGCATACAACACAGCGCAACATGAGACAACTGGCTACAGCCCCTTTTACCTGCTCTATGCTCGCTCGCCTCGCTGTGGCCTTGACACCATTCTACCATTTTTCATCCACGACGAACCTTCTCTTGCGACCACACTCTGCAGAGCTGAAGAAGCTCGCCAGCTTGCCCGCGTTCGAATTTTATCTTCGCAAGAGCGTTCCAAGAACCGCTACGACGTCCAACACCAAGAAGTTTCTTATGTTCCTGGTGACATTGTGTGGTTGTGGACCCCTCTACGCAAGCGTGGTCTGTGTCAGAAACTGCTATCCCACTACACTGGACCGTTTGTTGTGTTGGAGTGCATTAGTGACGTTAATTACGTTATATCACGACTAACTGCTAGTGGTCGACGGTCACGCCAGTCTCAGGTGGTGCATGTAGCCCGCCTCAAGCGATTCCATCCCAGACGGTCTATTTAACTCGCCCGACGGGCTTCGTCTGCGAGGAGGGAAATGTAACGTGCTTCCATAGAACCTCGACGGAAGAAGCAGAAGATGAAGGACGAGCAGAGAGAAAGGAAGAGAAAGAGCTGAAGGACGCTGGTAGGCTTCCTGCTTCCATCCTGCTCCGACCGATCCCCTCTGTGAATAACCCCCCGTGCGTGCTAAGCACGTAACAATATATTAGCATTAACCTATAGTTATATAGGCAAAACACTGGGAGAACATTATATTTCTCAAAAAGGGGGGCCGAGTGGTGCAAAAAAGACACATTAGCGATATACCGAACTGCTTTTTTTTTAAGTAAGTGCAGTTTTTTTAAGTCAGTCATACCAGTCGTGCCCCAGACAATAATACAGTACTGAAGAAGAGATAATACTAGGGAATTATAGAGAATAATTTTAACCTTGGTAGGCAAAATTTCTCTCAGTCTCGCAATAACACCAACAGCACTGGATATTTTCGATTGAAGGTACTCAACGTGTTTGTTCCAAGTTAAATGCTTTGAGAAATGAACACCAAGTATTTTCACTGTATCGACTATTTGGATGCGATCTGTACCTAGACGTAGATTCAATGAAGTCAGCTGATGTTTTCCTTTTGGTGAATATAAAATTGCTTGTGTTTTAGACGGGTTTATCCTTAAACAGTTTGCGTTAACCCATTGGTGTAAATCGCCAAGCGCTTTATTCGACAGCAATTCAATGTCTGCTTCTGTCTTGCCCTTAACAAAAAGCGTCGTATCATCTGCGTACGAGACAAACT
This sequence comes from Amblyomma mixtum, assembly GCF_055824585.1. Lineage (NCBI taxonomy): Eukaryota > Metazoa > Arthropoda > Arachnida > Ixodida > Ixodidae > Amblyomma > Amblyomma mixtum. The sequence continues at coordinate 71,878,155 of NC_143020.1, read as the reverse complement.
GAGCGCTGTCTGTGCATCGAACAATGTCATTGACATAGATAATGAATAACAGTGGCCCAAGTATGCTTCCTTGCGGGACTCCAGTTGATACAGCCAGCACGGAAGATTTACTGCCATTTATGTCAACGTACTGAGTTCTATTTCCAAGGTATGACTTAAGCAGTGTGTGAGCAATGCCGCGGACTCCGTATCTATGTAGCTTGGAAAGAAGGATGAAATGATTTACAAGATCAAACGCTTTCGTAAAGTCGATATAAATGCCTGCTATAATCTCTCTTTTGCTAAAAGCTTCTAAAATGATCTCTTTTTGTGCTACAAGGGCCGTCTCTGTTGATCGGTGCCGTCTGAAACCATGCTGAAAGTCAGAATACAAACTGTGTTGTGAAAAAAATGAAGAAATTCTTATGTGTAATATTTTTTCGATTCCCTTTGAGAAAATAGGTAATATGGTAATTGGACGGAACTGCTCTAGTTGGTTGCGTCTACTCAACGATCGCGAGCCACTCGTTTTCGACGTTCTCCGGCCAGTGTTCCGTTTCTTAGCGTAGCTGTAAATAAATCCTCTTGCGTTGTTTTTAAAAGTATGCTTCAATCTCCCTCATGTCATTGAAAAACAGAGATGATGCACGCAGATGATGCATGCATGCCTACTTCTCTATCTCAGCCGTGAAATTCACTGAAACTCCAGTAGCAGCTCAGGGAGAGCCTCGATATAAATGCCAGAGCGCTTTATTGGGAAAATTGACGGAGGATAGAAATCGGTAACGTTTCAAACTACGTATATTGTTTCTTCGTTGCGTAGCCAGAACGTTTTCTTTCCCGTTAATTGAACTGCTCTAGTTGGTTGCGTCTACATTTATCATCACCTACGCCCCGCACGCAGCCTGATGCCCCGCACCTTCCAGGTGCAATCTGGTACTACTTTTGTGCTATCGTTCACCTTCATTCCGATCCTCATCAGGCAGCTTTATTTAGCATAACTGGGCGGCAGAAAGTCAGCTCTGGGGATGATATTGAGATGTTCGCAAGCACAAGGCGGATTCCGGCAGCGCAGAACAGGGCTAATTTGATGTGAGTGGTAGATCCTGCAGTGTACGTAGTCACGATGATGATGCCGATGGTGTAGCGCGCCGGTAAGTGTACCAAGCGGATTGTGAGTACCCAACTCCTCCATTCAGTTTTTAGTTGTATGACTTGTGGGGACGCCTTCGTCCCCTGCGTTCACTTTCCCGCATTGCACACCCCACTGTTGTTAGCTCCTCCGAAACGCGCTCTTCTGTTTTGGTTACTTTAACTAACAGGGGAGGGCGCTCGCGTCGTAGCGACACCAGCGCCACGGATGGCGTTTGCTGCGCGCGCGCGGGGGATAGCTGGCTCTCTTCTCCCTGGGACAGGGAAGCACGCGGACGTTTCCGCGCGCCGGTCCGCTCTTCGCCGCGGGCGTCTTGTGGTTGGAACTTTCTCCCGCCACCCCGTCCCGTCGGGCCTCGGATCTTCCCTTTGCCCTACCGTGGGCGAACGTTCGCTCGTAGCCGTGCTGGTGAGTCGGACATCCTAGATTCCTCAGTGTATTTTGTTGCTAGCTGGCGTTATTGTTGCTATAGCAATAAATGCCTTGTTTGTGTCAGCCAGTGTGTCGTTCCTTTGTTCCCGCAGAGCAAGGCCCGCCGTGGTCGGCGTGCGCTCGGTAGCGCTCGCCGCGCGGTAGCGGTGGGGTCCGCGCGGTTTTGAACTGTGTCAACGGTTTTGAACTGTGCGATTTAAGTGACCATTTGCCAATCTACTGCATTTTACCTCACAAAAGGCCTAATTCAAATAAGCAACCAGTTTTTATCCGCCATTACTCTGAAAAAAATATCAGCAAATTCAAATATCTTCTCTCAAATCAAAGGTGGGACTCCATTTTAATGGAAACAGATGCAAATAAAGCGTACGAGGCTTTTCTTTCCTGCTTTATGGCTGCATACGAGAAGTGTTTTCCCCTCGAGCCATGGGTAAAACGAAAAAAGATAAGGAAGCCTTGGATCACTCATGAACTGCATATGAGAATCAAACAAAAAAACAGGCTGTTTGAAAAATTCCTGAATACCAAGCATGAAAATGACTTTACACTGTTTAAAAAAGTTCGAAACAAATTAAATGCAGATATTAGAAAATCAAGATTTGAATACTACATAGCTAAGTGTTGTGTCCCCTTATTGCTTTTGTGTGTGCGCGCCCCCGCATCCTCCTCCTAACGACCACTTGCCCCTCGTCGCACGCTGTCGCCAGATGCCCCCCCCATGGTGCGCCCCCGCATCCTCCTCCTGTTTTGGGAAGCCACTCCCTCCCGTGGACGCTTCTCCGCTCCCTCCTTTCTTCGGGCGGCCAGTTCGGCTCCTGCCTCGGTCGACGCTGGTCGCACCCTCATCAGCTTTAAATAAACGAAGTCTTAAAGTACCGTGTGCGTCTTTCGCTGCATTCAACACAGCGACCGGACACGACAGTGGCGACGAGAAAGTGGATTCGACCCGCGCTACGCAACGCTATTGACAAGCCATGGCTACGCGAGGGTTTCCCAATCAGATACCAGAATTCAACGGCTCATCGTGGTCATCGTGGGTTGGACGCCTTCAGTTCTACTTTGAAGCTAACAACATCACAGACCCAGCCTTGAAGAGGGCCAACCTGCTGACGCTGTGCGGGGAGCAGACCTACGATACTGTCTGCGCCCTTATTCAGCCAAGCACACCAGCGGCAGTGTCTTACGACGACATCGTAAAAGCGCTGCAAAAGCACTACGACCCAAGGCCATCCGAGGTCTACAGCCGGGCTCGCTTCCAACGACGAGATCAACTGGGAGGAGAAAGTGTGAGCGCCTACGTAGCCGCGCTCAAGAAGCTCGCTGCCGACTGCAATTTTGGAACGCTGTCGACAACAGCTACCGGGCAGGAGGGAGACGCAGCTTCTTCTGCTAACACCACCATGCTTCCCTTGGACGTGATGTTACGCGACAGATTTGTGTGCGGACTGAGTGACGAGTCACTGCAGCAGCGCCTGTTCGCTGAGAAGGACCTCACATTCAGCAAAGCTTACGACATCGCCGTTCGAGCGGAGAGCGCCGGTCACCAGCAGAGAGGGATTCGCCGGAACACCGAGCCGGTACACCAGACAAGCAACCAGGTGCGCAAGCCTTCTGTTGTTGTAAAATCGGTCAAAAAGGCACAACGCTGCTGGCGGTGTGACGACCAACACAACCCCCAGGGATGTCGATTCCAGTCAGCCACGTGTAATTTTTGCCACAAGCGAGGGCATATCGAAAGAGCATGCATTACGAAACGGAGACTTGCCAAGATAAAGTCACCTTCCCAGCCTAATCACAGCGTCAACGCCTCAGAGAATACGCCGCTATCTGATCTCCATGGAACAACATCAGCAACACCATCTGTGTTGTACGACCTGAACACCATGAATCTCGGCACGCGACCGAAGATTTTTACAGAAGTAAGCGTACATCACCAGCTGATTAAGTTCGAGGTGGACTCCGGCGCAGCCTGTACTCTGATCAGTGAGGACACGTTCCGAACTTCATGGCCATCTGACGCACCCGCCCTGCAACAAGACGACACGCACCTGCGAACGTGGTCAGGACAGAATCTGCCACTATTGGGCTCTGCCAACGTGCAGGTTAACTACAACGGCCAGACCCATACGCTACCTCTGCTTGTTGTGAAGGGCACAGGATCAAGCCTTCTAGGGAGAAACTGGTTTTCTCCACTAGGCGTGATGATATGCGGCATACACCAGACGCCGAGCCAGAACATGGTTGAGCAACTGCAAGAGAAATACGAAAGAGTATTCTCGGAAGAGATTCCAGGAAACGAAGGGCCCCCGGTCACACTGGAGTTGTTGGACAACGCGCAACCCAAATTTCTGAAGGCCAGGCCGGTGCCGTTTGCTCTCCGAGATTCAGTTGAAAAAGAGTTGGACAAACTGGAGCAGCAAGGTGTCATCGAGCCGACGCAGCATTCAGAATGGGCCACACCACTTGTCGTAGTTCGCAAGAAGAACGGAACCATACGCCTCTGCGGAGACTACCGGAGCACCGTCAATCTTGCGACTAAAGCGTCCTCTTACCCGCTACCGACACCTGAAGAAGTATTCAGTGTACTACGTGGCGCAAGAGTCTTCAGCACATTGGACCTCACCCAGGCGTATCAGCAGCTGAAGGTGAGCGAGTCAACTGCTGAATTATTGGCAATTAACACACTGAAAGGCTTGTACAAAGTCAAGCGACTGCCTTTTGGCGTAGCTGCAGCCCCGGCCATATTTCAAAAATTCATGGAGACAGTGCTTCAGGGCATCCCAGGAGTTTGTGTCTACCTTGACGATGTCATCATCAGTGGCACTTCCACTGAAGAGCATGCAGTGCGCCTAGAGCTCGTTCTCGAAAGGCTAGCAAACGCTAATTTGTGCATAAGCAAATCGAAGTGCTGTTTTGCGGTGCCAGAGGTGCAATTTCTGGGACACCGAATTGATGCGGAAGGCATTCACCCTACCGAGGACAAAGTGCGAGCGATCACAGAAGCACGAGCTCCAACAAACAAGCAGGAGCTACAGGCTTTTCTCGGACTCTTGACGTTCTACGACCGGTTCTTGGAACAAAGAGCTACCGTGGCCAACGACTTATACCAACTCCTTCGGAAAGATGTGACATGGACATGGTCGCCACGCCATCAGCAGTCATTCGATGCCCTGAAAGACCTGATTCGAAGATGTACAGTCCTCCGCCACTACGACGAAAGGAAGCCTCTGCTTTTGGCTTGCGACGCATCACCGTACGGAGTCGGCGCGGTTCTATCGCAAACTGACGAGCAAGGAAGGGAAGCTCCCATCGCCTTCGCCTCACGTACGTTGTCGCAAGCAGAACGCAACTACGCGCAACTTGACAAAGAAGGGCTAGCCATCGTCTACGCGGCGACACATTTTCACCAGTACATTGCCGGCCGGAAGGTGACCTTTATAACCGATCACCGACCGCTATTGGGCATTCTGGGACCACAAAGGCCTATGCCACCAACTTTGTCTCCGCGAATGACACGTTGGTGCATCAAACTCTCAGCGTACGACTACGCTCTGGTCTACCGCAATGGGAGTAAACATCAAAACGCCGATGCGCTAAGCCGTCTGCCACTAGACGCAACTGTTGACGAACCATTTCCACCAGGAGACGTTCTGATGTTCGAAGCACTGCCAGAACCTCCGCTTACAGCAGGCACAGTTGCAGCATCTACGCAGAAGTGCGCAGCTCTCCGGCTAGTTTACACAGCTGTTCAACAAGGCAACGTGCATAAACTCAAAGGGGACAACTTCGACGCTTACCGCAGGCGAGCTACAGAGTTGAGCACCCATCGCGGCTGCATCATATTTGGGTCCCGAGTTGTGATGCCGAGAGAACTACGCGCACAAGCTATGTCTCTCATCCACGCCGGACATCGGGGCATCGTTGCAATGAAAAAGTGTGCCAGAAGCTACATGTGGTGGCCTGGCATTGACAACGACATCGAAACAGTGGTGCGAGAATGCAAGCCTTGCCAGAGCAGCCGGAGCGCCCCGCCGAAAGCTCCTGTCCCAGAATGGGAAAAGCCAGACACACCATGGCACACACTGCACATTGATTTTGCAGGACCAATTGAGGGCTGCACTTTCCTTGTGGTCGTAGATGCCTACACAAAGTGGCTTGAGATAAGGCAAATGGGACAGACGACTTCGGCAGCAGTCATTGACAACCTCCGATCACTATTTGCAACGTTCGGCCTGCCGCGCAAGGTAGTGTCTGACAACGGAACACCGTTTGTGTCTGCGGAGATCCTCAAGTTTTATCGCGACAACGGGATCTCATCAGTTACATCGGCCCCCTACCACCCAGCGACAAACGGACAAGCCGAGCGCTACGTAGCCGAGCTAAAACGCGCCCTTGAAAGAGATCAGACAGGCTCGCTGCAGCGCCGCCTTGCGCGCTTTCTCTTCAAGCAGCACACGACGGTTCAGAGCACAACAGGCGAGACCCCCTCGAAAATGATGTTCGAGCGTGAAATGCGAACCCAGCTCACAGCCATCCTCCCCGAGCCAAAGGCAGAGACGTTCCGGGAAGAAAAAGCAATTCCGCGCTGCGGCACGCTTAATGAGGGGCAGCGCGTCCTCGCCCGACAGTTTCTGAAAAAGCCACGCTGGGAGGAAGCTACAATTGTCAGACGCATAGGCCTGCGCTCTTGGCTCGTCAACATACATGGCACAGTAGCACGCCGACATCTCAACCAGCTGCGTAGATTTACGACGCCGTCTGAGAGCTGTCCGCCAGCGGAGAGAACACGTGCACCATCTTCCCACATAGCCTGGCACCTCTTCCCGGAAGAAGAGACTTCGCCCAGGACAGACCTAGGAGACACAGCGAACAACAGCCAGCCTACAAGTGTTTCTCCCCCGAGCGCACAAAGCCAGCGCGCCTCCACGCGTGAGCGCCGACCCCCTGCACGATACCAGGCAACTTTCTAAGGGGTAAGGAAGTGTTGTGTCCCCTTATTGCTTTTGTGTGTGTGCGCCCCCGCATCCTCCTCCTAACGACCACTCGCATCCTCCTCCTAACGACCACTTGCCCCTCGTCGCACGCTGTCGCCAGATGCCCCCCCATGGTGCGCCCCCGCATCCTCCTCCTGTTTTGGGAAGCCACTCCCTCCCGTGGACGCTTCTCCGCTCCCTCCTTTCTTCGGGCGGCCAGTTCGGCTCCTGCCTCGGTCGACGCTGGTCGCACCCTCATCAGCTTTAAATAAACGAAGTCTTAAAGTACCGTGTGCGTCTTTCGCTGCATTCAACACAGCGACCGGACACGACACTAAGTTTGCAGACATTACGGGTAACTCACGGCTAATGTGGCAAACCGTGAGGGAGGTACTCTCGAAAAATTTCCAGCACAAAAAGGTTCCGTATCAAAACGATGCTATGACTGACAACGAAGTCGCAAATTTATTTAATGACCATTTCATTGCAGTCGGATCATGCGATGGGAATTCAGTTGATTCACTGTGCGAGCAGTTCATTGCATCGAACGCCGCAAACACATTGTTTTTAGCACCCACCGACGAACGTGAAGTGCTGGATATTATTCTGACACTAAAAAATGGCTGTGCTCCAGGAGCAGAAGAAATTAAACCGAAACCTCTAAAGGCTGTAGGTGAAATAATCAGTTGCCCGCTCTCTCACATTTGCAACATTATTTTATCTATGGGCGTTTTTCCGCAGAAAATGAAACTGGCCAAAGTGACTGTTGTGCACAAGGGTGGCCCCGCGAACGAACTAACAAATTATAGGCCTATATCAGTACTACCAGTATTTGCAAAGGTAGCCGAACAGGTTATAAACAAAAGATTCGTCCGATTTCTCACCGCGCAAAATATTATAGCCGATGAGCAATTTGGCTTTAGGAAAGATAGATCAGCCGAAACCGCACTCCTTGGGATAAAGGGAAAAATTCTAAACAACATTGAAGAAAAGGCACACACCCTGGGAATTTTCCTCGACTTTAGAAAGGCATTCGACTGTGTTCAGCACGATGTTCTAATAAGAAAGCTTCCATTTTACGGATTCCGTGGCGTGTCGTTGACCTTAATTGAGAGCTATTTAACGTCAAGAGAGCAATTTACTGTCATAAATGCTGCAGCCTCACACGTAAAAACAATAAAATATGGTGTGCCTCAGGGATCTATTCTCGGACCTGTACTCTTTATTTTATACCTGAATGATATTGTGAATATACCAGGCAGCGAAAACCTAGTGTTGTACGCTGATGACACTAATGTCTTTTTCTCAGGTACTGACCCCTACGCGCTCGAAAGAAAGGCTAACTATTCGTTGACCGGCTTGAGTACATGGTTAAAACTAAACAGGATGCAATTAAATGCTAGTAAGACCAAATACATTCTCTTCAGAGCAAAAGGTGTAAAAGCTCCTGACAACCTAAACTTAAACTTTGAAAACACTCAGCTGAAACAGTGCTCGCAAATTCGTTTTCTAGGTGTTCTGTTTCAAGAAAATCTCTCTTGGAATTCGCATGTTGATCAGCTTCGAAGTGATCTTTGTCGGGCGGTTGGCATTTTAAACAAATTGAGATATTATCTCCCGGCGTCCATAAAGCGGCAAATATACTATTCATTAATACATTCCCGTTTAAGCTACTGTTCCCTTGTATGGTTAACGACGACACAAACAAATCGAGATTCCCTCTTTGCAATTCAAAAGCGGGCATTACGAGCTATTGGGAAAATACAGTTATTGCACAGCTGCCGGCCTTTGTTTAGGTCTTATGGAATACTAGAAATAAGTAAACTGCACACATACAAACTATGTCTGGAAATATTACGCCAGTACAAACTAGACAAAATAACCTTCGAAACCACCTATCACACTAAACTTAGCACATACGAACTTCGGAAACAATGTATGGAAACACCTCGTGTACGCACAAATTACGGTTTTCAGAGGTTAGGATGGCAAATTCCTGACTTAATTAATCAATACCCTATTATTCTGGATACTGTACGCAGCACTCCCTCTATACGTAAATACAAAATGTTAATTAAAGCAATGCTCATAAATGAACCTTAAAGGTGAAAACTGAACGTATACCTATCACTAGTGTATGTTTTGTAAATACTGCTATGGTCGAATTGTGTTTTGAAGTATGCTGTTTGTTTTTCCGCCGAAAGCCTGTGTTTTGTAAGGATGTCTTATGTATTGTGTAAAAAATATTGAATGTGTGTTCTATTATGTGATGCTCTTTCTTGGTTTTTGTAGCCTGTGGTGCCGCCTGTCATCCGGGTGGCGTGGCCTCGTCAGGCAACGTATGCCTTTTGCCACGTCACCCTGGACAACCTTTTCTTTGTCTTAAATAAATTCTGAATGAATGAATGAATGAATGAATGAATGAAAAACGGGGAGAACGGATTTATCTCCCCCATTTTAACCCCACAGACTACTGCATGGCATATAAATGGCGCAATGGGCTATCTCCCCCCTGGGCAGTCTACGTTCCTATGGCTAGAATATCATCAGGTGGCTTGGCTTATAAGAGTTGATGCGCATGCTAGTTGGTGCATCATGTTTATGCACATCGCATGGGAGGACGGGAAGAAGGACAGCGCTGTGGATGTCCTCTTCTTCTTCTTTCTCGTCCTCGTCCCTTGCGCTGTCCATGAGCTTGGCTCATTTAGGCTGACTGACAACGCTTGCATAAAAAAAGAAAGCGGGGAACGCAGCGCCAGGAATATGGCTACACAGGTGGCTAAGGAGACGCTTCATTCTCGACAATACATTAATCATCAACGAAAATATTAAAATTATGACATAAGCAGCATTTTATTCAAAAATTACTAAAACAGAACTTCCACGAACAGGAAAATTAGCGCAAAATATTTATTTTCTGAGAACCTTTTAAAACTTTGGCAGTGTTGCAGCCAACAATTCCGGACACAATCATTTCTGAACGGAAACCGGTTTACGAACCCGATTTTTTTCATATATTCGAAGATTTCACTACAACAATCAATATATCCGCAGATCTCCCGTCGGCAGGTTTGTATTTTTTTGCTATTACCGTTTTTGCTGTCGTCAAAAGCGTTCCACATTGGTTTTCTATGGCAGACTTAACTGCTTGATGCGACGGATGGAAGCACTCTAAAAGAAAGATTTTCATACATATGAGAACAGACAATTACCTTCAATATTTTCATGGCAATACCTTACAATATTTCAATATACTAATATTTTTTTCCAGGCATGTTGCACCTAGAACAATGGCGCTGCATCGACAGCTGCGACTCATTACGGTTTATTTATATTTATTTATATATACGAAATACCTACAGCGCCCCCATGGAGTAATTACTGTAGGGGAAATATCATAAAAAGCAACCGACGTACAATACAATAAATTAGGCCAACGATGAAATATACTCACAAAACCACCCAACCTCCCCTCATCTCAAAAAGCAAACAAATTTGGCACTCAGGTGCCGATCATTGTAGGAGCTCGAACATTACATGCAGCTGATAATTTTCCACCTACCGGTCTGCGATCAGACCATCCACGTTGAGGGACTCCTGTGTAAAGTAGCCGGCAACGCTACTGCGTAGTGTTGGTCTTTGAAAGTACGCAATAGAAGCTGGCCCTGTGACCTCGAACACGCGAACCGCACTTTTTGTGGGATGCATCACGCTAAGTCTGACTTTGATCTGGAATGCCCACTGCTGAACGCCACCCATGTTGCCCTTGTAAAGGCGGATCCATGCGTAAAGTTTTACTGATTCGCCGTCGCTCATGAGCCGGATTCCCGGTTGAGTGAGTTGCAGAGCGTTTTCGATGTAGTCCATATTCGGAGTAAAATCATTCTTTACTTGCGCAGCAGCTCTTACTGCTTCGTTGTTAGTGGCAGTCTTTTCATCCTGCAGGGTTTTCTCTATTCTGTTCGTGCTTTCGGAAAGTTTATCACACTTTGTGTGATACACTTTGTGCTTTCTATTCGCCGTGATCAAAGCGCTTTTGTACGGCTCGTGACGGATGTTCGCAATTTAGTGCAGTCAGGAGGAAACTTGCATTACTTTATCTAACAATTTATTTAACAGCTGCATCTCACCGGTACTCACCTATTGGGGTATGAAAAGTGGAGGCCAACAAAGAGGTTTCAGCTTAAGTTAAGGACAACGCAGCGAGCTATGGAAATAAAAATGATAGGTGTAACGTCAAGAGATGGGAAGCGCGGGCGGGGTGGATGAGGGAATGATGATGATGATGAAAACTTTATTTATAACAAGGGAGTTTTGGACACGTCGGTCCTTGGGCCCCCGCACGGCCCCACTGCACTCAAACGTTCATGTCCCGGAGGCTCATGACGCTGGCAGCCCGGCCGGTGGCGATGGCTTGCTTGGCCGGGACCTCGGAGCGCAGTAGGGTCTCCCAAGCCTCCCATGAGGTAAGGTGCTCCAGGCCCCGCGGGGGAGGATCCGCCGGGCAGAGGAAAAGAATATGGTCGAGGGTGGCTTTGGGGTGGTGGCAGAGGGTACAGGAAGGGTTCGTGTGGACTGGGTGATATCGCGAGCGTATATAAGGGGAGGGCAAAGTGCGTGTTTGGAGCCGCCTCCAAAGTGTCTGATGGTAATTGTCGAGGGAAGGATGAGGTGGGGGGTAGAGCCGACGCTCGGCTTTGTAGGCCTGCGTCATTTCACTGAATGAGTGCATGCGCTCCCGCGAGAACCCCAGGTCGGAGGCCGCCGGTGCCCGGTTGAGAGAAGCTCGGGCTAAAGCGTTGGCGGCCTCATTTCCGGGATTCCCGGAGTGGGCAGGCACCCATATCAGCTCCACATGGCGGGGCGGGTGCGCGGCGAGGGAGTCCAGTATGCGAAATGCAGGGACGTGAACTCTCCCGCGAGCAAAATTTAGTATGGCAGTTTTGGAATCTGACAGTATATATCGCGCCTCCGTGCGGGTGATGGCCAGGGAAATGGCGGCCTCTTCGGCCTCCTCCGAAGTGGCAGTAGGGGTTATGTGAAGTGTGGCAATGGGTTGGAGGGAGGGGTTCGTGATGGCGACAACCGCGTCCTCGCCCGTGCATGCGGCATCCACCCAAACGGCATACGGTTCCGTGCCATAGTATTTGTGGAGTGCCCGTGCGCGAGCTCTGCGGCGGGGTTCGTGGTAGGTGGGATGCATGTTTTTGGGGGGAGGTTTAATAAATAAATCGCGGTGAATGAGGCGGGGTACCTGGAGCTGTGTGGGATCGGTAACTGGTAGGCGTATACCGAGGGTGTGTAGGATGTGTCTCCCGGTGGTGGTTCTCGCGAGACGTATGTATTGTGTCTGTCGGTGGGCCTCAATAAGCTCCCCTATCGTATTGTGCAGGCCTAGTTGAAAGAGTTTTTCGGTTGAGGTATTTTGGGGTAGGTGTAATGCTGTCTTAAATGCTGTTCGAATCATGGCATCCAGGGTGGAGATTTCCCTAGCCTGGAGTTTCAGGTAGGGGAGCGTGAAGATAAAGCGGCTGAGGACGAAGGCATGAATGAGACGACATAGGTCATGCTCCTTCATGCCCCGGTGGTGTGCAGAAACGCGGCGGATTAGGTGTGATATCGACACAGTTGTCTGCTTGAGTTTCTGTATGGTGAGTGTGTTTTTCCCGTTGTTCTGGATGTGGAGGCCAAGTACCCGGAGAGTGTTTACCTCCGGGATGGGCCGGTTTTCCAGTGTCACGGTGATGGGGGCTGTGGGACAGTTTCGTGTTGTGGGGCGGATTATGAGGAGCTCCGACTTCTCCGGTGAGCAGGAGAGTCTGATACTCCGCGCATGCGTTTGGGTGAGGATAGCCGCGGACTGTAGGGTGTTCTCTATGTCTCCATCACTGCCATGGGTGGTCCATAGCGTGATATCATCGGCATAGAGTGTATGCCGAAGGTGAGGGATGGTTTGTAGCTTGTGGGCAAGGGGAATGAGAGTGACATTGAAGAGGAAAGGGGAGAGGACGGACCCCTGGGGGGTTCCGACCCCACTAAGGGTGTATGGGGGGGAGATGTGGGGACCGAAGTGAATTTCGGCCGTGCGGTTAGTAAGGAATGTTTGAATATAGGTGTACATACGTTCACCTATGTTCAAGGGGGAGAGAGCCGCCATGATCGCTTGATGGTTCAGGCGATCAAAGGCCTTGGAGAGATCCAAGGCTAAGACAGCTTTTGTGTGACCCGGAATGAGGGGGTCGAAAATGTCCTGCGTGAGTTGGAGCATGGCGTCCTGTGCTGACAGATGGGGACGGAAGCCCACCATGCTGTGCGGGTAGAGGTCTTGCTCCGCCATGTGTTGGGTGAGTCGAGCGAGTGCGACGTGTTCGAAAAGCTTGCCTAGGCATGAGGTTAGTGAAATGGGACGGAGATTTGAGGGTGTAAGTGGTTTGTGGGGCTTTGGTATGAATATGATTTTGGCATGACGCCATGATTGGGGAAGAGTGCCCTCCTGCCAGCATTTGTTGAAGTACTCCGTGAGCTGGGCGATCGATTGATCGTCCAAATTGCGGAGCATGGCATTAGAGATCCGGTCAACTCCTGGGGTGGAGTTAGAACGGAGAGTCAGGAGGGCCGCTCTGACTTCTGTCTCCGTGATCTCTGCGTCGAGGTTGGCATTCGGGGCGCCTGTATAGGGGGGCAGGGGGTTTGAGGTACCGGTAGTTGTATGTGTGTTTATAAGTATATTAATGAGTGCGTCAGGAGAAAGGCCGGTCTTGTGTATAAGGCGTGTGACGTGGTGTTGTGTGGCTGTTTTGGATTGCGTGGGGTCAATTAGGTGACGGAGGAGTTGCCAGCTACGTTTGGAGGACAGATTGCCAGCCAAACTGTCGCAAATCGGACCCCAGTTTGATCGGCAGAGCTCCTCAGCGTGCTCAGTAATTTGTGTTTGCAGCGCGGCCAGCCGCTTTTTAAGGGTCCGATTGAGCCCCTTCCAGCGCTATGAGGGAACAAACGCAGGTTAATGGCATTCTAGGAGAAATCAAGAGGAATAAAGGTGCTTGGTGTTGAGACGCGGGTTCTCAGTTGCCGTCGGGACGCGGGTCCACTGTCGCCGACCGGCCGGAGCAATGAAGAGACGGGGGGGGGGGGGGGGGGTTTGATAAGGAGCAGCGTGAAAAAAAAGTTATAAAAATAAAACAAAATAGACAAGGCCCACCTTTTAGCAAGATGAGAACATTAGCAGAGTGGCCAGTGAGCAAAAAGGACAGATGCGGAGGGGGATAAAAAAAAACACCGTCAAACCAGCGCACAAGTTAACACCTCCTAAACCACCCAAACTCTAATATCTCGGAGGACTGCACACACAATGATGTGCACGTGGCTTTTTCAGAAACAAGTATAGGTTAAAAAAAAAATGCGGGAGTTAGGCCGGCAGTGAATGTCAATCATTTGTGGTGTAAGCAATGTTGATTTCTCTCCCTCTCTCTCATTGCTTATGGTAAACGAGCGAGCCAGCTGCAAGCGCACGAGTGAGCCTACTCCTCGGACTGTGGCGAGAGCAGAGAGGCACGGGGGAGACCGTCCACTAAAGATGCACAAACAAGGCAGCGTGGGTCGACTCTCGCACCAAACACAGCAAAAAACCGAGTGAAACGTAGCCCCTCACCCTTTTCTTGGAGAGGGCTCCACTTTCACCCAACAAATGATTGACATTCACTGCCGGCCTGACTCCCGCATTTTTTTTCTTTTTTTTAAAACCTATACTTGTTTCTGAAAAAGCCTCGTGCACATCATTGTGTGTGCACTCCTCTGAGATATTAGGGTTTGGGTGGTTTAGAAGGTGTTAACTTGTGCGCTGGTTTGACGGTTTTTTTTTATCCCCCTCCGCATGTGTCCTTTTTGCTCACTGGCCACTCTGCTAATGTTCTCATCTTGCTAAAAGGTGGGCCTTGTCTATTTTGTTTTATTTTTATACTTTTTTTTCACGCTGCTCCTTATCAACCCCCCCCCCCCCCCCCCCCCCCCCCCGTCTCTTCATTGCTCCGGCCGGTCGGCGACAGTGAACCCGCGTCCCGACGGCAACTGAGAGCCCGCGTCTCAACAACTGGATGGCAGCGCTGGGATCGAAGTCAGCTCTTCGCATCGCCTAGCAGCGTTCGCAGTTGCAAGAGCTCCCACGTTGGTGGACCCCATGACTGCGGCTCTGTGAGTGTCCGACATTTCTTCCCTGATGTATTTTGCCAGGCTTTTGAGTTTAGCGTCAATGCTGGCAGGCTTTCTTTGGCAGTGTTGTGAGTATTGATTGTTGTACGCATTGCTAAGAAGAGATAGGGGATCGGTCGAGTGTCTGAGCGCATCATGGACCTGAAATCTTTGCAAAAGCTGGATCTAAATTTGATCAGCAAAGAATTAGGGGTTGAACTTGGGAAGGCCATGCGGAAACCGGAAATCATAGAGGCAATAATATCTTGCGACAGCGGAAAGTTAGGTGGGCGGATGAGGTTAAGAAGTTAGAGCCACGCTCCAGGCTTTCTTCATAGGTGCAAGGCGGTCGGCCGTGACATCATGACAATAGGTCGTCGCTGCTGGTTGAAGGGAGGTGCTTTGCAGGATGAATACCACTTCGTTCTTGATTTGTATCGGACTATATGGTAAACCTAAAGACCGATTCTGGCCACGTATATATACATTTAGTTTCCTCGCCGCGTGACGAACGCGCGTTACCGCTGAACCTGCGTTGAGTGGGATCCACTCCCATTGCACTCACCATTCCAACGGTTAGAAGAGCAGCCGCTAACTTTCTTTGCTTGAAGTGAGTTCCAGAGGTTACAGAAAAAAAAAACGGCGGCTGTCTAGGAGAGAGAGAGAGAAAAAAAAAGAGCTACACAAGCTTCTATGCAAATATTTTTATTCTTGACTTTACATGATGTACTGGCCCGCATTTATGAAAATTTCACAATGAATCACTTTAGAGTGAGAGCTCTGCTCATGGGGGTACAACTTCCGATTTCGATGATGATGAGACAATGTCCTTCAATGCTTCACAAGTTCAAACGGAACTTAACTGCGGGGTGGTATGGCCCAAGCTGTGGTAGTGTGACCACGTGATTATGTAACTATGACTATTCGGCACTTGACCTTGATTTTGACTTTGGAATTGAGACAGTAGCCACCACATAGACAATGACCGTCGATTCCTCACAAGGTGAAACTAAACTTGAATGGGTGGTGGTATGACCACGTGATCATATGACTGACCATTGCGCACCTGGCCTTTATCTTGATATTCGATTTGAGACGGCGGAGAACATGCTTAATAGACCTTTCGGTCGTATAACTGCTTCAAACCACGTTCAACGCCAGCCATTTTTTTAGTCATACATCGCCCAGACGAAGACAAGTCCCCTTGTCGAAACGTTGGCTCTAGCAACCTGAGGTTTTCCCCTCCATTGTTCATTTTGTGATCGCCAAGGACCATCTACCGCACCCTCTCTCTACCATGGAATCCATCACAGAGGTCTTATAAGCAAGGGTAAATTTACCCGAATGATCACCAAAAGGCCTGCGAAATTTTCGGCGCTGTCAAAAAGAAGGCTGATTAAGCTACCGATGCTTACTGGAAGGAACTTCCGCCCCAGTGTAGAAAAAAAAGTTTTGTAATATGGGGCTGATCATGGAAGGATCTCAAACATTACACGCAGTTGATTATTTTCCACGTAGCCGCATTCGATGAGCTCTTCGACTTTGAGCGACCGCGCAGTCATTAACGCACCAAAGTTACGGCATGCTTTTGGCTTTTGAAGGGATATGTAAGAAGGATCATTTATTTTTTCCTCAAGGACGCGATCCGGGCATCTTTTTGTGGGATGCATCACGGCAAGCTTGACCTTGTGGTTAAATGGCCACTGCACAAGGTCGTCCATGTTGCCCTTATACAGGCGAAACCACGCGTACAGTCGTACAGATTCGCCGTCTTTCTGGAGGCATACCCCAGGTGACAAGTTGTAGCCGCGCAGATAAACGAGGTCGCTCTCATAATCAGCCCAGAGTACCTTCAACGCGGTCTCTCGGAGGGACTTGACACCCTTTACAACAAACACACAGAGCGCCTTTCCCAGATCAGTGTTTCGAACAATGCTTTCGATATGCTCCAGTGTCTTGGAGCTAAATTCAGTATTTTCTTGCGCTGCCGCTTTTGCTGCTTCGATAGCAGTAGCATTCTCTGACAACTTTTCTTTAGTTTGTCTCGCTGCATTACCGATTTCATCCTTCAGTGTTTTCTCTAGTCTCTTAATACTTTCGGAAAGATTCGTTGTATCAGACCTCGAGGCCAAAATCGATTTCAGTTCCTCGTTAGATGCGGCCACCTTTGACAGGATTTGTGTGAAACTGTCAAGGAGTACCCCAACTTCTGTCTTAACCTCCTGTCGCTGATTTTCCCTAGCGTTGTTTATCGCGTGGGAGATCTCGTTCAGCCTGTCACCGTGTGCACTAATGTGAGAAACTATTTGCCCGAGAAACTCCTTGACTTCCCCTGCCTGTTTTTCAAATGTTTCCTTCAGAGAACATTCAAAAGCAGCGGCGTTCCAAAAATCTGAATGTCCTTCGCCGTCTGATGTGGCAGGCTTTGCCGACCTGCAATAGCAGTTTTTCAGGTGCGGGATCACACTGCGACAGGGAACGGTGGCAGAGCACTTGGGACAGCGAACAGAGTGGTGTCCACAATCGCGCTGGAAGTGTTGGGCGATCCGCGAAGCAGGAGCCACATACTCGCAGCCAGCTGCTTCGTTCCAGCACATCACCTGCAATGATAAGGCATGCATAAGGTTGGACTGAGATAACAGCGATGGCTGCGACGGACGAAAAAGCGAACCTTTGACGTTTGGTGGTGCAGAACGGAGTTTTGGAACGCTTTCGGTCGTGAATTCCGATCGCGACAGTACAAGAAAACAAAGAGTTAATCCGTACAGTTTCAAGCTGTGATATCGCTGGTCAATTCTGTCTCATTCCAGCTTCAAACATGAGTATGATAGCGCGGGATGAAGGGAAAGAAAACATATTCCGTAGCGTTTATGCGAAGCCAGAAACAAAATGTGATCTATTCAAACGCGATAGCATTAGATCATATCTTCGGTGAAAACTGTGGGGCCTAACGGAATTCCTGGCCCCAATGAAATTCTTCTTTGGTTCACAACAAAATTTCCCATTGGTTTACAGGTTCTAGCATGGATGACCTCGTAAGGCGGAAAGGATGTCATAGCCAGAGTCACAGGCTGCCACTGATCCGTAACCTCATAAGTGCCTGAAAAATCCCGGGAGCGCCAGCGGCGAAGGCCTTGCGCAGCCTGAGAGAACGGAAGCTTTCCACTTCTCGCGAAAGCCACCAGGAGCGCGTTGAGTGAGCGCGACGTCATCGTTCGTCCTCAAGGAAGCGGAGTCTAAAGTTTTCATTGCCACGGGGACATGTTGGAGCAGTGTGATATGATGCCGTCATCTAGATGGTACAAGGAGCGGGTGCTATCGTGTTTCACTCTTAACGAGGCTGTGAAACACTGCTTGAAGGGTTGCCGGCTATACTTCATTGAATTCTTTATATCACACAGATGCTGAGTCAAAATGAATTACAGGAATCGGCGCATAGGAACGGGAGTTATCCACTGCAGAAACTTCAAAATACAAGCAAACAAAGTGGGGTCCCCAACTCCATTATCGCGGTGCTTCCCATTATTTAATTTTCCCAATAAAGCGATTGAGAGGGACTAATCAAGACAGCCTGTCCCAGCACGTCGTGGAACTTTGCACACCATGGTTGCCTGTTTGCTGTAAGTCGTTCCTGCCAAGGCCGACAGCGTAGTTTCCATGGTTACAACAGCCACGTCGACGCCATGCTGGCCCAGCGATGCTTCATCGTCGCGTCAAGAGCGCAGGAGGGAACAATGACCAATGGCCGTAGGCGCCGACTGCGGAGGAGAGGGGGGGGGGGGGGCTGCAGGGCTCGAGCTCTCTCTCCCCCCCCCCCCCCCAGCCACTACGCATGTACAGATCGCCCTGGGGCGCCAGAGGGTGCCACGTTCCCGCCAACAGCGCGCCTGCCGCGTCGAGACGAATCAGCGCAGGCGTGGAAAGGGGCGCGGTAAGCTGTAGCCGTGAAGTATAGCAGTACCCGCTGTGTTAAATGTATCTGCTTTCACCACAGCGCGTACCGTTCCTCGCCACTGCGTGTACACACTCTTGGTCCCGACGCGGTAGGCAGGCGCGCTGCTGACAGGAACGTGGCACCATCTGGTGCCGCTGCCTGGTGATTCTCCACAAACTGACAATGCGCACTAATAAATGTGAAACGAAACGTTTTTTTTTTGCTTCCTTCCTTGCGAGCGAAACGAATGCTTACAGAATGCAGTGGCTTGATCAGATCGATTCTGCCAAGCCGTTTTCAGGCACACAGCAGCCATAATAGTTGTTTCCTGGGCAATAGATCTGTACAGAGATGTGCAAAGTCCTTCGATGCCAAACAAAAGCCAGAGCCTCTGGTGGTGTTATTTTTTGCTTTACATGCATGGCAGTGCTTTGATGTAAGGCAAATGTGTTGATTTTGTTATTTAATTTAAAACACAAAACATGACATAATGCATATTCATCTATTAACGCAATTTGCAGTATATCTACTCCATGTGCAATATGTCATCCAGCGCCTACCCAATGTTGTCATATCCACTGATAAAAATCGTCACCGTGTGATAACACCAACAGTGCCATGAATGTGCTTTTTGTCAGCTAATTAAAATAATAAAAACCAGAATATACGTGGTACAACCGATACCAGTAGCATTAGTACACGCCCCACCGCGGTGGCTCAGTGATTACGGCGCTCGGCTGCCGACCTGAAAGACGTGGGTTCGATCCCGGCCGCGGCGGCCGAATTTCGATGGAGGCGAAATGCTAGAGGCCCGTGTGCTGTGCGATGTCAGTGGACGTTAAAGAACCCCAGGTGGTCGAAATTCCCGGAACCCTTCACTACGGCGTCCCTCATAGCCTGAGTTGCTTTGAGACGTTAAACCCCAATAACCAATAACCAACCATTAGTATACCTCACTAAATACATCCAACAGGGAAAACAATGTACTTAAAGGGAGACTGAGGCGGTTTTCGAATCAGCTAATTTTTTAGGGTTTTGAAGTAGTGTCATTGCTGATCACGTCTGTGAAATTATTTTTTCGATTTTGGCCAAAACAGTGGCGCAATCACCAATTAAAAACGCGATGTTTAAATCTCCCGCGCCGCGCGCGACCGCAGGAGAGGAGAACAGCGGAGAGGTAAACCTCGTCCATGTCGGCCAACGTGACGTCACGTTGAGGAGCCAGGGATACTTCGGCGCACCCGAGAGAGCTTTCAGCGCGCGTTGTTTCTCGTGCTGCATGCGTTGTTCCTCGTACTGCGTGCGTTGTGACGTACAAAGTGTGTCAGCCGACCTTGAGAATCAGATTCAACACGAGGTACTACTCTGCTTTCGTGTCCACGAACAACTACGCCCGCGACTGTGTCGTCTTCAACTGTTTTCCGCAAGATCATACGCTCGCAGCGCAAGCGCTCGCTGCTTTGACGAAGAATTCAAGCCGACCAAAGCAAGCGTACTCTGCTCGAAGCATTTTCGTGACACCGGCTACATGCAGAGCTTGTCCCTAATGTGATCTCTGGAGATTTCGGTCGCGGCTGAACCATGACGCAGTTCCTTTCATTTCCTCGCGCATGAGAGGCGTGTCACCATTTCGAAGAAGCGCCTCTTCTAAAAGCAGAAACATGCTCACTAGAAACACGCCCCTGCAGAAACCTAATAGAGGCTCAAGCATGTGTGTCTCTTCTCAGCTTATAGGTGCGGCCAGACTACCTGAGGCGTGCTCAGCAAGGCTCGGTTAGTGATTTTGTACTCGGTTCGACGTGTCCAAGCAAGCAAGCAAAGCAAAACACAATAAAGCAAAGCAAGCAAGCATTGAAGCTCTTCATATGCGGCATCTCGTTTAATCGTATCTAAGCGATTAAAATGAAAGCGTTCGGCGTTCTGATTTCGGATGCAAATTTAACAGAGAAATGAATGCCAACCAAGTTTTTGCAAAAAAACATGTCTCGCAACCTTAGTCCGTTTCTTCTTCAAGTTGTGGCAACGAACGAGTTGCAGCTAGCTTGGCTTTTAAACACACATATAGTTGGCCACTACTTCACTGAACATAAACTGCAAATCTAGGAAGGGCAAACGTTTCCGAGCCAGCGATTAATATTTTCTGGCATCTGCTGAACGCGCCACGAGTGAAGCAGCAGCCTTGTGCGCGTATTTAGCTTGGTTTCCAGCGCACAATGATTCCTTCAATATCCTGTGGTCACATGCCTCGCAGTGCTTGGCCACTGCGCTTCGCTAATTTTGACATCAGCTTTGTGCTGCTTCATCGTTTCCTTGAAATACTTTCTTGCCCCAACCTACGCCGGGGAGTGAGAATAGGATTTTTTGTACACAGCGCTTTGGGCCTTTTCTTTAGGATGACGCTCTTTCGGGCGAGCCAGGAGTCGTCCGGTGGTGGTAATTGACTTGAGTATTGTTCGCACCCCTTCCTTTCCGAGAATACCAGCCGAGGTTGTGCTGGCACCTTTCACGCATGATCTGCGTACGTGTCTTTCACGCTAGCGTATGCTTGTGCTAGGCGTAGAATTTTTTGCTCGTGTCTTTTTTGCTTTCAGGTGATGCGTGGAATGAACAAACTGTAGTATCCTTTTCTTTAGAGGTCAGTAAAAAAATAGTCGCCATATTCGCTTTTACAACGCCACGGAAAGCTGCGATCTGCACTCAGCGCAGCGCCGGATCCGCATCGGCAGCTTCTCCAGTCCTCAAAGTGACGTCACGACCTCGCTTGACCAATCACGGGCGGCGGCGCGCCGCGCGGCGTTCCCCGCGGCAGAGGCCGCATATTTCTGCTAAAAAAGGCAATTCGCGCTTGTTTTTGCCTTATTTGGATGCGATATTCGAGCATACAGCATGAAAAACTATAGGACGCCGCTGCCAGCCTGATTTTCAAAAAAAGTGCTTCAGTCTCCCTTTAAATTGTGTTTGACGGCCCCTTAAGGCGGATGTCAAGCGTCTTCCAAGTTTTTTGAAAAAAGACTCCACTCCGTTGCAAACATATACCTCTCACATAAATGACATTTTGTTTCAGCAACACGTGTTTAGGCAGTCCGGACAGTGACACAGCTATCATATCGCTCAATAAGAATTACTGCTCACCTCTCTTGTCAACAGCTCTTTGGCAGGGAAGTCCACGCAGATGACGTCCTCATCTTGCCACTCGTAGCCGTCCAGCGGACAGACGTGTATGCCTTCTTCAGCGTACTGCCCGTAGCACGACTCGCACAGCGTGTGGGAGCACGGAAGCAACGCCGTCTTGGGGCGCACCAGTCCGCACGCCCCACAAACTCTGTTCGGTGGAAGAGGCTTGAGGAAGTGCAGGGGCCTCCAGTCTAGCTCTGAGGAAAATCCGACCAACATGTACTGCATGCTTCCAGGAGGCATCTTCTGGCCCGCACAATCGCTGTACTTCGAACAGCAGGAACTGCAGCATACGCCCCCGTCAAAGGGCTCACTTGTCACAAGCATTCCTCGCTCGTCGCCAAGGCGACAATCGCTTCGATAACTGCCTCCTATCTGTCTTCCTAAGGCGGGACGCGTGGCCACCCGGGGGGAGCAAGAATCTCTCCAGTGGCGCCTGCCGACACCTTCACGTGTTTTTTTCGGAATCGTTGCCTCGCAGACTGAAAGCTTCGTTGAAAATTCTGTTTAAGATTTCATGTGAAAGATTCCATGTCATTGACGCCTACTCCCCTCCCCCCTTTTTACCTCCCACCATAACGTCACAACGCAAATAGTCTCCCATTGTTTCCGAGTGAAGAACCCCTCGGCTCGTTCCGAGAAAAGTTGGCAAGCGCCCATACTGCCCCCCCCCCCCCCCCCCCCCCCTCCTCGCCGAGGGAAAGCGGTATCGGTGTGCGACGTTTTGATTTGTATGTGAGGGTGGGCGCGCGCAGGGGACGATTGCTTCGTTAAGGTGGGCGGTAGACACTCAACGTCCCGGAGAAGCGAGCCACTCGGTTTCGACCCTCGGCGGCCAGGCTTTCCTTTCTTAGTGTAGTTGTTAATAAATCCTTTTTTGTTGTTTTTAAAAGTATGTTTCGATCTGCTGCATGCCACTGAAAAACGAACACAGATAATGCAGGCAGATGACGCATGCATTGCTTCTTCTTTCTCTCTCAGTCGTAAAATTCACTCTAACTACAGTAGCGATTCAGGGAGAGCTTCGACATAAATACCAGAGCGCTGTACTGGGAAAAGTGACGGACGGTAGAAATCGGTAGCGTTTCAAGCTACATTATTTCTTCGCTACCTAGCGAGAACGTTTGCTTACACGTTATCTTCACGTCTGTTGTTTGTTGCGTCTACGTTTTGTCATCAGCTACGGCCCGCACGTAGCCTGACGCCTCGTACCTTCAACGTGCAATCTGGTACTACCGTGTGTTATCGTTCATCTTCGTTCCGTTCCTCATCAGGCACCTTTATTTAGCGTAACGGGGCGGCAGAAAGTCAGTTCTCGAGATTATGTTAAGAAGTTTGCAAGTAGAAGAGGTTCCAGCCTGTGCAGAGCAGGGCTAATTCAGGGATAATTGAAAGTCAGTTCTAAAGCCTCCAACGTACATAGTTACGATGATGCTGACGATGATGTAGCGTGTCGCTAAATGTACAAAGCGGATTGTGAGTACCCAACTCCTTTATTCAGTTTTTGTGTTGTATGACTACTGCGCTGGCATAGAAACAGCGCAGTGTGCGATTTCCTAACTGTGCAGTCTACGTTCCCATGGCTAGAAGATCATCAGGCGGCTTGGTTTGCAAGAGTTGATGCGCGGCCTACTTGGTGCATCATGTTTATGCACAGTGCAAGGGACAAGGACGAGAAGATAAGAAGCGCTGTGGCTGTCCTCTTCTTCTTTCTCGTCCTCGACCTTTGGGCTTTGCATGAGCTTTGCTCATTTGGGCTGCCCGACAACGGTTGCAGAAAAATAGCGGTGATCGGAGCGCCAGGAATATGGTTACGCTGGTGGCTAAGTAGACACCTTACTCTTCACAACACATTAGTGATCAAGGAAAAATATTATTATTATGACATAAACAGCCTTTTATTCAAAACCTAACAACACACCACTTCCACGAACAGGAAAGTTAATGCAAAATATATTCAGATAGCCTTTTAAAATTATGGCAGTGTTACACCCAACAATTCTGCACAAAATCATTTTGAACGGGAACTGGCTAATGAGCGCCATTTTTCATATATTCAAAGATTTCGCAACAACAATCAATAGCCGCGGATCTCCCGGCGGCAGGTTTGCATTTCTTTGCTATTAACCTTTTTGGTGCTGTAAAACTGTTCCCCTTTGGTTTTCTACGGCAGTCTTAACTGCTTGATGCGATCGATGGAAGCACTCTAAAAGAAAGATTTTCATACATATGAGATGAACAGACCATTACCTTAAATATTTCCATGACAATACCTTATAATATTTCAATATACTAAATTTTTATCCAAGGATGTTGCACATGTAACAGTGACACTGAATCGACAGGCGCTGCTGATGACAAGTTGATTTATATTTATTTATCCTTCAGCGCTCTCACTGGGTCATTATTGTAGGGGGAAATATCATAAAAGCAACCGACGTACAGTACAGCAAATTCGGCCAATGATGCAATATACCCCCAGAAAACCACCGCAGCTCCCATCACTTCAAAATGCAAACAAGTATGGCACTCGGGCGCCGATCATTCAAGGAGATCAAACATTACAAGCAGCTGATCATTTTCCACGTACCGGTCTGCGATCAGACCCTCCACATCGAGTGACTCTTGAGTAATGTAACCGGCAACGCTACTGCATACTGTTGGTCTTTGAAAGCACGCAATAAGAGGTGGCCCTGTGACTTCGAACACGCGACCCGCACTTTTTGTAGGATGCATCGCGCCAGGTTTTTGCTTTGTGCTGGAATGGCCACTAAGAACGTCATCCATGTTGCCCTTGTAAAGGCGGATCCTTGCGTAAAGATTTACTGAATCGCCATCGCTCATGAGCCAGACCCCCGGTGACAAGTTGTAACCGCGTAAGTAGACCAGTCCGCTCTCATACCGAGCCCCGCCTCTCTTCATCACGGACTCGTGAAAGGACTTAAAAATTCCGCACAGAAAACACGCACAATGCCTTGCTTAGTTGAATGAGTCGCAGAACGTTTTTGACGTGGTCCATATTCGGAGTAAAATCGTTCTTTGCTTGCGCAGCAACTCAAACTGCTTCGCTGCTAGTGGCAGTTTTTTTATGCTGCAAGGTTTTCTGTAATCTCTTTATGCTTTCGGGAAGATTAAGTGGATCACACTTTGCGGCCAAAACTTTTTTTAGTTCCTGGTTAGAGGCATCAATTTTGGACACGATTTGTGTGAAGCAGTCCTTAAGCAGTCCAGCCTAGCGCCATAACCACTGAACCACCGCAGCGGCTTAAAAGCAATTAGAAAAAAAAAATAGACACTTCCTGCTGCCGCGTTCTAGCATCTTCAGAACGGCCGGGCTCGAGGTGGTGCTATGAGAGGAGTAACGATTTCGTACGGAGTGCATGAGATTCGCCGCGCAGTTTATATAATTTCTGCAATGTACTGCGTCTGTAGCACTTCCTGTGAAATAAAAAAAAAGACGTGCTTTAACTTCGCGATGCTACCTCCTTATTGCTGCTTTTACAAAACAAAGGATTCTTTGTCAGTTCTAGCTAACAGGTCCGTCCGAGAGAGCGCAACAGCATTAGTGCTAGTCAGCTCACCGAAGGCGACAAAGACGAAGACCATTTTGATAAGCCGCGGTAGCTCAGAGGTTAAGGTGCCCGTCTATTGAACCATAGCACCCGGGTTCGAACCCAACTGTGGCGGCCGTGTTTCTATGAAGGCGAAACGCAAAAGGCGCCCGTGTGCTGTACGATGTCAGTGCTCGTTAAAGATCCCCAGGTGGTCGAAAATATTCCAGAGCACTCCACTACGGCACCTCTTGCTTCCTTTCTTCTCTCAGTCCCTCCTTGATTTCTTCCCTTACGGCGCGGTTCGAGTGTCCACCGACAAGAGACAGTTACTGCGTCGTTTACTTTCCTGAAAACCCAATTTTATAAAAAAAATTTTCATAATTACCCTCGACATCGTCACCGTACTGGCTATATGTTTGTACACTGTTGCCCTTGTACAAAGTGGAGCAAAACCTGCATATCGATAATATTTACTCTCCGACTCCTTTGCATCAGTCTCATTCTCCCTATTCGCACTTCCACACACTTTACTTGGTTTAACATATTACAAGAACGAACTACGGCTGTCAAAAGGTTAGTTATTAACTGCTATTTTTACTAAACGTGTTCAGTGACCTAGCGTTAGCTGCCCTGAAATTACTAGTACAGTCTAGCCCGTTTATAACGAAGCCACTTATAGCGAAATAGCGGTTATAACGAAGGGATTTCAATTTCCCATTCCTATTTTTGCATTTTCAATACATTTTGGGTCCGGTTTTAACGAAGTAAATAAGTGCGTGTCAGCGGATATAACGAAGAGATTTAGTACCAACCGAAAAACAATCTGCCAATCAACACATTTTTGCGTCCTTGAGGCGATTTTTTCCGCGAAAATAAGAGCAAAATCGGCTGACGGCGTCCTTTCGTGGCGTCGTCTGCTCTCCTGCGGAGCGAAAGGTTGCTTCACTGCATCGCATGGCACGCCGGCCTCGTGTTGCGCCGTCCTTGAACGGCGTCACGGCGTAGAGCGGTAGAGCACGCCGCGCAGGGGAAAAATGTAAAAAGAACAGAGACGATTTTTTTTTTCGATGACGTCGCAGAGAGCGGCTGTCTTGGCCAATCGCGGTTATCTATTTCTCCCAGGCAGTCGGCGCCACGGCTGGACTGCAGTCTGCAGGAGGTGTGGCAGCGCGCGCTTTGTTTTATGTCGGTGCCGCGGTGCGCAAGGCAGGGAGAAAGCGCGGCAGCATTGTGCATGTTGGAAGCGTGGCTCATTTTTATCGTTATCGCGGATCGTTGTATGCTGTTGTATGGATGTTGTACGCGTTGTAGGGGACGCTGGACGACTTCTTTCAGCGGCAATAAATAGGTATGCCGATGTTAGCATTTTTTTTTCGTAGTCCGTATATAACGAAATAGCGGATATAGCGAAGTGATTTCCGATTCCCGCCGACTTCGTTATAACCGGGCTAGACTGTATCTCCTCTCTGCGAAGTATTATTGTTCATTTGAGTTATTACAAATACAGCAACTGCTGTTGTACGAAGTGCCTTCCACTCTTACCTGTTGGTTGATGCTCAGCCGCCTATTGTGTTTTTCATTGCTTATAATTTGTTGTAGTTTGCTCGACTGCCCGCACTATTACGTTTATTTTCTTGACTTTATTGTTGTATATTAAGCTTGATTTATACCAAAAAATTTCCTCAATAGAGTCATGACATTCGTTTCTCGTCCCCTGCCACTGCCGTCTGACAGAGTGTGAGAACTTCGTAAAGCGGATTGCCGCTTTTTCTTTTATATTTCATTTCAGTTATTACTAATACTGCAACTACCGTTTTACAAAGGGCCTTACACTATCACCTGCTGGTTGATGCATAGCTGCCTATTGCGTTTTTCATTGCTTATAATTTGTTGTAGTTTCCTCGACTGCCCGTACTATTATATTTATTTTCTTGATTGTATTGATTTATATTAAGCGTGATTTATATTAAAAAATCTTCTTAATATAATCATGAAATTGGTTTCTCGTTCCCTGCCACTGCCGTCTGACAGGGGGTGAGTACTTTGTCAAGAGTATTGCCGCTTTTTTTTCGCACGTCCTCCATCAAATTCTCTTCGATGGCAACAAACAAGCTTATTATTATAGCTTGCGCAGGAGAGGGCTAACTGGCATTAAGTGGGAAAGTTATTGTTCCCATAGTGGACGCATTTAGGATGAAGGAAGTTTTTCATAAAATTTCTTGTACAAGTACTGCTTCGGCATAGCAACTGCGCTGTTTGCGATCCGCTGTGCGCTCTCCTTGTTTGCTTGCGCAGTCTACATTCAGATTGTTAGAAGAGCATCCGGCAGCGGTGATCTTAGGAGCAAAAAAAAAAGGAAAAAACAATGACTAAGCACAAACTTTTATTTGGGACATTGCGTTCGTTGTCATCCAAATTGCTGAAAATATGAAAATCCAAGCATTGTATTAAACAGTTAGCGATACAAAACTTCCACAAACGGGGAGTTAGAGGTGAATAATTGCCAAAAAGCCTCATAAAAATTTTAGCAGTGTTAACTGCGTTGACGGTTACTGCTTATTAGAAATTATTTCCAAGAGCTTCAGTCCCTAAAAATATTTTTCTCCTTGTGCCAATTACGGAAGGAGCTCGAACATTACACGCATCTGATCATTTTCCACGTAGCCGTCTGTGATAAGTTCTTCGACGCTGATTGAATCATCAATATAGGCGACACCAGCGTTCCTGCATGCTGTTGGCCTTTGAAGGTACACACTAGAACGGTTACCGCTGACCCGAAGCACGCGTTCTTTCTCTTCTTTCGGATGCATCACGCCAAGCTTGATCCTGTGCTGGAATGGCCACTGCAGAACGTCGTCCATGGTGCCTTTATACAGGCGCAGCCACACACGCAGTTTTAAGCATTCGCCGTCTTTTGTGAGGGAAACGCCAGGCGTCAAGTGGTAGCCGCACAGGTATACCAGTTCACCCTCATACACAGCCCGGCCTTCCTGCATAGCGGCCTGCTGGAGTGACTTGACACCTTTTACAGAAAACACGCACAGCGCCTTGCCTAGTTCAGTGTTTCGCGGAATGCTTTTCATGTCGCCCTGTACGTTCTGAATAAACTCATTGTTTTCTTGTACTGCTGCTTTTACTGCTTCGATGGCGTTTGCACACACTGACAACTTTTCTACAGTCTTCTTCGCTGCATTGCCCACTTCATCCTTCACAATTTTCTCCATTTTTATGCTTTCAGAAAGACTAAGTGCATCAAGCTTTCCGATCAAGGCCCCTTTTAGCTCTTCGTTAGATGCGCTCACTTTAGACAAGATTCGTGCGCACCTGTCATCGCGTTCCGCAACTTCAGCCGTAGCTTCATTTTGTTGAGTTTCTTTGAAGCTATTTATCACTTGGGAAATCTCGTTCAGCCTGTCCCCGTGTGCGCTAATGTGAGAAACTATTTGCCCGAGACATGCCTTGACTTCTAATACCTCTTTTTCAAATGTGTTCTTCACAGAACAGTCAAAACATGCGGCATCCCTGCGTTCTAACTGCCCTTCGCCGTCGGATGCGGGGCCAGTTACCGGGTTGCAAAAGCCGTATTTCAGGTGCGGGATCACACTGCGACAGGGAACGGTGGCAGAGCACTTGGGACAACGAGCGGGGTGGTGTCCACAATCGCGCTGGAAATGTTGGGCGATTCGCGTAGCAGGACCAACATACTCGCAGCCTGTCCCTTGGTTCCAGCACTTGACCTGAAAAGATAAAGCAGCCCGTTACATTTAGAAGCCATCATATACAGGGTGTTCCACCTTATGTATTGCAGAAGTTCTAAATATTGGGTTTTTGAATTATAAGAGCGCTTTTTCGCCATAGCACTGTCAGCAGTGTAGTAAATCGGAATGCGGCTTAGATGTACTAACTAGCAGGCTTGTTAACTAATACTTAATAGTTAACTCTTTAACTATTACTGTATAAGACGTGTAGCTTGCCATAATTAGGGCCCAGTTTTCAGAATTTTGAAACTGTGGTTACCATCTACGATATGGCCGAACAAACTTTGCCTACATCGCGCCAAAATACATGCGGTTTTGAGAAGCTTGCACGCAAAGCAACCTCTCCAGTGCATGCAACTCGTCGAAATAGCTAAATTATGTTGTGGCACAGCGTTTAGCCTAACAGTATTTTCTAAATTTAGAAACTGATATGGACATTACTTACGGTTGGCCTTCACGGCTATCAATAATTAAGAAGCCTATGCAATAGTTAAAAAGTAATAGGCAATAGTTAAATATTCGGTAACCAGCCTGCTAACCGAACTCCGATGTACTGCACCACTGCCAACGCTATGCCGAAAAACGTGCTTCGCGTTGCTTGCAGCATAAACTTGCTAGTTAAATTAGAGTCTAGCTCGCGGCAGGGACTCGAACCGGCGACCTATGTTAGGTGTGTTAACACTCGATATTCGGTCGCTGCCTCAACGTCGGCTCATTTTTTTTTAAAGTTCACCTTGATCGAAATACGACGATGCCGTGATTGCAGGTAACTAGCAGAACGATGAGGTCGTCTTGTAAACATTACGCTGAGCACATGTGATCCACTCGTCCGGGATGGAGGCCCTTCAATATCAGAAGCAAATCTCCATCCAGTACAACAAACTGCGAGAAAATAAATGCTGCCATCGACTAGTCTATGCTCTTCATCTCATATCTTAGTCTTCAACGCAAAATTCAGCTTAACATCCTTTGTACACTGGCTAGTGCGTACCTTTACAGCCATAGGGTCACGCCTTTATGTCTTAACTGCCAAAAATACTACATAACCTTTCCGACTGCCTCTTAATGCACTTGAGCCATACCAGCGCTCAACTATTTTTCCAATGGCAGCCGCATCTCTAGCTTCACATTAGAAGCCTTTTTGGGCGCCTCAATTTCGTAAGTTGTCGCGACGCTGCGCTAGTCTTATGGAGCGACTCAAGAGCTAGCCTAGGATCAGCGGCACTTAAATCTGAATGCAATTGGTTGTGGTTCTTTAAGTTCGTCGGCGTTTCGTCGTAGGGCGCTACTAAGACGGTAATATCCTCCCGTGCCGAGAAGAAGCAGGTGCGAAGGCTAGTCGACGAGGGAGAGTCGGGATCGACAATTGAGGGCCTAGATCGTTGACTCAGCCGTATCTGGCTTGCTTAAAAAAAAAAAAATTGAGGAAGCGCTAGCTATGTAATCTCTAAAATATCCTTTCCCACCCCTTACTTGGTGGAGTGCTTGGCTATCCTGGGACCACCTGCAAGAACAGCTGGTCCTCGTGCGGGCGACCCGCTACCAATTTAGTGGTATACCAAATCTGTACAATAAGCTGTTTTCTCGCTCCCTCCTTGCTTTAAATAAGCAGAAGTGTTTTTCGCAGCGTCATTGGCAAAGGCAGCAGCAAAAGAAGCGGTGACGAGTGCAGAACGCAGGGATGGGGCATTTTTATTTAAATTTACCATTGAAATATCGTCGCCTTATGTGCCCTTAGCGTACCTTGCGCCCTGCCTTTTTCATTCGCTGCAGTTTCTCAAGTTTCTCATTCACTGCACGCGTTAAGTCACGGCAACTTTAAACTTCCGAGGGGCGTCTCATATAGAAACGCCCCTCGCCCACAGTATCTCATATCTCATATAGATGCCTATTTTATAGTGACACTACATTTTGCTCCGTCGGAACGTCGCCTGTGCACTCATCGCAGCTTTGGTTGTGCTGCAAGGAACTACTTCTAGTATACATTCCGTTCTCGCTCACCTCTCTCCTCAAGAGCTCTTCTGCACGGAACTCCCTCCAGTCGACGTCATCGTCCTGGCACTCGTAGCCGTCCAGCGGACAGACGTGCGAATCTCCTTCAGCGCACTGCTCGTAGCAGGGTCCGCACATTGTGTGTCCGCATGCAAGCAAGGCCGTCCTGGGGCGCACCAGTCCGCAAGCACTGCAAACTCTGTTCGGTGGAAGAGGCTTGAGGAAATGCAGGGGCCGCCCGTCCAGCTCGACGCAAAATCCAACAAGCTTGTACTCCATGGTTTGGGGAAGCGTCATTCAACGCCAACGCCCGCTCGCATTCACTATGAAGGACGACAGCCGCCCGTCAATGCGCGCTCTAATCTCCTCTATCGCCGGCCGTCAAGGCGACATTCGGGGAGATACCCGCTTCCTATCGGCAGTCGCATGGCTGAGCTCACGGCCTAGGAGCCAATAATCAGTTCAGCTGCGTCTTGTCGCTATTTGCTTTTAACTCCAGAGCGTCAGTCCCACCGTGTCGGGGGAAAAAAAAAAAACTCCGCCGTACGTGTTGGCGACCGTTTGCAGCATTGTTGGCCGGAGTGACCGGCCACTCCGGAACTGTAATGCCCACTTAAGTCACATGACCTTGTGGCGTCGTCACAACCGGCCCACCAGATTTTGAACAAGCTGACCATTGTGGCACGTGGGTGTTAAATGAATGGTGGTCGTGAGAGGTTGCGCGAGAAGAGTAACCTGTGTTTATAGGCGCCAAGTGCTGGGAAGTGGGGGGGGGGGGGGGGGAGAGGAGGGTTGGGAGGCTCCAGACCCCCCCCCCCTTTTGGATTCTGTAGGCTCTGTATCGGGCGGGACGAAAAAAAATGTCGAATTTCTAACCGACCTTTATGACGTCGAACGTTAGAAATCGTCGCAGCAAACTTCTTCCGGGCTCTCTTCATTTGCTGCACGCTCACGAGCTTGCTTAGGGGCATGCCCTGTTTTAAGGCGAAAGCCTTTAATGGCTCATACTGTCGTCTGTCGGTTACCAAAGCGCGTTACACGCGTTTAACTCTGAAACTAAAAAGATAGAAGGAAACCAATGGTTGGTTCAGATAGAATAGGAAAAATTGAACCTAGAAGCTAAGATTGATGACTGTAGATTAATGAGTTAATTAATTATAGGCAAAAATGTCGAAATTGCGTCGAAATAACGCAGATGTCGATATAGCCACGGGAACGGTGTGACATCACATACACCGTAAGTCGTCACGGCATAGTTAAACTTGTCACTGAATGGTCGGAAAAACGTCGAATTTGTGTCAAATTAGATGAAAAAATGTGTAATTAAGCGTAATTAACACTTATGATCCCCGAAAGATGTATACTCTGGGGATCGATATAGCCACGGTAACGGTGTGACGTCACATCCACCGGAAGTCGTCACGGCATAGTGTCCTCGGCTTTCGCGTCTCAACACTATAGTTGCCAAAGTGTCCTCGCAATTTTTGAAAGATCTGATATGAGCATAGAACCTTTGCCCTACCTGACGTCATTCCTGTGCGGCGCATATAGTTTCTTATTATTACCTAGAGGGAAGGCTGGCACCTCGTCTCTGGCAGTTTGCATGGAGCTTCCTTAAGACCACTTCAGCCACCATGGGCGCTCAAAGCATCATGGGGCGGTGAGCTATCGGCTGCAGAACCAAAACTTTTGGCCAAAAATAATGCAAAAGTAGACGCTGTTTGATAATAAAGAATGACCTAACATTCAACACCCTGTCTATAAACTGCAACAAATGAGCATAAAAAAGCGTAGATCCAAAAGTTTGCCTAAAATAAGAGGTGGCTTGCTTTTCAATTGGCCAAGTATTGCACACCGCAGAAACTAATATTTCGTGCTTAACAGGCGCACTTTTGAAAATAAATATGTAAAAAAATGTTGCTTAAACACTTTAGGAGGTTTTTTAATGGCATTTCGGAAAAGAGAAACCTTATATTGGCGTCGTGTGCTGTTGCGTTGTCGCAACTCTGGGTTTTGCGCACTACGTTCGCGCCGAATTCGTCTGCGCGCGGGGGGCGCTCCTTTTGACGGCTCTTCTCTGAAGCAGCACGTATGAACACACACACGGATAACACCGTTTTAGGAATGGAACATCTCAGTAAGGCCGCTCTGTTCCCGAAAAAATACATCTGTCCCGCACCAACTATCTCACCGGCCCATGATGCTTTGAGCGTCCATGGGGGTTGAAGTGCCGTGCCGCCATCTTTCCCTCTAGGTATTAGTAAGAAACGGCATGGCGTGACAAGCTTCGGTTGCAGATCCGATGAAATTGAGAAAAACTCGCTCGGGAAGCTCTTCTTTTCTCTCCAACAAAGTTTCTATGAGAGGTGTGTCTATTCGGAAACAATTTCCTCTGTTAGTTCAGCAGAGTGGCATTCGTCTGCGCAACAAGCTTGGTGCGTTTCGTGCCGATGGAATACTCCGTTTGTTTGAACACGTTATATTTTCCAGCGAACCTGGTCAAAATGAATGATCTTGGAATACAATAATTTGCTTTGTGAGCCGCGAGCTATGTAACTCATTGTTCCCAGCAGCCTACAAAGCAGAACAAAAGTAGAGAAATGTCTCGCTTCTAATGAAAATGAGTTGTTTGTACATTGTTACGTCGATATTAAAGAAGGTGAAGGCAGTGCTTTTCGCTGTTGCTTAGTCCTTTGTTGTCTAATTTGTGGCAATTATCTGTACACAGTGTTAAAAGTATAATAAAAAGATTAGATATAAATATACGGGTACGAGAGCCACACTCAGGGTGGTTTCAGTCTTCGGGATGAATTACTAGATGTTTCGTTTGCGAAACGTATGCGCAGACAACGAGGCGCCTTAAAGTAATCGAAGTAAATGAAGCATTGAATTAAGTAATTGAAGCATTTGTTTTGAAAGTTGCAGTAAAGTTCAAAAGCAATTGCAAGAAAAGAAAGAGACTACACAAATTCACAGTTGTCCCTTGACAGTAGTCTTTGGCATGGGCCTGACCATCGATCAGTCTTTGTCTCCATCAAGCCAATCAGTGAAGACGAATAAGCGGCTGTGAAGTGGGGGGGAGTTAAGAAACAATAAAAGATGTACCAAAGATAAACCGTCTTTAATCACGCTTGTGTAGCTTTCGCTGCATAAGCACTCGGGTAGGCAGAGAATAACTGCTGCAATTTTTTAATAAACCACAGTGAGTTACATATGTCTAGGTATAGTCCACAGGTCTGAGTTATTCCATTCCACCGCCCAAGCAATTAACAAAAATCTGTCGTCGAGTGTGAGGGGTCAGAGGTGTGAAGTCCCAAGTGGCTTCCACAGTCCCTGCTGAAGTACGATTCAAGGCAGCAGCTCCCACCTAATCTGAAGCTGGTCATTTTCTACGAATCCGTCTTTGATGAGATTTTTGAGGTTCAAAGACGGGTTGTAACAATAACCAGCTCGGTTACTGGACATTGTTGGCTTTTGATTAACTTCGCTGCACCGACTTGGTTTAACTTCCAGCGCACGCTCGGCGACTCCTTTCGGGTCAATGACGCTCAGCCTCATCTTATGCACGAACGGCCAAGGAACAAAGTCGTCCAAGTCACCTTTGTGCAGGGTGTATCTCCCCCGCAGTATCACAGATTCCCCGTCTTTTAGAAGGTACACTCCCGGAGATATGCAGTAGCCTCTAATGTACACCTGCTCGCTATCATAGACAGCCCAGGTTTTCTGCGTCGCAGTCTGCTGAAGCGATTTCAGTCCACTCACAACAAACTTGCATTGCGAGACTTGTAGCTCCTTCTGTCGGAGGACAATGGTCAACGTCTTTTGCACGCTTTCATTCATTTGCAGTTTGACCTCTTCAATGGCACCTGCAATTTCTGACAAGTCGTCTCTGGTTCCACTGAATTTATCGTTCAGAGTTTTTTCTAAACGTTCAATAGTCGTCGAGAAAGTGTTAATTGTGTCTCTGCTAGTGGCAAAACATTCTCTGAGCCCGTCATTGGACGCTCCCAATTCAAGTATGGTTTTCGTCAAGCTGTCGTGAATTTCTCTCGTTGAAACCCCTAGTTCCTGTCTCAGTGTCTGTTTGAGTGCGTTCATGCTGTGGGATATTTCGTTTAGTCTGTCCCCTTGAGCGCTGATATCGAGAGCCATCGGCCTCAGACACGCTGTGATTGCATCCGCTTGCTTTTCAAAGGCGGTTTTGAAAGAAGCCAAAAACGCTGTCTCTTCGACTTGACTCGGAGGAGCTTCGCATTCGGATGAGAGAGGCTTCGAAGTGTCGCAACAGGCTGACCTGAGATGCGCGCACACGTCTCTGCAGAGCACAGTGGCCGAACACTTGGCACATAACACTGAGTGGTGTTCACATTCCCGCAGATAATGCTGGACGATTCCTGAAGCTGCCGTAGAATACTGGCAGCCACTTGCTTGGTTCCAGCACTTGACCTGAAAAGCGAGAAGAGGTACCACTGGGAAAGGAGTCTTTGTACGCCGAGGTAATTACTTAAGACCTCCTCTCGGCGCATTGATTCACTCTGCAATTCGACAAAACCACTCGACCAGTAGCGGATGTGGACTGTCAGATCCCTAGGTTTTGCCTTTAAGTTAATTTAGAAATAAAACGGTAAAAGCTGAGAAATCTTTTGTGACATATGCGCTTTTCATTT
Organism: Amblyomma mixtum; assembly: GCF_055824585.1. Taxonomy (NCBI): domain Eukaryota; kingdom Metazoa; phylum Arthropoda; class Arachnida; order Ixodida; family Ixodidae; genus Amblyomma; species Amblyomma mixtum. The sequence goes on along the minus strand of NC_143020.1, from coordinate 71,842,352 downwards.
GTGTTCGATATTCAATGTGTTTTGCGAAGCTTCCCCGGTATGTATAGTAACACAAAAAAAAAAAATCAGTTTTTTGAACAATGGGCGAGGTCAGAAATAATTGATCTAAACCTTCGTTTAACATTAGTAATAAGGATGGAACAAAAATTGCAGTTTGACGGACCAGATCGATCAAGGCAGCTTCTCTCTTCGCTTATGGTCTATGCGCGTGCCAACAAGTTGGATAAAGTGCGCTATTGTCCATGGAAAAAGATAACGCCCTGCCGCTGATAGCAGTGGCGACGCTGGCACTTTCTGGAGTACATACTTATGAAAGCGCTGCAGATAAAATTCATAGCTTGAGATTTAGATCAGCATGATAGAGAAGCATTACAAGTGCGACAGCACGTGCCGCTCGGTTGTGCACTTGTACGGGGTGAACAAAACGCTCGGCTCTGTGAAGTTTTACGAAGCCTGAAGTGGCAACGCGCCGGCATACCGCCGTGTATTTCGTCTCATCGGAACTTGCGAAACAGTGGACGCTAAGCGTTTTATGAAATTAAATGATTTAATTTACCCTCAGGGCTTACAAAAAGATTTAGACGAGAGTAGCAGTAATGCAAAAGATAGAACGACATTTTTCAGAAGCAAAAAACAATTTTTGAGGACAATTACGATATTCCCTAACGCGAAATTTGAGCTCAGCTCTGTGTTTTGATTTCTAGATGTATTGAAGCAAAGAATTTGATTGGTTTGGTTTATTGGCGTTTAAAGACCCAAAGCGACTCAGGCTCTGAGGGACGCCGTAGTGAAGGGCTCCGGAAATTTCGACCACCTGGGGTTCTTTAACGTGCACTGACATCGCACAGCACATGGGCCTCTAGAATTTCACCTCCATCGAAATTCAGCAGCCGCGACCAGGATCGAACCCGCGTCTTTCGGGTCAGCAGCCGAGCGCCGTAACCACTGAGCAACCGCGGCGGGGTCGAATGATTTGAGATATACGTCTGTGCTTGTGCAGTTACATAGTACTCTTTATTTTCCACGGATACTCTTTCTTCAAGTAACACTTTTCTCCACGTCTTTGATTGTCAAGAAGGTGGCTTTATGCTCGGAGAAATTAACGGACATATGCTCGCCCTGCTTCACCAATGTATGGTTCATAACCAGGCCGTTTATAGTAGGAAGACAACGTTGTGAGTGGTGTGGCCGACAAGGACAATGTATCGCGCGCAGCAGATTTCCCAGCACCGCCCGCCAACGGAGCAGAGCGTGGGGCGATGCGAAAAGGCAATGCGTGGACGGCGCGCGGCGTGCACCACTCCGGCGCCATCTATGAGCGATGCGGTACTTCCGTCCACTAGGCACAACCGGACTCGAGAGGAGCGCGCTTGATCTTTTCCCCTCACCCTGCTCCTCTCGCGCTTGGTTACACCGACGGCGACGGCGTCGCGGCTTGATCCTCGAAAGGGCGTATAAGAGCTACGCCCTAAAAAGGTCTCTTATTTAAAAACAGGAAGTACATTCCAATATAGGCGGTAGATGGGACGGAACAAGATCAGTGCATATAAAGTAAATTGCGTTTGCACCGCCGTATCTGGAAGTAAAAGACGGTCAAATTTAATAGCCTGAACACCAGGTGAAAGCAAGGAAAAGGAGAGACTCGAAAATTTTTAGGATGTTAGAAAGTGCAATACGAAAGCGATAGTGTCGGAGATCTTTAATCGTGGAAAATAGTTTCAACGGAAACTACATCACAGGACCGGCAAAAAATTGACCCGCACAGCGGATAAAATATATACGCATGTATGGAATCATACCTCGAACTTCCAGGCCACATTGCTTCACAGCTTATTAGACTTCTTTAAACCCAGTGACAGCGTCTCATAGTCCAAAGAATTCCGCATTTACTAAGGTCCAACCATTAAGTATAGCGTCTCTGGGACAGTCAAAATGAGTGAAGCCTTTGTCATAATTTCTAAGGCCAGTAGCTCAGCCTCAGGGCCTTGCAGTGCGGCTCAGATAGCATCTGCAGTCGCTCGATATCCTGATCGAGTGCTGAAGACAGAATAGCAGATTGGAGAGAGTGGCACTAGGACAGGTCATCCGGGAGATCGAGATGTCTAGATCCATAACCTACCATCTTTTCATTATCCAAACAGCTGTTCTATTCACACGATCGACGCTTTGAACTAGCGGCGAAGAAAGCGACGCGTTGATTTCTGCACCTATATGGAGCCTGTGATTTTAGAAGAGCACGTAAAGAAGCCAAGGTACTTAGGAGTTAAGAGTTTAAGCTGTTATGCCGACCTTGTTGCTTGAGGGACGCTTTCAGGTCGTTCTGTATTTCCTTGGTCGCAAAAATAAATGTGAAAAAGCTTGATTGTTTCCTGTGGCCTAGGCGGAAGTAACGATAATAAAAAAAAACTATGACGGTCGATTTGCGTAGCTAAGCTAAATGAGAATTGGGTAAGCTGGCAGTTCGGTTTTCATTTCGCCTCCGGTGACCAGATCCAGTGTGCACGGATGGGAGTTGTTCGGATAGCGATAAAGGGTTAATGTCCACATATGCAGAACTGGTTTGGTTTGGTTTATGGGGTTTAACATCCCAAAGCGACTAAGGCTATGAGAGACGCCGTAGTGGAGGGCTCCGCAAATTTCGACCACCTGGGGTTCTTTAACGTGCACTGACATCGCACAGTACACGGGCCTCTAGAATTTCTCCTCCAAAGAAATTCTAGCTGCCGCGGCCGGGATCGAACCCGCGTCTTTTGGGTCAGCAGCCGAGCACCATAGCCGCTGAGCCACCGCGGCGGCACATATGCAGAACTGGTCGTTGTCCCTACTCATAGACCCCTGGGATTCCTCATATAATTCCTGGCGCAATGCGCCACTGGGCAATCGACGGGAATTGGGTTGCTTGGATTCGGTTGCGATCCATGTTGCTCTTCCCGAACAGCCTTTCAAGTTTAATTGAGCAGCCACCTGACACGGTGCGCAGGTAAGCATTCTGCCACAAATCCGGCTTTGTCCGAACCCGACCGCGGTGGCCGCATTTCGATGAAGGCGAAACGCAATAGGCGCCCGTGTGCTGTGCGATGTCAGTGCACGTTAAAGCTACCCAGGTGGTCGAAAGTATTCCGGGGACCTCCACTACGGCACCTCTTTATTCTTTCACGCCCTCCTTTATTCCTTCCTTTACGACGTGGTGCGGGTGTTCACCGAGATATGTGAGACCCTTACTGCGCCACTTCCTTTTCTGAAAACCAATTTTTAATTTTCTATTTCAAACAGGAAAACACGCAACGGCTAAATGCGGAGAATGTACACTATCAGTGCGGTACAGTGTACCTCTTTTTCCAGCTGTCCCCTCACCTCTTTCATTTCATTTCTACACCCTGCCTGCTATCTTCTTATTTCCGCTGCCCCAGCTCAGGTGCTTCCCGTAGCGATGGCAGATGCCGGGGCTATCAAAAGTCTTTACCTTCTTTTTATTATATGTTTAATAAAACCACTACTACTACTACACTATAGTAGCAAGCGCACTAAAACAGAGAAATCCGAGCGCATTCTTTTGGATTACTGTTTCGCTCTCACCCACCTCTCTTCTCAGTAGCTCCTCATCAGGGAAGTCTTTGAGATCGACGTCTCCCTTCTCGTATCCGTTGCCGTCGAGCGGACACACGTGCGACACACCATCCAGGTCTTGCTGCTCGTAGCAACACTCGCACAGCACGTGCATGCAGGGCAGCAGAGCGGTTGTCTTGCGAACCAATCCGCAGGCACTGCATACTCGGTTTGCTGGAATAGGCTTCAGGAAGATCAGGGGCCTCCAGTCCAGTTCTGGCGAGAACCCGACCAGCGTGTACTGCCGCCCACTTGAGGGAGGCATCGTTACTCTCCTGTGCTCGCTGTGCAGACTGATTGATGAGCTGCTTTTTCTTCCCCCGTAAAGCGCTATCTATCTTGCCCGCGGCGGTCGCCAAGACGATAACCGCGACTGAATCTGCTGCCTCTCATGCAGACTGGCGGACAGTGTACGGGGAAAGAATATCACGTGCCCAAATGATCTGTCCTGTACGCTTGAAGACGCACCGAAACAAGGTATACGGGGTGTTCCAGCTTTCTAGCAATGGTGTTTAAAAAAGGTGTTCAACATTTTGGAACAAAAATGTTGAAAATCGGAAATTTGTAAGACACTTTATATAACTATTCATGGCAATAGTCCATTCTTGTGCGATTTAGCGAAATACGTCTTTTGCAGTGTTTCCATCCATCGCATCGAACTGTGAAGCCTGCCAAAGAAAACCAGTGGGGAACGCTTTTGACGAGAACCTGTGCAAAAACTCCTTTCGAAATGCTGTGTGGATACCAGCCAGAAATCCACACCACCGTCCTTAAAAGAATAGTGAGCAGCCAGGACGCAAACTGGGAAGACTCCGAGGGGTTGCGAACCCGTGTTCGAGAGCGCATTATTGCCGAACCGAAGAAATAAAATTCAGGGGAGCCCTTTGAGGATCTGAAGTGCGCAGAGGCGACGGCCTTTAACCGCACCTGCGCATCCGCAGTGTGCGTGTTGAGTGGGTTTGCACGTTTACTGGACGCCATTAACTAAGTAACTAATTGCCATGAACTATTTAACCAATTATCACAAACTAACTAACAATTATTAATTAATTAACGAATTATTATTAACTACTGCCCATACATCTACTACTACACCATTAACTATCATTACTTGCTTTTCAAGCAACAATTAACGATTCTTACTATCATACTGAGGATTGACAGGTGCCGTGGACGCACGGACGGACACGCTGGCGAGTCAGGAGCCATAAAAGTTTGGTTTGGTTCATGGGGTTTAACATCCCAAAGCGGCTCAGGCTATGAGGGACGCCGTAGTGAAGGGCTCCGGAAATTTTGAGCACCTGGGGCTCTTTAATGTGCACTGACATCGCACAGTACACGGGTCTCTAGAATTTCGCCAGCATCGCAATTCGACCGCCGGCGGCCGGGATCGAACTCGCGACTTTCGGGACAGCAGCCGAGTGCCATAAGCACTCAGTCACCGCGGAGGCTTGAGACTATAAAAGACTTTCGCATTAAAATTAAGGCAGTGTACGATCGCCAACGCTACCCTGCTAGCCTCTACAACGTCGCCGACGTTGTTTTCCCGACCAGGGCTACTGAACTGACTGGAAAACTCGCAACAGCCCAGCAAAAGTACAGGGGACGTTTGGTGGTTACTAGTGTTCTGCCCACCGGCACTTGCCGAGTGACAGAGCTCGACCAGTCAGAGCATGCTCGTTGGGCAACTACGACCCACGTGTCGGAGTTAAAGGGGTGGATGTCGACAAAACACCAAGTCCGGTTAGACAACGAAGATATCACTAGCGAAGAGGCAGAGACTGTGAGTGAAGCAAACAGTGGCAGAAGAGCGTTTGGAGCCACGCTTCAAACGCTCTTCATAGGTGCCAAGCGGTCGGCCGTGACACCATGGTAATAGGTCATCGTTAGTGGTTAAAGGGGGTGGGGGGTCATTTGAAGGATGAATGCCGCTTCACTCTTGAGTTGTATCCGACTATATAGTAAATATAAAGACCGATTCTGGCCACGTGTATATAATTAGTTTCCTCGCCATGTGGAAAACGCGTTACCGCTGAACCTTCGCTGAATGGGATGTGCTCCCGTTGCTCACGCCATTCCAATGTTTAGAAGGGCAGCCACCAACTTGCTTTGCTTGATTAAGTTCCAGCGGTTAGATAAAAAAACAGCGGCTATCTCGGAGAGAGAGAGAAAAAACAGCTACACAAGCTTCTGTGAAACTACTTTTATTCTTGAGGCACTGGCCCACAATTCTGAAAAGTTCACAATGAATGACTTTAGAACGAGAGCTCTACACCTAGGGGTACAACTTTCGATTTCGATGTGGATGAGAGAATGACCTTCAATGCCTCATAAGGTCAAACCGAACCTAACAACTTGGTGGTATGGCCCAAGCTATGGTGATGTGACCACGTGATTGTGGCTACTACTTTTGGGTACCTGGCCTTGACCTTTTATCTGATACTTGATTTGTTACAGTGGGTGCCCCATAGACAATGACCGTCGATGCCTCACAAGGTCAAACTGAACTTGAATGGGTGGTGCTATGGCCCAAGGTGTGGCAGTATGTCCAGATGATCATATGACTGACCATTGGGCTCCTGGGCTTGACCTTGAAATTTGATTTGAGACGGCGGAGACCATTTTTAACAGAGCTTTCGGTCGTATAACTTGGCTCGAGCCATGCTGATCCCAAACTATTTTTTTTAATCATACACCGGTGATAGAGGCCTTATCAGAAAGGGTAAATTTACCCGATTGATCGCCAAAAGGCCTGCGAAGTTTTCGGCACTGTCAACAAAAAGGCTGATTCCACTGCTGATGCTTGCTGGAAGGAACTTCCACTCCATTATAAATGAAAGCTTTGTAATCTGGCACTGATCATGGAAGGACCTCACACATTGCACGCAGTTGATTATTTTCCACGTAGCCGTCGTTGATGAGCTCTTCGACTTTGAACGACTGCGCATTTGTCCACACAAATGAGTTGCGGCATGCTGTGGGCTTTTTAAAAGATATGCCTGAAGGATCTCCTTTTGCCTGAAACACGAGGTCTGCTCCGCTTTCATAGGAATGCATCAAGAAAAGCCTGATCATGTTGTCAAATGGCCACTGCACAAGATCGTCCATGTTGCCCTTATACAGGCGAAAACACGCGTGCAGTTCTAGAGATTCACCGTGTTTCTTAAGGCGAACTCCAGGGGACAAGTTGTAGCCACGCAGGTAGACGGGCTCGCTCTCATATAAAACATCGCCTACCTTCAACGCGGCCTCCTTGAGTGTCTTAAAATCCTTTATAAAAAACACACAGAGCGCCTTGCTTAGTTCGGTGTTTCGTACAATGCTTTTGACATGATCCAGTGTCTTCAAACTAGACTGAATATTTTCTTGCGCTGCAGCTTTTGCTGCTTCGATTGCAGTGGCGTTCTCTGACATGTGTTTTTGAGTTTGGCTCGCTGCTTTAGCGATTTCATCCTTCAGAGTTTTCTCTAATTTGTTTATATTTTCGGAAAGATTCGTTGTAGAAGACCTCGAGGCCAAAACCGATTTCAGTTCCTCGTTAGATGCGTCCATTTTAGACATGATTTGTGTGAAACTGTCAACGAGTTTCCCAACTTCTGTCTTAACCTCCTGTCGCTGATTTTCCCTAGCGTTGTTTATCGCGTGGGAGATCTCGTTCAGCCTGTCACCGTGTGCACTAATGTGAGAAACCATTTGCCCGAGAAACTCCTTCACTTCCCCCGCCTGTTTTTCAAATGTTTCCTTCAGAGAACATTCAAAAGCAGCGGCGTTCCAGGAATCTGAATGTCCTTCGCCGTCCGATGTAGCAGGCTTTGCCGACTTGCAGTAGCAGTTTTTCAGGTGCGGGATCACACTGCGACAGGGAACGGTGGCAGAGCACTTGGGACAGCAAACAGAGTGGTGTCCACAATCGCGCTGGAAATGTTGGGCGATCCGCGAAGCAGGAGCCACATACTCGCAGCCAGCTGCGTCGTTCCAGCACATCACCTGCAATGATAAGGCGCGCATAAGGTAGGACTGAGATAACAGCGATGTCTGCGACGGAGTAAAGAGCGAACATCTGTCGTTTAGTAGTGCAGAACGCAGTTCTACCTTGCTTTCGGCCGTGTATTCCGATCGCGACAGTACAAGAAAACTAATAGTTAATCTTTACAGTTTCAAGCTGTGATATCGCTGGTCAATTTTGTCTCATTCCAACTTTAGACATGAGGTTGGTAGTGCGGAATTGAGGCAAAGAAAACGTATCCCGCAGAATTTTTGCGGAGCCAGAAACAAAATGTCATTATTTAAACCCGATAGCATTAGATCGAATCTTCGGTGAAGACCCGGGGATAGCAGAATTCCTGGCCCCAACGAAATTCTTCTTTGGTTCACAACAAAATTTCGCATTTGTCTACAGGGTCTAGCATGGGTAATTACCAAGTTTAGGGCATTTAATATCTATATTTAGTGACTGCATATATAATACAAAGCAAGCATCACGACGGCCCATTGTTTCCAAGCTTTTCTCTCGTGACGGCCGATGCGTGCGCATGGAGGCAACCGAAAATATGCGCCAAACTGCAGCCATGGGTGCGGCAATATGAATGGCAGAACGCTGCGTAACGCTACAACGCGTTAAGCACAACACTTGTGTAGCGCAAAATGACATAGCTTCTGTGTTATGCCTTCAGCATGCCGATACCACTGTCGGCCAAGCGAGAACACGAAAGTGCAGAGCTTATCGTTTAGATAAGGATTGCTAAATGACAAGAAACTTCGGTGGATGCTAATGTAGCCGCTGGTTGTGCTTGGGTGGATGCTGTGTTATTACAAATTTACTAGAACTTGGGGGATTCCCCTAAATATTAACTCAAGATCACTATCTTTTGCAGATAAGCTATGTGCACGCGCACTAAACTTTCTATAATTTAGTTATTTGCAATCTACATATGGCTTAAAGACCCAGCAAAAGGGCCAGTTGTTCAGCTCTTGATTCGAATTGTCGCGTTTATTCAAAATTCTCTTATCTATTGTTCATTAATAAAAGCTGTGGTCTTAATATGGCATCTCATCTATTTCGCGATAAATCTGGCGCTAAGATTAAACGGCATTGCTACTTTAGGCGACTTTTAACTTGAGACCTGGCTAATCTTGTAATCAGCCCAAAGGCAGCCCCGGGACGGAGGTTAAGCTTCTTCCAAGTTTTATGTCAAAGGCTGCAGTCGTTGGCAATAATATACCTCCCGCATAAACGGCCAGACGTTTAGCTCAGGCAGCCCGTGTACGCCTCACATGGAAAATTAGAGATCACTGCGGGGACCCGCATTGGGGGAATGAGAAAGCACTGAGGCCTCGTTCGCACTCGTCGCCTCTCTTTGCCTCCATAATTTTCTTTGTTTCTCAGTTTAACTTCTTAATTACCGTATTTATCCTAACCTTTAATTAAAAATACATTTATTTACTCTGATTATACCTTCTTTTATCGCATTCAACCATTTTGGTTTTTCAAATTTGGCGCCGTGGTTGCTATCCCGTCCACTTACTATATACCCGTCCAGCGTATTCAACCGTCCGTTGGTTTTTGCTGATAATTAACCAATTCATCTATGCCAACTTGACTTTTTGCAGTAATTATCGCTGATCAAACACATTTCATTGCATTTCAAACTTTATTTTCGTTCCTTTGCCCACTTTTGCACTATAATTCCGTCCACGGCTGTTTCCCGTCCACTTACTATATCGACGTCCGCACTATGTGGGTGTTTTTCCGGCATTTCTGGCATTAATTTATTGCCTAATAAAATAATTATTAACTAATTAATTTAACTAATCATGCTATCAACATTTTCTTGCGCAGCATCATCACACCTTCCTCTTTCAATTAGAACCACTAGTCTGATGCTACTTCTTCTGAGAACGTCACAACGGCCGCGGACACGTCTTGCGGACACGTTTTGCGGACACGTTTTGCGGACACGTTTTGCCGACACGTTTTGCCGACACGTTTTGCCGACACGTTTTGCCGACACGTTTTGCCTACACGTTTTGCCGACACGTTTTGCCGACACGTTTTGCCGACACGTTTTTCCGACACGTTTTTCCGACACGTTTTGCCGACACGTTTTGCCGACACGTTTTGCCGACACGTTTTGCCGACACGTTTTGCCGACACGTTTTGGTGCTACGACCCCGCCGACAGAGGCTAGGAATGCTTTGACAATAATAGAACTCCCGAATAATGACAGCGCAATAATATCGCTCAATAAAGATTCTCGCTCACCTCTCTCTTCAGGAGCTCTTCTGCGCGGAACTCCCTCCAGTCGACGTCATCGTCCTGGAACTCGTAGCCGTCCAGCGGACATACGTGTAGGCCTTCTTCAGCGCACTGCCCGTAGCACGAGTCGCACAGCGTGTGGGAGCATGGAAGCAACGCCGTCTTGGGGCGCACCAATCCGCAAGCACCACAAACTCTGTTCTGTGGAAGAGGCCTGAGAAAGTGCAGGGGCCTCCAGTCCAGCTCTGAGGAAAATCCGACCAACGTGTACTGCGTGCTTTCAGGAGGCATCTTATGGCACGCACGATCGCTTCACTTCGAACCGCGTGTACTGCAGCATACGCCCCTTGAAAGGGCTCACTTATCGCATGCATTCCTGGCCCGTTGCCAAGGCGACAATCGCTGAGATAACCGCCGCCTATCTGTCTTCCCATGGCGGGGCGCGTGGAGACCTGGCAGCAAGTAATCCCTCCTGCTGCGCCTGCCGACGCTTTGAACTGCATATTTCAGAACCGTTACCTCGCAGACTGAAAGCTTCGTTGAAAACTTTGTGTTAAAGATATGATGATTTCGCGCAAATGACGTCTCCCCCCCTGTCCTCCCAAGGTGTCGTCACTTCGCAACTCAACTAGGCTCCCATTGTTTCCGAGTGTAGGACCCGTCGGCTCGTTCCGAGAAAAGTTCGGCAGCGCCCATTACTCACCTCGAGGGAGAGTGGTGTCGGTGTGCGTCGGTTTGATTTCTGTGTGAGGGTTGGCGCGCGGAGGGGACGATGCCTTCGTCAAGGTCGGCGATAGACACTCAACGATCCCAGAGAAGCGATCCATTCTTTTTCGACGCTCTCCGGGCAGTGCTTTCTTTCTTAGTGTAGTTGTTAATAAATTCTATTTCGTTGTTTTTAAAAACATATTTCGGTCTCTCTCATGCATTGAAAAACGAACACAGTTTGATGCAGGCGGATGATACATGCACTGCTTCTTCGCCTTGTGTCTTAAAATTCACTCAAACTCCAGCAGCAGCTCTGGGAGAGCCTTGACATAAATGCCAGAACGCTGTATTGGGAAAAGTGACGGTACAAATCGGTAGCGTTTGAAGCTGCATTATTTCTTTGCTGCGTAGGCAGGTTTTCTTTCGCATTAACTTCGCTGCTGTAGTCGGTTGCGTCTAAGTTATATCATCAGCTACGTACCGCACCTTCAAAGTGCAGCCTCTGCTTCCTCCTGCTTTCTCTCGATCGTCACATGGCTGAGCGCTGGTGGCCTAGGAGCAACTAATCAGTTGAGCTACGTCGTGCTGTTGTTTTGTTTTTAATTAAGGACAACATCCTTGGGTAGGGAAAGGCTAGTTCTAGCATATTGGTGCTCTGTGAACTGTGATGCGCGTAATAAAACACGAATGATCGGTTTCATCCTGAATTTACACCTAGATTCGTGTTATGTGAAAATTTTCCGATGTTTGTTTAAACAGGGAACAAATAGCTAATCCTACTAACTTGGGCAGTAATTTCTTTGTGTCAGTGACTGCATAATATTTCGCCTCGTATTTTCTTTTTTTTGTATACTCAGCGCGCTACAAATATAGGTTGTAATATAGGTACAAGCCAGTGGCGTAGGAAGAAATTTTGTCCAGGGGGGGGGGGGGGGGGGGGGGGGGGAGGCTCATGTTGCAGCGCGGCCTCCTCATAGAATTTGTGGAGAGATCAAACGCAATAATAATAACTGCATTGCCATTGACAATGACATTGCGTACTAGTTAACGCTACGCACTGTCTAGACAAGTGAAATATGTATTTTTTATTTTTAAATAAAAGAATGTATTCGTGTGTTTAAAAATCGTGGCAGATATAACTGATACCAATGCTTCCATGTTCTTGCGTATTTAATAAGTAAAGAACATATTGTCACGGACGCCTGTAGAACGTTCTATCCCTGGCAGAACAGTACCTGGCGAGCACACTGGGCAGAGCGCTTGTTGTTTGTAGGCGTTCGCGGAGCTTTTCGAAGGCGTCCTGCTGTTCCTGTGCCCAGACGAAAGGCTGATCGTCTTTTGTCAGCCGTGTGAGAGGCTCAGCCAGCCTGGAGAAGTCTTGCACGAAGCGTCTGTAATATGCGCAGAGGCCAAGAAACCGGCGCACAGCTCGCTTATCAGTGGGAGTCGGAAACGCAGCTACAGCGGCCGTCTTGTCGGGGTCGGGCTGACGTCCTCAGGTGTCACAACATGGCCCAAAAACTTCATCCGTTGGTACGCGAAGTGGCATTTTTCGGGCTTTAGAGATAGACCGGCTGATCGGATTGCCGTCAAAACTGCACTCAAGCGTTTGAGATGTTCTTCTTAGGTCGCAGCGAAAATAACCACATCATCAAGATAGACGAGACACGACTGCCATTTGAGGCCAACCAGGACAGTGTCCATCATTCTTTGAAAGGTGGCAGGAGCGGTACACAGGCCAAAGGGGAGCACCTTGAACTCGTACAAACCGTCGGGGGTTATGAACGCGGTCTTTTCACGGTCACGTTCATCGACTTCGATCTGCCAGTACCCACTGCGTAGATCAAGAGAGGAAAAATATCGGGCATGATGCAGGTGATCGAACGAGTCATCAATTCGGGGCAATGGATGAACGTCCTTTTTAGTAATCTTGTTGAGGCGACGATAGTCGACGCAGATTCGGAGAGTGCCATCCATCTTGGCGACCAGCACAACGGGCGAAGCCCACGGGCTTGTTGACGGCTGGATAACCTCGTAGCGGAGCATTTCCTCAACCTGCCTCCGAATCACCTCCCGTTCTTTCGCAGACACTCGATAGGGGTGGTGTTGTATAGGCCTCTGGCCTTCATCCACCACAATGCGGTGTTTAGCGACCGATGTTTGCCGAACTTTAGAAGTGGTCGCAAAGCAGTCACGAAAAGAGTCGAGGATCATGTGGAGGCGGTGTTTCTGATCGGCGGTTAGGTCGGGATTCACGTCAGTCATAACGGGGGCGCCAGACGTGGATGCATGGGTATCGTTGAGGGACAAGGCGCAGTGGGAGACTGAGTCACTAATTTAATTGAAATAGGCTATGGCGGTTGCTTGCGGCAAGTGGCGGTATTCGGGGCTAAAGTTGGTAACAAAAAGCTGCGTTCGCAGTCCGCGGAGGGAAGTAACACCCCGCGCAACGCAGACTTGTTGACTCAGCAGTAACGACAGGTTACCTTCCGCAACCCCGTGAGGCGTGCGTGGGTTAGAGCATTCCACCGTAATAAACAAACTGGAGCGTGGTGGTAGCGTGACATTGTCATCACACACGCGAAAAACAGGCCTGTCGGGCTCGCTGCTGTCGGCTATGGCACACTGAGGTGAGAATGTCACGACAAGTTCGCGGAGGTTGATTATCGAACCGTGTTCCCGAAAAAAATCAAACCCGAGGATGAGGTCCTTCGAGCAATGAGCCAACACAGCGAAGCAGGCACTGAAGGTGACACCACGAATCTCCATTCTAGCGGTGCAGACGCCAAGCGGTGTCACCAGATGGCTTCCAGCTGTCCGGGTGTGCGTTCCAGGCCAAGGTGTCAGTACTTTCCTCAGGACAAGCGCCAGACCACGACTCATGACGGAGAAATCGGCGACGGTATCTACGAGAGCAGTCACGCGGCGGCCATCAACGATGACCGGGATTTCAGCCGAAGCTTGGTCACCTTCAGAAAAACGCTGTGTGGGGGAGGACGGACTAGGGGTTCGTTCTCGCGGTCGGGTTGGGGCGTCAAGCGGAGGCGTATCTGTTCGTCGAAAAGTCGTCGAACTTAAGGGTCGTTCAGATTGTCCAATTGAGTCGTCAAGCGAAGGCGTCTCTGGGCGTCGAAAGGTCGTCGCGGCGTGGGGTCGGAGGTCGGGTCGCATGCTAACGTCGGTGAGCGGAGGGGATGTTCGTCATTATGTCCGGTGACGGCGGCCCTACCTCCGGGGGTCGCCGTCCTCAGTTTTCCCGGCGTGGGCTGGAGGACTGCCGGACGTAGGACTGGCGGGCTGGTGAAGAAAACCGTCGAGGCGACGGTGACCTGGACTGACGTTGGGCAGTGGGTGCAGGTGGGACGTTGGCCGCTAGGTACTGATCGATCTCGCGGGGTCGTTCACCATAGCGTGGCAGGGGTGCGTCTGGCGAAAAGCCGCGCAGGCCAATCCGGCGGTACGGGCAGTGACGACGGATGTGGCCTGCTTCGCCGCAGTGGAAGCACAGGGGCCTGTTGTTCGGCGTTCGCCACATGTTTGCCTTCGTGACGGGTGGGCGGTCGTCTGGCAGCGCTGTCGTATGCGGGAATCGGTGGGACGGCGCGGTAGGGGCAGGAGAGTAGAACGCCGGCGGTGGTGGCGCAGGACTTCGCAATGCCTTCGCAGGACTTCGCAATCACTAGAGGCCGGATTTTTAGGCACTAAAAAGCGCGTTTTAGGCGCCATAAATAGGCGGCTAAAATTGCATTTTAGGCACCTAACGGAGAAAAATAGGCACTATAAACTTTATCAAAAGTGCACACAGTTCCGAACTTCAGCGCGCAATATCTGCCGTAAAATAAAAAGAAAACACACCAGGAATGATTTGGGACCTTAAGCAAGGTGCGAACATTTGAAGGCGCTTTTTTAAGGCTGTCGCGCAAAAGGGACGGTTACCGACCCTTTTAAAACACTTTGATATACCTCGAAACAAACAATTCGCTTGTCGTGTACAAAAGTAGAAACAATGAACACCTTAACAGGAGGCCATAAATTTGGAAATTGATAGAAACATTGTCAATTCAAAGCACCTGACAAGTGAGTTCAGTCTTCGCTCACAAGGGAATTGAACTTATTTATTGCAGGCATACACGATGCTTCAACATTAATAAATATGTTGTCATTTGTGCAAAAAGTGTTTTATAGTTTGTGGCTTCACGTGTCTGGAGCCACGCGACTATCAAATGGTGCTTGCCATTAGAACGGTCTGGAAGCCATAAATACGAGATGCTAGAAAATGTTACACACAGCGCTGCTTGATGCGGAATATGCCGAAAAGAATCATAGTTCTGCACGGGCCTACGTACATCCACGAGTATCCATGGGAAAATAAACATCATCCATCTAGAAATCACTGTTAAAGCTATCGAAGCAGAAGCAGACAAGCACCATCTGGGGCACAAGGAGCGAAAAAAGGCAGGTTATCCAGGTGGAAATTTTAATGAGTTAAACTGTTTCCAGCAGGTTTATGGAACATTTTACAGTTGGTTTCAATTGGAACCAACTGGGAATTATTTGGACGAACCTATAGCTTACTCCGTATACTTTCCGAAATGTGGTGCCATCTGGCCAACTACCACTTTAACAGCCAAAGTCATTTCATTTCATTTCATTTATTTGTCCCTTAAAGGCCCGAAGGCATTACATAAGGGGGGGCGTACATACAGGTTGGAGGGTAGTGGCAGAGAACACAAAAAAAAGAAAGGGGGAAAAATACACGGGGTACAAAAAGAGTACAATAATATACAAACTAAAAGCAAGAAATAAACATACAAAAACAAAACAAGGAACAGTTGGCACTTCGGTGTCGCAGTATGAATATGTTTATGAGAAGTGATTAGCCAGTTTCTCGCGGAAAAGGCAGCGATCGAAAAGCTGCCACGATAAAATGGCAGAAAATAGGAAAAAGGTTGCTTCAATAGTTTCGGCTGACGTGGTTGGTATTGTGTACACAGCCGGCGTAGGTGCAGTGTTCACCACTGCCAACTGACGAGGTCATCTAATGCTGCCACGTGTGTGTTCTACTCAAAACCGAAATGGATTCGAAAGCAAACAGAATCTGAAAGCAAAACCACAGCGTATTTCAGGCCCCTTTTCTGTAAAATAGAGCATTTTTAGACACCGACGTCGGAAATAGGCATTTATAGGCACTGACACCCAAAATAGGCATTTATAGGCACTATAAAAAGAGTATTAAACATATTGTCAACACCTAATTCGTGCTCGTATGTAAAAATGGTGCGCCTACGAAGCGTTAAAAAAAATAGGCATTTGCCTAAAATCCGGTCTCTAGTCATCACAGAGGGTGCTGGCGGTTGGGGAGGTGGAATGGGCTGCACCGAGCGGCGTATCTCGTCACGCACAGCATCCGAGATGGCGGTGACGCTAGGAGGCTGCTCCATAGAGCGAAGCTTCTGCAGCTCTTCGCGAACGATGCTCCTGATGAGCTCTCGGAGGGAGGTGTTCTCATCCCCGGGCCTCGGCATGTGGCACTCCACAGCAGTGATATTTGATGTACGGCCGTAGTGCGCAAACCGCTGTTGCAGGGTGCGCTCCATGCCTGCCGCTTCCTTTGCAAAATCGGCGACTGTAGCCGGGGGATCGCTCATGAGCACAGCGAACAATTGCTCCTTCACTCCCCGCATCAAGTGGCGCATCTTCTTGGCTTCTGACATCGAAGGATGAGCGCGGTTGAAAAGCCGGGTCATGTCCTCCACGAACATCGCCACGCTCTCGTTTGGCTGCTGCGCTCTCGATTGCAGGGCCAATTCAGCACGCTCCCTCCGTTCGTTGCTGCTGAACGTATCCAGCAACTGCCGCCGGAAGTCTTGCCAGGTGTGGATGGCGGACTCGTGGTTTTCGAACCACGTCTTGGCGGCGTCCTGGAGGGCAAAGTAGACGTTCCGAAGCTTGCGGTCCTCGTCCCACAGATTAAATTCAGCGACCCTGTCATACCCGTCCAACCAGTCCTCCACATCCTCAAACTTGTCACCATGAAACGACGCGGGCGTACGAGGCGTATGAAGAAGCAGCGGTGGCGAACTCACAGATTGCTGGAAGGTCTGGCTGGCCACCGTAGAGGTCATCTTGCGGGATGGCGCGGTGAGGGGATTGTACTCGGGGGCTAAGCCTTTCAAGCGGCGGCTTGACTTGTGGACATGTGTCGTGTCCAGGGGGTGTGACGGAGCGCTGGAGGTTCCTGCTACCTCTTCGTGCATAGATCGGACCCAGCACCTCCACCAAAAATCTCACGGACGCCTGTAGAACGTTCTATCCCTGGCAGAACAGTATCTGGCGAGCACACTGGGCAGAGCGCAGCCGGCAGGCTCTAGCACCGAGCAGAAGAGGACGAAATCCGGCGCGCGACAAAGGTCGAAGACAGACCGCACGGGGGCGCCGGTAGAGTGATGTCTAAACTAAGTGCGGCAATGTCACACGAAGTCTAGAGCTATATCAGTCCGATACGAGCAAAACAGTGCATGCCGCTGATATGAAAAACGTAAAGGCCATGATATGAGCAAGTAGAGGACAAGTATTTTAATGAATCCTTGTCGTTCAAGAACCTTTGCATTTTTGTACATATGCAACGGCCAGAAAAAAATCTCAATGACGCTGTCCTTCGTTCAGTGTACTGCGCAGCAGCAGGAGCTGTCACCGGTCATGTATAGTGAGTAATTGCACCGAAATTTTAGTCGCAACAGCGAGCACATGTATAAATGAGGAGTTCTGCAAAATATGCAAAAATATGTAAAATGTAAAAATATAAAAATAACAAATTAATTGAAGTTTCCGATTTGAAAATCTAAAGAGCGACTTTTGAAATCTCAGTGCAGCTTTCGCGTCAGAAGTTTATGGGAACTTTATACCCTCTAAGTTTCCGAATCTATGTTCCGAATTGAAATGCGTGGCTCCGTAGACTCCGCGGCCGCCGCGAGATGCCACGGCGAGCCCGCTTGGCATAGATAGGCACTTGAAAGCTTGTGCTAGGATGGGGCTCCTTGCGTTGTGTGACTCCAGATGCATGGGCGTTGCCACAAAATCTAATCCGATCTAGCAATGTCCGTGCCAAAATGTCTTTTCTAGTCTGAAAGAAACATTGTAGGGGACAAAATCCAGAATTACTTCCGGCGCCGCTGGTTGTTTTGGGCAGCATTGCGTGACAGTTCGAAAAAAATTCGGGGCGGGCTGAAGCCCCATAAGCAAACCCCCTGGCTACGCCCCTGGTACAGGCGTATTTGAATCATATTTGAATATATGATTCAAATATGATTCAAATATATTTCAATATGATTCAAATATATTTGAATCAGTGTCTATGGAGCAGGAGACTTTATTTTCAGATTCCTTAAGTAGGTATGACGACCGGTTTTAATGGCCTGCTTGGTCAAAATTAGGTAAAGAGGAAGTAGTAACAGGCGGATAAATTACTTCGAAAACCTCAATGGCTTCAATAAAAGGTGATGCAAGCAAAGCGGCAAGGGAAGAGGAAAATTTGGCTCCGAAAGGGAAATTATTACAATTGCTTTCTACCTATGAGGCATTCTGCGCGTGGCTTGGATTAGCTGCAATCATTGCTCTTTTATTATTATGCGCTTACAAGCCAAGCAACAATCCACTTGAGCTTTGTTTTTTCCGCAGGGAGATTTCGTTCCGTCACCCCAACTTTCCAAGCCATATGCGTTTTCAGTTCAGAAAGGTTTTTGTTCTTCTGGGCGGTTATATTTGTGGTTATTTTTTAGTAAATATCCACCGGCGGCGGTACCGCAGCCGATACCTTCTCAGTCTGGACGCAAGTGAGCCCAACTCACTAGTGTCCTTTCTATTCGCCATGATGAAAGCGCTTTCGTACGGCTCTTTACAGGTGTTCGCAATTTAGTGGGATTGAGAGGACCCTCGCATCACTCTAACAATTTATTTAACAGCTGTATCTCACCGGAACTCACCTATGGTGGTCAGAAACGTGGAGGCTAACGAAGAGGATCAGCTTAAGGGAAACGCAGCGAGTTATGGAAAGAAAAATGATAGGTGTAACGTTAAGAGATCGGAAGCGGGCGGAGTGGGTGAGGGAACAAACGCGGGTTAATGACATTCTAGTCGAAATAAAGAGGAAGAAATGTGCTTGGAGAGGGCATGTAATGCGAAGGCAAGGTAACCGCTAGTACTTAAGAGTAACGGAGTGGATTCCAAGAGAAAACAAGCGTAGCAGGGTGCGACAGAAAGTTAGGTGGGCGGATGAGATTAAGAAGTTGGATCCACGCTCCAAATTCTTTTAATGGGTGCAAGGCGGTCGGCCGTGACGTCATGGTAATATGTCATCGCTATTGGTTGAAAAGAAGTGCTTTGAAGGATGAATGCCACTTCGTTCATGATTCGTTTCGGACTGTATAGTGAATCTAAACACCGATTCTGGCCGCGTATATGTATTTAGTTTGCTCGCCATGTGAGGAACACGTTACCGCTCAACCTGTGCTGAGTGGAGTGTGCCCCCATTGTGTTCACCATTCCAATCGTTAGAAGAGCAACCGCCGACTCGCTTTGCTTGATGCGAGTTCCAGCGGGTGCAGAAAAAATAAACAGCGGCTATCTCGGAGAGAGAGAGAAAAAAAACAGCTACACACGCTTCTGTGCAAATACTTTTATTCTTGAAGTACCAGCTCACAATCCTCAAAATTTCACATTGAATCCCTTTAGAGCGAGAGCACTACTCCTCAGGGTTCAAGTTCCGATTTCGATGTGGATGAGACAATGACCTTCAGTGCCTCACAAGGTGAAACCGAACTTAACAGCGCGGTAGTATGACCCAAGCTGTGGTAGTGTGAGCACCTGACCACGTGATCAGACAACTATTCCGTACCTGACTTGACCCTAATTCTGACACTTGATTGGTGACCGTGGGCATTACGTAGACAATGACCTTCGATGCCTCACAACGTCAAACTAAACTTGAATGGGTGGTGGTATGGCCGAAGGTGTGGCAGTATGAGCACGTGATGATATGACTGACCATTGGGCTCCTGGCCTTGACCTTGACATTTGATTTTAATCGGTGGTGACCATGCATAACAGAGCCTTCGCTCGTATAAATAGGTAGGTACAAGCCACATTGAACCCCAACTATTTTTTTAGTCACACATCGGTGATAGCGGTCTTATAAGCAGGGGTAAATTTAGCCTAATGATCTCAGTAAAGTTGTTCGTTTCTTCACAGGAAGGTTCTCAAATCCTTCCTTTAGTTAATTCGGCGTGGGGGAAGACCAGGAGGCATTCTTGTAGGTGATGAGATAGAATAGCATATATTTACAACGTACATGTACAAGGAGTAAAAGTGGAAAACAGCAAACATGAATTTACAAAAAGGGAAAACAAACTTTGCGCAACTTTACTCTTCTACCTAGCAGGTTAGAGCCTAAGAAGCAGAATGTTACATGCTAAGCATGGAGCCCCAGCTCAGGCTGGTCTCCATCCGTTTACTTCGGTTTTTATAACCGTAACAAACAAAGAAATGGGGCGGTCATTTTAAGTGGCCCGCCCCAAGCATCAATTCTCCAATCATTGACCTATCCCGTGGGTTCAGCTCAGCCCCAAACCCAGGGTCTCGCTAAGAAAACAAAAATAAAGAACAAATACAACACCACTCTCTCGTCGGAAAGAGCATGCTCATCCTCTCCCGTTGGGGCTCTCCTTCCGACCTGTCCCAAGCACACCACCGCCCCCCTCTCCACTCGCAATGCAAGTCAAGATCTTGGTACAGATGCGTACCCCCTGTTCTCAGTGCTTGTCATATGCAAACAATAGATGAGAGAGAAGCCGGTACGGCACAGACGGTGGGGGCGCTCGGACAAGGGTGATCGATGAGCGGGCGGATAAAAGTGAGGAATGCATGTCGTTCCCCACGTCGCCAGAAAATGCTCGAATCGTGCTTTCCTGGGCTCTCTCTGTCGGCTCGGCATACCAGCTACGAAAGGGTTCCTGTTTTCCCCCACAAATTGATAGAGACACCGTGAAGATAGCAGTGAGTCAAAAATTCCAACTCCCTACTGCACTGTGCTTGGAGGTGCTTTCGTTCACAATGGACAGCCCCTTCCGTGGGGGCAGCGCCCTACACAGTAGTTGCAGCTAGAATTTAGCAGCGGCCTTACAATCTCCAAGAACCTGCGAAATTTTCGGCACTGTGAACAAGAAGGCTGATTCCACTGGTGATGCTTACTGGAAGGAACTTCCACCCGACTATAAAAAAAAAAGTTTTGTAATCTGGCACTGGTCATGGAAGGATTTCAAACATAACACGCAGTTCATTGTTTTCCACGTAGCCGTCTTTGATGAGCTCTTCGACTTTAAGCGACTGCTTATCGATCCACGCACCAAAGTTGCGGCATGCATTTGGCTTTTGAAAGGACGTGTGAGAAGGATTATCAATTTCCTTCTCAAGTACGCGATCTGCGCTGCTTTTCTTGGGATGCATCACGGAAAGCTTGATCGTATGGTTAAATGGCCACTGCACAAGGTCGTCCATGTTGCCCTTATACAGGCAAAACCACGCGTGCAGTCGAACAGATTCACCATCTTTATGGAGGTAAACTCCTGGAGACAAGTTGTAGCCGCGCAGGTACACGAGGTCGCTCTCATACTGAGCCCAGACTTCCTTCAACGCGTTCTCCTGGAGCGACTTGACATCCTTTACTACAAACACGCACAGCGCATTGCTCAGTTCAGTGTTTCGCACAATGCTTTTGACGTGCTCCAATGTCTCCAAGCTAAGTTCAGTATTTTCTTGCGCTGCAGCTTTTGCTGCTTCGATTGCAGTGGCGTTCTCTGACATGTGTTTTTGAGTTTGGCTTGCTGCATTAGCGATTTCATCCTTCAGAGTTTTCTCTAATTTCTTTATATTTTCGGAACGATTCGTTGTAGAAGACCTCGAGGCCAAAACCGATTTCAGTTCCTCGTTAGATGCGTCCATTTTAGACATGATTTGTGTGAAACTGTCAAGGAGTTTCCCAACTTCTGTCTTAACCTCCTGTCGCTGATTTTCCCTAGCGTTGTTTATCGCGTGGGAGATCTCGTTCAGCCTGTCACCGTGTGCACTAATGTGAGAAACCATTTGCCCGAGAAACTCCTTCACTTCCCCCGCCTGTTTTTCAAATGTTTCCTTCAGAGAACATTCAAAAGCAGCGGCGTTCCAGGAATCTGAATGTCCTTCGCCGTCCGATGTAGCAGGCTTTGCCGACTTGCAGTAGCAGTTTTTCAGGTGCGGGATCACACTGCGACAGGGAACGGTGGCAGAGCACTTGGGACAGCAAACAGAGTGGTGTCCACAATCGCGCTGGAAATGCTTGGCGATCCGCGAAGCAGGAGCCACATACTCGCAGCCAGCTCCTTCGTTCCAGCACATCACCTGCAATGATAAGGCACGCATAAGGTAGGACTGAGATAACAGCGATGACTGCGACGGAGGAAAGAGCGAACCTTTGTCGTTTGGTGGTGCAGAACGGAGTTTTACCACGCTTTAGGTCGTGAATTTCGATCGCGAGAGAACAAGAAAACAAAGAGAGTTAATCCGTACAGTTTCAAGCTGTGATATCGCTGGTCAATTCTGTCTCATTCCAGCTTCAAACATGAGTATGATAGCGCGGGATTGAGGGAAAGAAAACGTATTCCGTAGCGTTTATGCGAAGCCAGAAACAAAATGTGATCTATTCAAACGCGATAGCATTAGATCATATCTTCGGTGAAAACTGTGGGGCCTAACGGAATTCCTGGTCCCAAAGAAATTCTTCATTGGTTCGCAACGAAATTTCCCATTGGTTTACAGGTTCTAGCATAGATGACCTCGTAAGGCGGAAAGGCTGTCGTCGACAGAGTCTTAGGCTG
Source organism: Amblyomma mixtum (assembly GCF_055824585.1). Classification (NCBI taxonomy): domain Eukaryota; kingdom Metazoa; phylum Arthropoda; class Arachnida; order Ixodida; family Ixodidae; genus Amblyomma; species Amblyomma mixtum. The sequence continues at coordinate 71,819,876 of NC_143020.1, read as the reverse complement.
CCACAGATCCGTAACGTCATAAGTCCCTGAAAAATCCCGGGAGCGCCAGCGGCGGAGGCCTTGAGCTGCCTGAGAGAATGGAAGCTTTCCACTTCTCGCGAAAGCCACCAGGAGCGCTGTCAGTGAGCGCGACGTCATCGTTCGTCCTCAAGGAAGCGGTGTCTAAAGTTTTCATTGCCACGGGGACATGTTGGAGCAGTGTGATGTGATGCCGTCATCTGGATGGTAGAAGGAGCGGGTGCTATCGTGTTTCACTCTTAAAGAGGCTGTGAAACACTGCTTGAAGAGTCGCCGGCTATACTTCACTGAATTCTTTATATCACACAGATGCTGAGTCAAAATGAATTACAGAAATCGGCGCATAGAAACGGGAGTTATCCATAGCAGAAACTTCAAAATACAAGCAAACAAAGTGGAGCCCCCAACACCGTTATCGCGGTGCTTCCCATTATTTAATTTTCCCAATCAAGCGATTGAGAGGGACTAATCAAGGCAGCCTGTGCCAGCACGTCGCGGAACTTTGCACACCATGGTTGCCTGTTTGCTGTAAGTCGTTCCTGCCAAGGTTGCCAGAGTTGTTTCTATGGTTACAACAGCCACGTCGACGCCATGCTGGCCCAGCGATGCTTCAACGTCGCGTCAAGAGCGCAGACGGGAACATTGATCAATGGCCGTAGGCGCCAACTGCGGAGGAGAGGGGGGGGGGGGGGTCTGCAGGGCTCGAGCTCTCCCCCCCCCCACAGCCACTACGCATGTGCAGATCGCCCTGGGGCGCCAGAGGGTGCCATGTTCCCGCCAACAGCGCAACAGCGCGCACGCCTGGCGCGTCGAGACCATGGAGGAAGAAAAAAACTAGTAGAGAGTGCGCTCAGCCTCTGCAAGCCATCCTCCTCTGACGCCGCTGCCGAGGGCCCTTTTGCGCACTGACACTTGGGAAATAGGCCCTCCACAATTACCAGACTGCCAACCGGCGGTGCTTTTAGTGAACGTCCGTGCTCCGATGTAGCGCAGAAGCGCAGCGCCTGTGTTGAAGCTTTGGCGGAATGCCTACCGATCTCGAGGTTGTCTGAAGGCTCCGCGTCTCAACGCTTCTGTTGATTACGCTCTTGTGTTTGGGGTGCACTGTAGAAAACATTAGGTAAACTTTTCATCAAAGGGTGCGGCCGCGACCTCGTCACTGTTCAAGTGTGGTTCATAAAGAGAATGGAGAGGAATTCCTTTCGTCGTTATACACACATACGGAGCGTGTATTTCAGCGCATGCTATAACCGAAGAACTCGAGAGTAGGCGAAGAAAACGAGCCTCTAAAAAAATCTCTGCCTCTCCCGTAATCGAGAGTAGAGTAAGCATGAAATATTTACGGGCATAACACATTGGTTGTAGATGGTACTAGTCAAAACCTTGAAATGGGTCTAGTGTTCAACACACCAAACCACGCTCTTCTTGTTGCGTCGAAGCGATCGCCTGCAACAGTGCGGGCTTAGGTAGGCAGCCGCGAACCGTGGCGGCCTTGTCGCTTTCGGGAGCGGCCACATAATCATGGCGTTGTCGGCAGGGGCGAGCAGTCCTCTGCTGTGGCGTATCACTCGCAAAGCGATCGCTTTCCGCAAGACGCTTCCTCTCTCTCCTTTCATCAGGATCCATAGCTCGGCTTACGTAGTTGTGACGGTAGCGGCAATGAAATGCAGGACGATGCAGAAGCGTACGCGGACACGACTATGTGAAGGACCGTGTACGCGAGGCCTAGGCATGGCCCAAAAGAACTCTCTCCACTCACTAGCACCAGAGACACTGTGTGTGGCTTCAAAACTGCTGCCCTGCCCCGTCTGCGAAGGCGGTTGTGTGGAATCCGGCGGCCGCAACAGAAAGACGTGCAAAGTAGCCAGAGGGCTAAAGAGGACAGAGGACAGCCGTGACCCTCATAAACATGTCAAGTTCGAGAGGAGTGCGTCTTCAGCTCAGCATGACCCCGCGTTCGCGAAGAGGCCGGCACCCTGCGGCGCCGAGGGTAGGCCGGAACGCTCGTGGCACAATCAGTTTCCCGGAGTTCGCGGGCCCACAGGCCAGCAGTGTCTTGCAACGCAACGGCCTTACTAACGGCTTGAAGTGGCGGGGGAGGCCGGCAAGCCAGCACCAGGAGGACTCCCAGCAGAGGAGGCGAGGCGCTGGTTTAGGGGAACCGTTGCCCTCCGAGGGACACCTGATCCCCTTCGACACATCTCCAACGGGGCCGCCGGCCTTCGCGTCCTAACGGCCGCGGCTTCGTGGAAAAATCGGCGGGCGCCCTTGGTCGGCTGCATGAGTAGCGGCGGCGAAAAACCGTTGGGCGAGGAGGACACCGAAGGGAAGAAAGAGAGTCCTCAGAGAGACGCGTTGGAGACAGAAGAGACAACGGACAGAACGAGCAGGGACAGGCGAGGTGAACGGAAGCAGATCGCGCTGGTCTGTAGTCGGCGAGGCTGGACCTGAGGGCATCCGCAGCAAACTGTCCGCCAGCCGAGACGCCCAAGAAGCCTGACGCCACAACCCATCATAGTACCGCCAGCCGAGACGACCAAAAAGCCTGAGGCCTCGAACCATCATAGAACCGCTAGCCGAGACGCGTGGGAAGATCCGACAGTGTCAAGGTGGAAGCCCCCGTTAGCGGTCGTCGGGCCAGTTCGCCGAAACGTGGGACCGTCACCAGGCTGAGCGCCACCCCGCCAGAGCAGCCGAGAGCGAGGCACCTGTTGGCCGGACTGCACAGACGCCTAATAGAAGACTGCAGTGAGCGGAACTCCCAGTTTCACCTTCAGGCAGAGAGGGAATAAATAAGGTTGACTCGGAGGCGTTGTGTGTTAGCTCAATTCTCTTCGTTCTCAAACTTCCTGCACGCTGGCTCAGTATCATATCGTTTCAGCGCGAGCGCTTTAAACGATTTATACGAAGTCACCCCTGCCACCTCTTCATCCACCACGCAAAGTCCAGAGCAGCCCCGACCATCTTACACCGCGCAAACCCGACTAACTGTTTCTCCTGCCATCCGCCCAGATTACCGACCTGCTCTAAAATTTGCAGAAAGTCCCTTATCTTGGGACCGTTGTCACCCCCCGTGAATGACGGAATCACAGCTCCCAACAGCATCTGATTTGCTCCTATCACCCCTTCGTGAAGACTCGATGATTCCTGCAGCTACATGTTGGCCCTTTTCTCCTCGGGTACGAGGGTTAATGGTCTCGCACCAAAACTTCAGCAAAATCCCACCGCTGCCACAACTTGTGACGTTCCCGCCTGTCGGGGGTCAGTCACAATGCAACACAATATTTGTTGCTATCTACGGGTTCTGCTGAAGCGAGGAGAATTGAGCCAACACACAATGCCTCCGAGTCAACCTTATTTATTCACTCTCTGCCTGAAGGTGAAACTGGGAGTTCCGCTCACCGCTGTCTTGTATTAGGCGTCTGTGCAGTCCGGCCAACAGGTGCCTCGCTCTCGGCTGCTCTGGCGGGGTGGCGCTCAGCCTGGTGACGGTCCCACGTTTCGGCGAACTGGCCCGGCGACCGCTAACGGGGGCTTCCATCTTGACACTGTCGGATCTTCCCAGGCGTCTCGGCTAGCGGTTCTATGACGGGTCGAGGCCTCAGGCTTCTTGGGCGTCTCGGCTGGCGGTACTATGACGGGTTGTGGCGTAAGGCTTCTTGGGCGTCTCGGCTGGCGGTCAGTTTGCTGCGGATGCCCTCAGGTCCGGCCTCGCCGACTACAGACCAGCGCGATCTGCTTCCGTTCACCTCGCCTGTCCCTGCTCGTTCTGTCCTTTGTCTCTTCTGTCTCCAACGCGTATCTCTGAGGATTCTCTTTCTTTCCTTCGGTGTCCTCCTCGCCCAACAATTTTTCGCCGTCGCTTCTCATGCAGCCGACCAAGGGCGCCCGCCGATTTTTCCACGAAGCCGCGGCCGTTAGGACGCGAAGGCGGTGGCAGCGGTGGGATTGGGTCACTGCACATGTATTATGAGCTGTGGATGCTGTTGTTGTTGCCTTGGTGGCATGGCACGTACCCACGACGGGGGACTGGCCAGGGTTCACTGAGGAGAGCCCAAAGAAGGCAAATTGGTGCCAAGCTAATGGATTACCTTTTGGTGCCAAGCCAATGATTAACTTTGGGTACGTATTGCGAGGAATTAAATATGGAATTTAAAGAAATTACGGGAAGAAATGAATGAAAAAAAAACAACCGGCATAAAGATTAGAGAATTGAATACCAGAAAAATTCTGAATGATTTTGCAATGCGGACATTTTGGGTACCATTAGCAAGGGAACCTGCCGGTAGCAATTATGTAATTGTGGAGGAAATCACAAACTTGATGCAATGCGAAACCTCTGGTGCTAGCACCGAATGAGAGAAGAAGCGGAACCGACAAAGTGAGTCCCATTCGAGAAATTGGAATTTCGAGATACGTCCTTCTCTGAAGTGCAAACCTCCGGCAATAGAGTAGGAAATGCTCCAGTGTTTCCACCTCTCCACAAGTCGTACAAAGGTTTGAGGGACTGAACCCGCATCTGCATAAATAAAGATTTAAGCGGGGAATTCTGCACCGCAGGAGTGTCATTGCAACCTCACACTGCCGGGATTTACAAGCCCGAACCTTCCATGGGTACGTGAGATGGTGGTAGTCAATAGTAGACAACAAGGGATCGTTGCACATAGTGGTAATATGCTGAAAGCGGTGAAAGCGAGACATTCCGAAAAGGATCAGATTAGGGACGTTACAGGCGACCGGTGCATTGAGAGCAGATTTTAAGGCGGAAGCCTTTAATGTCTCATCGTTGTAAGCAGCAGTTGTCGACAGAAAATGTCACGCTTTTCAATTGGTGGAAACGGTCGTGACGTCACAGTGCGCGAATTTCAAACGGGGCCAATTGCACTTTGGCTAGTAACCATACAACCAATTGAAGGGATCGTATAGTGATGCTCCAAGTGGGACTGAGCTTAGTTAATTACTTAATTACCCAATTAGCCTTACTAGTCAGGCCATATAAATAAATAAAAGCAATTAAGAAATTGGTCGAGCTCAGGAATCGAACCCCGGTCTGCGGCGTGAGAGACGAGCCCGCTATCCACTCCGCCATGCCAGCTCGATGGTTTCGAATGAACAAAGGCGCGTCTAGTGAATACGGTGTCTGCACATACTGCCATCCTCCTCCCTTCCCTTCCGGCGAGGTTTAGGTGTCCACCGAGATATGACAGATACATTTCCTTTCCTCAAATACAATTTTCATTTTCTTCATTACGGCTCCTCTTTATCTATCTTCTTTCACTCCTACCTCCCTTTCTCTACGGTGCGGTTCAGGTGTCCACCGAGATGACAGAGAATTACTGCGCCATTTCGTTTCCTCAAAAAGCGTGGCGTTCAAACGGCAAGGCATCGCGCCGAACGGGTGGTGGCGTTCCGTGGACTCCCTGGCAGCGCTACAACGCGCTGTCGCGTCCCACTCCTAAAGGCGCAGCTTAAGCGTCATTAATTAGCAGTTAATTAGTATTCAGGCATTAATCAGTAATTAACAATTAATTAGTGATTTGCCATCACTTAGTAATTAGTACTCAAATATATGTGACGCCACCAGTGCCACAGAAACAGCGAAGGTGGTGCGGAAAACGCTTCCGCCTCTACCCACTTTAGACAGTCAAAGTGCCCCCTGAATTTTTGCTAAAAAGTCTGCTGCATCGTTTTGAGAAATACCGCAGTGACCTGGGATCCAGACGAAGCGCACCTCTTTCACCCATCCAGAAATGAAATACTTCAATGAGCGGCTCAATAGATCGTCCCGTTTAGAATCCAGCGCCAACAACACAGAAAGGCAATCTGACAGGAAGATAACCTGGGAGACACTGGGGGGAATCTTTAAAGCAGCCAGCCCAAGAGCCATAAACTCCGCTAGAAATAGGGGAGTGTAATTCGGGACTCGAAGTGAATAACTCCAAGAGAGATCCTCAAAAAAAATGCCAACGGCTGCGTTCTGGCCAGCCCCGGACGCATCTGTAGCAATCACACTGTGGTGGGGGAAACAGTCAAGGTGTTCTGAGAGGAGACTAAGTAGGGTCCTGGACGGCAGATGCTTTGCATTAGGTGGGAAAATATAATCAAAAGCAATATCCACAGGGGACGTTGCAGAACCTACTCTACACACAGAACTGAGATCTATACCAATGACCGATGCACTCACAGCCACACTATGTTTGCACCATCCTCTTCGTCTTTTCCTGGCTCCGTTTGCAGAAGCTCCGGTGGCACGCCGTCGCGTACGCCGTGCTCGACGCAGAATGCATGCAGCGCACCTTCGGATGGAAGCGGGTAGTGGGCCGCCAGCATGGTGCGATACGCCTTGGGTGAACAGCGGTAAACGTCCAGGGCGAAGCGCAGCGTGGGCTCCGTCCAGCGCACAGGAGCATCGCCGGGCTGCTTCACGAGACGCTCAACCTGATCAGCCCGCAGGAAGCGGGATAGCCGCTCTGACTGACGAGACAGAGTTGCTTTGACTCGTGCCGCCTGGCGCGCCGCCTCGCAAATGTCGCGCCGCAGGTCGGCGCTCTGCTGCTTCAACGTCGTCACCTCCCGTCGCAGCTCGTCGTAGGTGGGAGGCCTCGCAATCAGGGGCGGTGGTCCAACCACTGCACTGGATGTCTTTGCCGAGAGCGATTCAACAGACAGGATGATGGGCATGGGAGGAGAGCCACCCTGTCCTGGCACTGCACTGCTCACAGCCGAGTCTGGCAGGGCTCTGGGCACCACCAAGCTCGGTTGGCTCATGGGCACCAGGATGATGGGGCCGGCGTTGGGAAGGCAGCCAAGTGGCGGTAGCACTATGTTTTGGGGCCGGGCAGGAGCTGCCGCAGCACGGGGAACAGGTACTGATGCGAAGGCATTGGAGCTGGCCACGGTGGCAACCGGCGGCCGGCCACTGATGAGGCCCCGGTCCTGGCCCAGGGTGGTGGCCGGCACGAGGACGACGTTGCCACCCGAGGTGGCCACCGTGAAGGCCGGCTCAGCCACACCCCTGGCCGGCTGGGCCCAGCAGGGAGGGGCCGCTGAGTGCACGCCCGCCTGCTGGCTGGTGGCCACCGCTGAAGGGGCAGCTCCAGTGGTGGCAACAGTCGTGGCATCACTGCTGTTTCCGGCTGGGCTGTGTTGTGCCTGAACCCTCATTCCGCTGGCCTGTCGGGGAACCAGAGCTGTGCGCCCGCCGTCGCGCAAAGCAGGCACGGACTCGCCGCCATGGCACGGCGTCATCCTGGCTGGCCAGCTGACCCTTCCTCCTCCTCACTAGCGTCGGATCGAGCCAATCCGAGCGGTGGCCTGTGGCGTGACCTCATCGGAGCAGAGGAACGCCGGGTGCAGAGGAGCGCAACGGTCACTGGCGGCTATAAAAGGAGATCCGCACTGAGACGCGGGAGCGTATCTGTCCTCGCTTCGGCGAGCGCGGCTTCGGCCGCTTATCTGTTGTTTGAGCAGCGTCCGCTCCGGCGGACGCAGTTGTTGCTGCGACGCGCGTCTTTTCTTTCCTTTTTCTCTTTTCTCTGATCTCTTAACTCTCCTCTATCTGCTCGTGGCAGCGGTGGTGGCTTGGCTCGAGCCAGTAGGCAGGCCCGTGCAATTTCCTTTTCATCCTTCTCTCAGTCACAACAACAACAACAGACGCGGGAGCAAGTATCTGTCCTCGCTTCGGCGAGCGCGGCTTCGGCCGCTTATCTGATTTTGTGCAGCGTCCGCTCCGGCGGACGCAGTTGTTGCTGCGACGCGCGTCTTTTCTTTCCTTTTTCTCTTTCCTTTGATCTGTTAACTCTACTCTATCTGCACGTGGCAGCGGTGGTGGCTTAGCTCGAGCCAGTAGGCAGGCCCGTGCAATTTCCTTTTCATCCTTCTCTCAGTCACAACAACAACAACAACAGACGCGGGAGCAGACGGGCAGCAGACACGCCATCGTGACAGAGAGACGCTCTCTGCAGGGCCTCGTCCTAGCACGTTGTGCTCACTGCCCTTGTACATATCTTGTAAAAAGCCTTGTGAATATTGTACATAAACGTCAGTTCACTTACCGTCCCATCGACCGTTCTTCGCTCAGCTCTGCTGAACAAAGGCAGCAGGCTGAGACGCACAAGTCTCAACAGTGGTGACTAGGGTGCGACGCACCATTCGTAACAATGGTGGCAGCGGTGGGATGTCGCGTCCCAACAGTGGTGGCAGCGGTGGGATGCCTAAACCACAACAGTGGATGACAGCTGCGGGATCGACCGGCGTCAGCTACCTCGGCGCGTTGAGTTCCTGATGTTTTACCCTCAATTCGGCAGACTGCTCTAGCACACGTGATTGTAGTCTAGTGTAGGGCTGTGTGTTGCACTGGAGAGAGCTTTGCCGTTTCGAGCCATGTCGGAGCGCTTTGAAACGAAAGCTAGTGCACAGTGAGTTAACAAGGCTTTGTTGTAAAGAATTGCTTGCGCGTTTTATGCTAGTAGTGCTTAGTATTGAACGGCAAGAGAATTCAAATAAAAGGGCGAACAGCAAGAGGCTATTGTTTGCGATGGAGGACCTTAAAGTGAAGGAACTCATCGAAATTTGCGAAGAGTTGGGCATTGATTTGGGCCCCACGAAACGAAAACATGCGATCCTTGAGATCATGCGGGCACAGGAAGTAACGGCTGAGGAAGCCAACGAGGCCTGGGATGAGATCAAAGAACGCCGTGAGCGCGAAGACGCAGCAAAACGGAAGCAGCCTGAGATAAAACGGCGTGCTCGCGTTAGGAAACTTATGGACCTAGAGCTTGAAGCGCATCGGATAAGTTGCGAGAGAATTGAAGCATTGTCCGTTCTGCATGAGTCCAACGGCCGGCAGCCGAGAGACAGGCCACGGCCCTTCGTGATCGCCGAAGATATGGCGAAGTATTTGGCGGAGTTTGAGCGCGTCTGCGAGGGAAAGCGCGTTGAGTGGAATAGTTGGGCACAGGAGTTGGTAGCCTTTCTTTCCAGCGAAGCGTATGAAGTTATCAAGCGCCTGTTGGACGGCGGCTTGGCGAACTACGATGAGTTGAAAGGCTTTTTACTGATGAAATATGACTTGTCACCGGAGGACCTTCGCCAAAGGTACCAGCGAGAGCAAGATAGTACCAAATCGTTTTACGATTTTCCCTATCAGTTTAAAGCCGACATTTTAGAATATCTCGAAAATGCGGAAGGTTCGGACGATCGTGGCACAGAGGTGGAGTGCGTAGCTTTGGAGCAGGCCTGCCAGTGCGGCACACAGGAAGGTAGTCCGTACGTGGCAGATGTAACTGCTGCTGTAACAGTGGTAGATGTTCCACATTCGCGAACTGTGGAGACCTCTCTATCTTCGGATAAGGTAGCCACAGCATCGGACAATGCAGTTACAGAGGTCTCTCGTATTGAGAGTGGAGCAGAGCTGAAGGAAATTGGATCTCCTGGCGTTTCAAAAGCAGGAGCAGTTGCAGGGAATGGCAGAGAGGATGTTCGGCTGGACATTAATGAAAAGGCCAGTGCCAGTTCTAGCGAAGTCAAACAGGATGACGCACTGTGTTGTGCATCGCGTTCGGCAGAAACGCAGGCCAGTGCCTGTTCTAGCGTAGTCAAAGAGGATGAAACACTGTGTTGTGCATCGCGTTCGGCAGAAACGCAGGCCAGTGCCAGTTATAGCGAAGTCACAGGATGACGCTCTGTGTTGTGCATCGCGTTCGGCAGAAACGCAGAAACGTGACACTTTCGGTCAACGGATTCGGATGCATATAGAGTTCGCGGACGCTAAGTTGGACGCTAGTGTTTACGGCGATCGATGCAAAACGCGTCTCGTGCTTTCGCAGCGCTGTGAGCTTAGTCACATTCCGGAAAGCAGCTGCAGTAGCGGAAACGCCGCAACTGAGTGCAAGGCAGACCGTCATCTGCAATCGGCTGGAACGCGTCAGGAGCCTGGCGAGAGCTGCGTGCCAGCACTTATGTCGGGAGAGAACGCTGGTTTGTCTGCGTCTGAAGACACAGGTGCTGGACGGTAGTGGCCTTCAGAACCATCCAGACGACATGGGGGTTGTGGACGTCATTCTATGCGAGGAAGATGAGGACGTATGTGTACTCAGGGACGCTGAGGCGGAAGAGCGCAGGTTTGAGGAATACAGGAAAGGCGCCGAAGACAGATGTGAGCCAAGTAGCGCACGTGAATCGGCTCTCAATCAGAGGGATATTATCAGAGAGCAGCAATTTAGGGGACAGAAGCAGCATGAGCTTCCACGGGAGAAAATTAGAGGAAAGCTCAAGATAGCAAGTGGCAACCTGAAGGAAAGGAACCGCCAGTTAAGGAAAGTGGACTATCATCCCAAGGTGGTAGACAAACAGGAGAAAGAGTGGTGCTGCCGAAAGGAGAGGAAAGGCAAGCACGAGAAAGAGAGTTGCCACCGAAAGATGAAAGGCAGGCATAAGAGTGGTGCCTCCGAAAAGAGAGAAAGGGCACGCGCGCAGAAACGCGCTGCCGCCATCGGAAGCACCAGCGTCTCCGGCAAAATGTCTGCAGCAAAGTCCGTCACTTTGTCAACCCAGAAACTATCGTTAGAATCGGAGCTAAAGAAATGTGCGAGGGCACAGGCTGTCATGCAGGCTATCATTTTCCGCTGCGGTCACGGGAGAAACCACGGTCCCACAGAAAACGGCACGCTCGCGCAGTGAAAACGCGTGTGTGGCTCATGAAGCGAAAGATTGTACGGGGCCGTAGTGACGGAGGTAACAAGTTAACTGGCCAGAAGGAAGCGTCTAAGCGCTCCGCCAAGCATAGTTATCGCGATGGACAGCCGCGAGTTGACACGACGCCATTTTGTAGGCCGAAAATCAAAAGGCCGGGTAGATGCGGACCTCGCATCGTGCGAAAAGGACAGGTGCGCGTGAAATTGAAGATTCGTGGAAGGTCTCACTTGCCGTCACGAAAAAAGAAAGAATGGTCCCACCGGAGGCGTTGCGCACTCGAAATTGAACGCCGCGACTGGCGTGAGAAGCTTAAGGAAAGGGACAAGTTGTCAGTGTCTTCTTCCCGTAGAAACTGGAAGGACAAGTACGGAGAGAGAGGAGAGCGCAGCTACAGCGAAAGAGTAACGCTGTCGTAGACGCACTAAGCCATGCGTTCTGAGCAAGGCAGCCTTAGACTTCCTCGTGACTTATATGTTGTCACTTTGCGAACAGCTGTCAAGTTCGCTCGTAGATTGGGGCAAAATTGATGTCTTCATTTGTGGCCTCAGCTGAGCGTCTTCTGAACCAAGTGATCTCAAGAGACCAAATTTATTTTGCATTCATTCATTCCGTTTGTCACATGCGTTTGACACGAGTTAATTACTTTAGAGTTCTTGTATCCCACATGTGCCTCTTGTTGAAGAGGGAGCAAAAAGGGGACAGAAATATAGCTAGTAGAGTTTTTTGTGGCATTGAAGTCTGGCGTTTTGACAGGTGGCAGAGGGCACTTGCTCGTGTTGGGTTTGTCTGTTGTCGATCGATTCTTGGCAAGGTGCAGAATCATGCACGACCGGTGCCGAGCAGCAAGTTCTTCCGGAGGACCGAGCGAAGCTGGTCCAGACACCTGGGCGACAAGGCGGAGGCACAGCGATCCTGTCCTGCGAGCGGGGCCTGTTCACGGCAAGGAGCATGGAGCCACCTGCGGCTGAACACCGGACGGGAACTGGGAGGAGCCTGGTGTTCGAGCGCGCCCCGCATCCGAGCCACGCGGAAGCAGCTCGTCTTCGTGGCGCATTGTCTGGCGGCGGGGGTGCTGTTGTGCCTGAACCCTCATTCCGCTGGCCTGTCGGGGAACCAGAGCTGTGCGCCCGCCGTCGCGCAAAGCAGGCACGGACTCGCCGCCATGACACGGCGTCATCCTGGCTGGCCGGCTGACCCTTCCTCCTCCTCACTAGCGTCGGATCGAGCCAATCCGAGCGGTGGCCTGTGGCGTGACATCATCGGAGCAGAGGAACGCCGGGTGCAGAGGAACGCAACGGTCACCGGCGTCTATAAGAGGAGAGCCGCACTGAGACGCGGGAGCAGACGGGCAGCAGACGCCATCGTGACAGAGAGACGCTCTCTGCAGGGCCTCGTCCTAGCCCGTTGTGCTCACTGCCCTTGTACATATCTTGTAAAAAGCCTTGTGAATATTAATTGTACATAAACGTCAGTTCACTTACCGTCCCATCGACCGTTCTTCGCTCAGCTCTGCTCAACGGAGGCAGCAGGCTGAGACGCACAAGTTCCAAGAGTGGTGACTAGGGTGCGACGCACCATTCGTAACAGTGGTGGCAGCGGTGGGATGTCGCGTCCCAACAGCTGCCACGCACAAGCGTCCGGCGCCGTTTGGGGACTTTCCGATGGCTGAACAGGGTGGGAATGGCAAATTTTGGGTGCCTCCCAAGGACTCCTGCTACGGTGTCTGCGAGGCGCACTTTGAAGATCAGTATGAGCCAAGGCGCACAGATCACAAGCTCAAGCCATTTGCCAATCCCACCGCTGACACCACTCATGACGTTCCCGCCTGTCGGGGGTCAGTCACAATGCAACACAATATTTGTTGCTATCTACGGGTTCTGCTGAAGCGAGGAGAATTGAGCCAACACACAATGCCTCCGAGTCAACCTTATTTGTTCACTCTCTGTCTGAAGGTGAACCTGGGAGTTTCGCTCACCGCTGTCTTGTATTAGGCGTCGGTGCAGTCCGGCCAACAGGTGCCTCGCTCTCGGCTGCTCTGGCGGGGTGGCTCTCCTCCCATGCCCATCATCCTGTATGTTGAATCGCTCTCGGCAAAGACATCCAGTGGAGTGGTTGGACCACCGCCCCTGATTGCGAGGCCTCCCACCTACGACGAGCTGCGACGGGAGGAGACGACGTTGAAGCAGCAGAGCGCCGACCTGCGACGCGACATTTGCGAGGCGGCGCGCCAGGCGGTACGAGTCAAAGCAGCTCTGTCTCGTCAGTCAGAGCGGCTATCCCGCTTCCTGCGGGGTGATCAGGTTGAGCGTCTCGTGAAGCAGCCCGGCGATGCTCCTGTGCGCTGGACGGAGCCCACGCTGCGCTTCGCCCTGGACGTTTACCGCTGTTCACCCAAGGCGTATCGCACCATGCTGGCGGCCCACTACCCGCTTCCATCCGAAGGTGCGCTGCATGCATTCTGCGTCGAGCACGGCGTACGCGATGGCGTGCCACCGGAGCTTCTGCAAACGGAGCTAGGAAAAGACGAAGAGGATGGTGCAAACATAGTGTGGCTGTGAGTGCATCTACAGCTCATAATACATGTGCAGTGACCCAATCCCACCGCTGCCACCGCCTTCGCGTCCTAACGGCCGCGGCTTCGTGGAAAAATCGGCGGGCGCGCTTGGTCGGCTGCATGAGCAGCGACGGCGAAAAACCGTTGGGCGAGGAGGACACCGAAGGAAAGAAAGAGAATCCTCAGAGAGACGCGTTGGAGACAGAAGAGACAAAGAACAGAACGAGCAGTGACAGGCGAGGTGAACGGAAGCAGATCGCGCTGGTCTGTAGTCGGCGAGGCCGGACCTGAGGGCATCCGCAGCAAACTGACCGCCAGCCGAGACGCCCAAGAAGCCTTACGCCACAACCCGTCATAGTACCGCCATTCGAGACGCCCAAGAACCCTGAGGCCTCGACCCGTCATAGAACCGCTAGCCGAGACGCCTGGGAAGATCCGACAGTGCCAGGATGGAAGCCCCCGTTAGCGGTCGCCGGGCCAGTTCGCCGAAACGTGGGACCGTCACCAGGCTGAGCGCCACCCCGCCAGAGCAGCCGAGAGCGAGGCACCTGTTGGCCGGACTGCACCGACGCCTAATACAAGACAGCGGTGAGCGGAACTCCCAGTTTCACCTTCAGGCAGAGAGTGAAGAAATTAGGTTGACTCGGAGGCGTTGTGTGTTGGCTCAATTCTCCTCGCTTCAGCAGAACCCGTAGATAGCAACAAATATTGTGTTGCATTGTGACTGACCCCCGACAGGCGGGAACGTCACAACTAGACGCATGCCTGACAAGAATGTATCTGCAGCGCGTTCGAATACTCTGCGAGCGTGTATACATCTGCCTGCCAAAGGGGGATCCTTCATGAGCTGAAGGCCCAGCGGTCGTTCTTTTACATGCGTGAGTTTGGGACCGCAGCCCCATCCTTGGGGACGGCGCTGAAGCGCGGCCCTCTCTCTTAGTCTCGTTAAATTTCGTGCGGTGTCCGGATGCTCTCGTTTCAGTGCCCGGATGAGTGGAATGCAGTGCCCGGATGTTGGCTCTCGGTCTCGGCGTGACGTCACCACACTGCCGACAACGGGAGCTAAAAGCATTTCATGCTTAAAAGGGCGCAGTGGCTTCCAGAGCGCTCACGGCGGATGGACGTGTTGAACGAGCGCTCCGGCGCGCTGCGCAAGATTGTATTTCTCGGGCAGGCGGACTTCGGCCCGCCCATGGGCCCGCCGTTCTCCGCTATTCTCGAGGCACAAGTCGCGCAGAATACGCTCGCGCTCATACGCGGTTCCGACGTGAAATGCAGCAGTGGAGTATTTCTCTCTCTCCCTGTCGAGAGAGAGTGCCGGCGGCTTTACGTCTGCCCCTGCGCGGGGTCTCCCGGCCACTGCGCACAATCACTTACAAAAAGAAGTAAACTCTGTGTAGTGTAAATAGCCGCGCGCGGTACACTGCACTAGCGGCCAGGGTGGGGCTCCCGACCGCGTATACCGTCCGAGGTAGCACCCACGGAGCGTTCGTGTCACGCGTGCACTACCTGGCGAAGAGCAAGCGGGAAGTCAAGTCCGCCTGCGCGATGAACGCACAGAGGCTCACCATTGTTCTGTCACGGGTGCGCGCACTGCCGCGCGGCAACAGGAGCGCTTCGAGATTGTCCGGGATGATTCCCAGCGCCCTGTAGGCCTCGAGCATCTCACGACGCGGCACTGCAGAAGCGGCACAGCGAAGGAGCATGTGCTCCAATGTCTCCACTGCGCCGCAGTCAGCGCACGCGTCGCTCGGGGATGGTGGCCGCTGCGGCGAGCGAGCAGGTTGCGCTCACCACGGAGCCGTCAGCGAACACAAGCAGATGGTCGCACAGTTGCTCGTAGCGCGAGAGAGCGAAACCGAAATCCGGCTAAGAGCTACCGCTGCCTTGTCACGTGAGGGCCTTTTTCCCATGATGCTTTCCTATTATATTTTTTATGACTAGGCTTCAAGATTGTGACGTCATGCTCTCTCCTAGTTTTTTCTTCCTCCATGTAGGCCAGATCTGTACTGATATGTGCAAAGTCTTTCGATGCCACACAGCCAGAGGCTCGGGTGGCGTTAATTTTTTGCTTTACTTCCTTTGCAGTGCTTTTGTGTAATGCAAACGTGTTGGTTTTGTTGATTTAATGTAAAACACAAAACATGACAAAATGTATATTCATCTATTACCACAATTTGCATTATATTTAATACCTGTGCAATCATCAAGCTCCCACCATCTATTACCACAATTTGCATTATATTTAATACCTGTGCAATCATCAAGCTCCCACCCGATGAAGTCACATCGACTGCTAAAAACCGCCACTGTGTGGTGACACCATCAGCGCCATGACTTTGTTTTAGAGCGCAGCTCTTTGGCGTCCGTTCCTGGGTTTCGCGTCGGCGTCGGCGTCGGCGTCGGCCTCGTAACCAGCTCCGCCCCTAATGTCATGCTTTTCAATTGGTCGAAATGCTCGTGACGTCACAGTGCGCGAATTTCAAATGGGGCCAATTGTACTTTGGCTAGTAACCATACAACCAATCAAAGCGATCGTATAGTGATGCTGCAACTAAGTTGGACTGAGTTTAGTTAATTGCTTAATTAATCAATTAGCCTAATTAATATAGAGGAGAATGAAGAGGTCAGAAGAAAAGAAAGACGCGCGCCGCAGCGACAACAGCGTCCGCGGAAGGAGACGCTGCTGAAAAAAAAAACACATAAGTACGAAGCCGCGTTCCCACCACCACCACGCACTTCCCCACTCAGTAAGACGTTGCTCGTTTCATATACGTTGTGTCGAACATCCTAGACAGTTCCAACAATTGACAGGTTAATGACAGAACACGATGGATAGAAATGCAATAATGTAAATATGAAATAGCCTAATTAACCTTTCTAGTTAGACCGCATAAATATATAAAACCGAGAACGAAATTGGTCGAGTTGGGGAATCGAACCAGGGTCTCCGGAGTGCGATACGAGCACGCTAGCCACTCCGTAATGCCAGCTGAATGGTTTGGAATGAACAAAGGCGCGTCTAGCTAATACGGCGTCTTCGTTCACTCCCATCTTCCCCCTTCCCCTTACGGCGAGGTGCAGGTGTCCACCCAGATATGCGAGAGAGATACATTTCCTTTCCTCAAAAAATAAATTTACCGTCCAGCAAGGCGTACAGCCGAATTGGCGATGGCGTTCTGTGGACTCCCTGGCAGCGTTGCAAGACGCTGTCGCGTTCCACTCTTACAGGCGAAGCTTAACATGTTAACCACACATCAGTAACACACGCAGAGAGCCAATGGACGCGTCATTCGCTGGCAGCACTTGATTCATCATTCACAACCACATTCTTAACGTACGCTCCCTTGCCGCACATGCCAAGGACGTACACCACGATCACATTCTGCGCCATTCCTCTGTACTTTGCCTTGCTGAAACCTGGATGGATCCCGAAGAGCCTCTCGAAATCATAGATTTCCTATACTGCTGTGGTGCTCGCAGAGACCACAACAGAGCGGCGGGAGTCGCTATCTACTTGCGCACAGGTCTCTCTGCAATACCAGTCGAAATGTTTGGCACGTCACATGAACTTGGCGAACTGTGCGCCGCAAAGTTGCCCAACGGCTTGCTGGTAGTAGCTGCCTACTTCGCCCCTACCGCACTCACGAAAGACGTCGTGCACTTCCTGCAACTCGCATTAACCGTCCATCGATCCACACCGATTTTAGTAGTGGGGGACTTTAATGTTGACATAAAGACAAACAGCAATTTCCTAACACTTATGCGGGAGAACATCCCGTTCCTCTCGCTCGTAACGCGTCCCACGGCTGTGACAACCTCGCGAGGCACTTGTATAGATCTCGTCTTTGAGAATCAAGCATTGGTGTACCAAGTCGAACATATATCAGTCTATTTCTCCGACCACAAAGCTTCATTCATGACTGTCAAGAACTGTTAGTGGAATCTTTGTTAAAGGAATACGTGTGAAAAATAAAAAAAAAACTCTGTGATAGCGCATACATGTGTTGCTCGATTTCTTTGCCTCAATTTATCGAAAAGGTGAAACAGCTTTTTGCTGCGCTCAAATTTCGCATTAGGAAGTAACGTAATCGTCGGTAATTTTTTTTTTGGCAGCTAATTAAAATAATAAAAACCGGAAGGTACGCGGTACGGCCGATACTAATAGCATTATTATACCCCACTCTATGGACAAAACGCGCAAAACAATGCACTTAAATTGTGTTTCACTGCCCCTTTGAGGCGGATACTAAGCGTCTTCCAAGTTTTTTTGAAGAAGACTCCACCCCGTGGCAAACAAATACCTCTCACATAAATGGGCGTTTTGTTTCTGCAGCACGTTTTTCGGCAGGTCGAAGAGTGACACCGCTATCATATCACTATATAAGAATTACTGCTCACCTCTCTTGTCAACAGCTCTTTGGCAGGGAAGTACACGCAGATGACGTCTTCGTCCACGCTCTCGTAACCGTCCAGCGGACATATGTGTATGCCTTGTTCAGCGCACTGCACGTAGCACGACTCGCAGAGCGTGTGGGAGCAAGGAAGCAACGCCGTCTTGGGGCGCACCAATCCGCAAGCACTGCAAACCCTGTTCGATGGAAGAGGCTTGAGGAAGTACAGGGGCCTCCAGTCCAGCTCCGCGGAAAATCCGACCAATGTGTACTGCATGCTTTCAGGAGGCATCTTCTGGCACGCACGATCACTTTACTTGGATCCGAAGGAACTACTGCATACTTCCCGTCAAAGGGCTCAGTTATCGCATGCACTCCTCGCCCGTCGCCAGGGCGACAATCGCTGCGACATCCGGCGCCTATCCGGTGTTGGAGATGGAGGGGTCCTTAAAGGGGCCGTGAAACACAATCTTAGTTAACTGTTTTGCCTGTTGATTGCATACAGTGAGTTATAATGGTGCTATCAGCGTCGGTAATACCGCGTATATTCCGTTTTTTAATATTTTAATGTCCTCCCAAAAACAACTTCATGGCTCTGATGGTGTCACCACACAGTGGCGGGTTTTTAGCAGCGGATATGACATCACCTGGCGCGAGCTTGATGATCGGACAGACAGTAAATATACTGCGAATTGTGTGAATAAATAGACACACATTTTGTCACCTGTCTGCGTTTTATACTAGATCAACAAAAACAACTTGTTTGTCTTAGATAAAAGCCCTGCTAAGCAAGTAAAATAAAAATACACCACCAGGGGCGCTCTGGCATGGAAACAACGCTGCCAGTCTCAGCAAGAACGAGTTACAGAGAGCAGGCAACCATGGAGTACAAACTTCCGCGACGTGCTCTGGCTGGCTGTTTTGATTGGTTGCGCCAGGTGCCGTCATTGGGAGAGCGTAATAGGAGTGGGAAGCCCCGCCAAAATCGAGTTGAGGGCAGCGTTTTGTTTGCTTGTATTTTGAAATTTCTTCACTGAATAACTCCCGTTCCTGTGCATCGATTCCTGTAATTCTTTTTAGGTCAGCATCTGTGTGACATAAAGAACCCACCTGAAGTATAGCCGGTATTCCCCCAGGTAGTGTTTCGCAGCCCCTTTAAGTTGACTGACCCGTTCATCCTCGCAGGTCCCGGCTCCGAAGGACGGTGTCGAACTGCGTTATGGAGGAAACTGTACAGAAGGTTTATTTGTACATATTTATAGTCGAGATGGGAGTGCTTCTGTCGCAAAACAACATCCCGTTAAATAGGCTTCGGATTCCCCAGATATCTGACTCTGGAATAAAGTTGGGAGAACGATGTCCAAACTGATGGACAGTTGTGGACACGCAGGCGGCGATGTTGATGCTCTTTCGCTCTCTCACAGCTCGGTCAATGGAACGGGCGTAGAGACTGAGTCATAAAACACTGATGTGTCAATCTGACCACTGCGCCAAGTGTTCTGTTCGTTGCCTCCGTGGGAAAGGTCTTGCCCACTGTCTGCCAGCAGGTGAATGAACGCCCTCGTATTCCCTTGCCGGATGTCCGCAACACGACACCTCCGTCGAGGACACAGCCGTCTTTCAATTAACAGCAACAACTTGACCTTTCGAAGCACCACTCCGTATTGCGACCCGAGGGCAGACTCGGCCATCTGACGCCGCCGCCGTCTGCGCTGCTTCCGCCGTTGCTGCCGCCGCCGCCAGCCCTCGCCGCATCTTTGCTTCACGATGACTCACGTCTGGTAGTAATTCCTCCTAGGCCCGTGTTCTCCGATCTTAACATCGCCGTTGCATACTGTAGCGCATGTTTGTCCGGGAGCAAATAATCCCTCGAGCTCAGTGGCGGTCCCAGCGATTGGTTATAGGTGGCGCGGACGGACTTCCGTATATCAAAAAAAAAATAGAAACAACGATTTTTTATTTACACTCTACTTGTACAACAATTTTTGTGTACTTTGTTGTTGAAAAATCAATGGCGAACGATAAGATGTAATACCATAACTCATGCTTTGAATGCTAACGGTTACGTGAACAGGAATCATATGTAATTGATATATATATATTCATGATTTATATATGAATATTGCTGACGTAACCATTACCTTATATAATTGATATATATTTACGCGGCGGTGAAATTTAGATCAAGGAAAAATTCCAGCGGCACGCGAACTGTGCGATGTCAGTGCACGTTAAGAAATTGCCGGAGCCCTTCATTCCGGCGTCCCTCATAGCTTGAGTCGCTTTGGGACGTTAAACCCCCATAAAACACACAAGCAAAACAGAGATATTTATCTCACAATATTTCAAATTGAATGATAGGGCCAATCCTGAAGCGCAAAAGTAACTGTGAGGGCACGGCAGGACCACGATACCTCGACAGTCGCGTACGAATTGCACTCGTATAACTACCAACCTGTTGTATAACTACTACTGTTGTAAGACAGTATTAGCTTACAACGTGACTTACTGTGGCAGTAGGAAACTGGTGTGAAAAATGGCAAATGTCTTTAAATATTGCTAAGTGTAAGGTCATTTCCATATACAGGCGCCCCAACTTAATACCACATAGCTACTTTTATCTGCGGTTCTCTTTAATGCTACTAAAGTATAGAAATATCTTGCATTACAGCTGTCTGACGACCCTAAGTGGTCAACGCACCTCAACCACATGACTGCAGCATCCAGCCGATTTCTTGGCTATCTTCAACGCTGAATGAAGTTTGCCCCAGCACATGTACAATTACTAGCCTATACCACATTAATGCGCCCAAAATTAGAATATGCAGCCGCCATTTGGAAATCACATGAAGAATACCTTTCTGAGAGCATAGATGCTATCAAAATCACGCCATTAGATTTGTGCATTCCGATTATTCATCCTACACAAGTGCAACCGATCCGAAGAATCGATCCAGCTTGCCATTATTAAAGAACCGTCGAAAACTTGGCAGTTTAGCCCTTTTTCGTCGTTTCTACTATTCATTTCCGTTAAGAATCTGCACAAAACACTCCCTGTTTTCAGCTCATCACAAAAACAATCAGCAGGTGTCACACCCTCGCCCAAAGGTGAGTTTTGCCGTCATCTTGATGAGCGCATTCGTACTTGAACTGGCCCCGCTCTCGACGTGAAGCATTTCAAGAAGCCAGCTGCGATCCCCTGGTTGGGAAAACAGCGCACTGTCGGTGTAGGGCACACAGGCGACACAACCGACTCGGCCGGCGCCATGTTGGAAAATGGCGACACATCGCTACCTCGCAGCAGGCCTCCGCAGAGCTGTGTCCGTACGGGCTTTGTCTGTAAATTTCATCAGCACTCTCTACCATCTAAATCTGCCAGTCGAAACGAAGTTTTCAGTCGCTGTGCTTATTGTTTGATTAATAGTCCTACACTGATCAAATAATCTAGGGACTATTTTTGTGTTCCTGCAGCCCTGATGGTACGAGAGAGCTCTGCCTTCCGTAGTGCTGCAAACATCTTGTGAGACGAAGTATAGAAGGGGGTAGTGTGTTCAAGGAGCGTTTGGGCCTGAAGCATCTTATGTCAACGACAGGAGATGGCGCCACCAGGGGATGGGCTGTGTAGATCTCTCAGCATACATGGGATCTGCATCACCGAGAAAGCTTCTCGTGTTGCGCTTAGCGCCGAATAAGACACGTCTGCGGCTGTAATGCAGTTATTTCTTTCAAGCGAAGCAGCGAGTACAGGAAAGAGTGGAAATCTCGACATACCAGTCTACTCTGCAATGACAACGCCGAATTTATGAGAGAACACTTGTACGACGGGCTTGATTTTCCTCCTCGGGGAGCCTCATCTAGCATGTGGGGGACGGGAGGGACTCAGATGGCCAGAAAGGAAATTTTCAAAGATAATGTGATTACAGCTAGCATAGGAAATACTTACTTCAAGTCATCTGGTGAGGCCTTTGGTTTTGCAGTGGACGCTGATAGGGTGATGATTATAATGATGATGCTGATCTAGCGTTTCTTTAAATGTGGAGAGCCGATTGGGGCCATGTACGAATTTAATTTAGTTTGTCGTGTGACGAACGCTTCAACACTGCAACTACGCTAAGTGCGATCTACTTCGGGTGCAATACCCATTACACATGTTAGCACAGCAGTATCCAGCTTGGTTTACAATGGCTGAGTGCCAACGGTTACAGAAAAAACAAATGGCAACGTCACCGGAACAAAAAAAAATCAGGGGTTTAAGCCTGCTTGCACCCATTATTGAGCGATAGCTGGAAGATGATATACATTTTCGGATTGTACTTGTCGAGACCTTTTTAACGCATTTGAGTCGTCATTGTAGCGTAAAGTTCAATTTCTAGTCACAATTAACTAATTAGCGGTAATTAATGAATAAGTGTAATTCGTATATGTAATTGTACTCGAGAGAACCTATACAACGATATATGATGATTCGTATTATAAAGTTCACAAAAAGTTCAAGTTTTAGTCACAAGGAACGGATTAACAGTAATTACGCGTATTCATAACGTGTAATTAGTAGACAGTAATTGTACTCGGTATAAGTTATCCAACGATATATAACGACGTTGTAGCGTAAATTTCAGTTATTTGGTACAATTAACTAAACGGTAATTAAGATGTGTAATTAGTACAGTGCAATTGTACTCGACATAAGCTAGCGGACGATTTGACTTGACATTCTACCATAAGGTTTAGTTTTTAGTCACAGTTGACTAAGTGTAATTATATACGACCGCGTAATTGGTACAGCTCAGTTGTACTCGACACAAGCTAGACATGTGGTTAGGTTAGACATTGATTTTTGGTACCGTTATTTCGAGGTCGAATTGTGGGAAGGGGTGGGTCAAATCTGCGGGTTGGCCGCCTAAATTATGTCTACTACCATCGTGTTCCTCATGCTCGAATTTGATTAAGATACTATGTTAGCCCGGCTCAGCATAGCACTAGCGGCTAGTAAACATCTTTCTTTTTGCTAGGTGCATTTGACCTTGTCTTCGCTGAAGGTCATTCGTTCGTAGCGGACAGGTCGCATGTTGGTGAGCGGGGTTGGCGCATAGAATAGAGCTATCGGTCTGAAACGCTGTAAAAGCTACGAAAGTGATTAATGTTTTTTCAAAAATTCTGGGGGCACTTTGGCTGCCTAGAGTGCTGCAAGGCGGAAGCCTTTCCTGGCGCTCTGTTTTGCTAAAGCCCCTGGAAATTTTTAAAGTAGCGACAACCTTTGCAGAACGCCGCCTCTCCCTCTCCTGCGCCCGTCGCCTCTTCCCATTGGTCGATGGTTTCGCGCGCAAAAGCCCTTTAAACCCGCGCTTTTCGTCGCCGCGGACGCCATATTGTCCGCTCCAACCGCGCACCGTAGGTTCGGCAGGCGTCGTTGCGGACACTGCGCTTTTGCTTGCTGTGAAGAACAGCGGCTTTTGTTTTGCTCGGAACGTGTGTCAGTCACCTAACTTCAAGCCGTCTATCTGTGCGGCATGACGAGCAGCTGCGCCTTCGGGTGCAAGAACCGTCACGACGGTGGAAAGCGGTTCTTCGCGATCCCATCATCGAAAACCGACGCGGGCCGGCGGAAGGTTTGGTTACACAAAATTGGCCGGGCGAATTTTAACGGAACGCCATCGACCAGACTTTGCGAAGTAAGTGACGTGCTTTCAATAGCTGCTGAGTTTGCCTTTTATTTTTTCAAGCTACGCTGTGCAGTGGTTTGTTCGCGATCGAGCGTATGGCCGCAGTAAGCTCGACATGAGGGAGCTTGCGTTGAGCGCATCGTGATTGCCCGCACGCAAACGTGTAACCGTCTACCGGGGCGAAGGCTCCCAATCGGCTAAGTCCGAATAGCGACCGCGTCTACCGGGGCGGCAGGGCCGCGCCAAAGACCGCCAAACCGGCAGGGAGAAAAGGGGCAGTTTCGCGGCGCTTAAGACGCGAGGCACACGTCCAACTGTATAGTGACGTTCCTTAAATTTGAGCGCATGCCGCAATTAGACATACATGCGTACTATAAGCGCAGATCAAACTGCGCTCTGAGATGGTGAAGCGCACGCGTTACATTCTGCAGTCACGCGCGTGCGTGCGTGTTTACAGAAAAAGGCAAAAAGAGAATTACCGCGCCGATATGCATCAAGGCACCGTAGGCACCGCTGGTGGAAACACCAGATAGCACGCGCTGGCTTGCGTTTACTCTCGAAATATGACCAGTAGCTGTGGGTATGCGTGATAGTGCCGATCGTAAGTGGGCCGCGCGTTTCCTGTCACATACTTTGTATCATCACTTCCGCATTCTCGCTTACCCTTGACGCCTAACTAGTTATAAGGAGGCTACGAATGTAAGAAAGTCTGTGATAACCTCTTTTAATAATGCTAAAACGTTTTTTTTTTGCTAACGTTGCCCACAGCACGGTGTAACCACCATGGCCCACAGTGAGGCCCCCATTATCTCTATTTTTAAAAGTTTTGTAGCTGCTTTTTTTTTAAATGAGATCTGTATAACAAAAGGCTTTGGCTTTACCGATGTGCATTTAGTACTCGGGCTGTTTCCGGGCCTGAGCCGGCCATGTCTACCTCGCGGGCCGGGCCGGGTTTGGGCCTATATCGAAAAAATCGGGCCGGGCTGGGGCAGGTAACGAAAAAGGTTGACGGGCTCGGGACGCGTGAATAATTAAGGCCCGTGCAGTTTTCTAATAGCGACTACACGAATATGGAAGATTATCGGACAGATGTGTTAAAAACGAGGTAGGTTTTGCTTCTCACTAAATGGCTGATGCCGATGAAACATTTACGAAGAACTTCATTATCCCATTGCTGGCAGGCGAAGGATATTTGCGAGGTTGGTTTTCTCTTTACTAAGTCACTATTCCAAAGAAAATTTTAATGCTGGAGTCTATATCGTTACAGTTCATGCACGCGAGAGAACATTAGGGGAGGCACCGATAAGTACAGACGTAGCGTGTCCTTCATACCGCATTTCGAGCACTCCCTCAAGCGTCTAACCTGGTCCGCGATACACTGCAGCAGACCAAAACCAAAAGCCACTAGAACAGCGGATGAACCACAGGCATTTAGAATGCCTTCACTTACAGGTGTCTTTTCGAATGTCAAACCTGTGCATCCGTTGTAGCACGTCCAGCGTTCCGGCGGGGACAGTCGTTCTGTTTGCATACTCCTCTTCACCAAAACAGATCACCGCCAATTCATTCTACGGCCTCGTGATTCACGGTCACGTTCAATGCACGCCCCACTCTCGATATCAAACTTGGCACGCCGCATAAAGCCCGGCGCACCCGGACGCGGTGCGCGTGCGGCTCTACCAAAACAATCCAATGCGTGCTCATTTTTGCCTTTAGACGATTCAGTGAATTATGCAAATGTTTCTCCTAAGTCACCGATGTATTTATGCAGCGAAACGCACGGCTAATGCGAAGACATAGAGAAGAACTCGGCAAGTACGGGAATCCAACGCAACTAATTCAAAAGGGGCGTTAGTTCCTGCGGAGCGGGCTAGAGGTCGCCACCGCGGTCACATGAAATCACAAAGAAAACAAAAGTCGTTCGCCCGGCGCGCGGGGGAGGAGGAGCGAAGAGAGAGGGCGTCTTGTCGCTACTTTAGCTTTTTTAGGGGCTTTATGTTTTGCGTATGCCATACGTCACCTGTCGAAACAGACAACTATATTTTATTAGTTGTCCTTTGCTCCAAGAGGTGGCGCCAGGCATCCGTGGGTGACCTTGTTACTTCGAATCCGCGCACTCTGACGTCATAACCATTTCGACCAACCGAAAAGCGTGACAGCTGTGCTTACAACCTTCTGTTGACAACGATGAGGCTCTAAAGGCTTTCGCCTTAATATTTCATTACGTTCAACAGAAATCTATGAGTGAACCCATTTTTTTTATTAAAACATCAGAAGTAAAGGTCTTACAAGCATGGGTACGTTTCACCAAACGGTTGAAAGAGTATTGTAACGTTTCGGCAAAATCACAAAATCCACAGATGGTGCTCATCACAAGTTGCTTCTGCTCCGCCCCCCCCCCTCCCCCCCCCCCCTCAAAAAAAAGTTTTAAATCAATCGAGGAGCTCGAGCATTACACGCAGCTGATCACCTTCCACGTAATCTTCTCGGATGAGATCTTCGAGGCTTAGCGACTCCAGAGCAAAGTACCAAGCGACGTTACTGCATGTTGTTGGCCTCTGAAAACATGGTAAAGTAGGATCACCTTTGACCTCGAACAGGCGACCTGCACCATATTTTGGATGCATCACGTAGAGCTTGACAGTGTGGTCAAACGGCCACTGCACACTGTCGTCCATGTTTCCCTTATACAAGCGGAGCAGAGCGTCCATTTTCAGCGACTCTTCGCATGCGATCAGGCGGACGCCAAGCGACAAGTTGTAGCCGCTCAGGTAGACCTGCTCGCTCTCGTATCTAGCAACGCCTTTCTTCGTTGCAGTCTCCTGGAGCGACTTGACATTCTTCACAACAAATACGCAGAGCCCTCGGCCTAGGTGAATTTGTCTCACTATGCTTCTGACTTCATCCAGTGTCTTCTCACTAAACGCATTATTTTCTTGCGCTTTACCATTTGCTGCTTCGATAGCAGTTGCCGTCTCTGACAACTTCTCCCGAGTTTGGCTGGCTATATATGCCATTTCATCCTTCAGCGATTTCTCAACTCTGTTTATGGTTTCGGAGAAATTTAGTGTGTAAGACATTCTGGCCAAAACTCCCTTTAGTTCTTCCTTAGAGGCATCCATTTTAGACATGATTTGTGTGAAACAGTCACGGAGTTCACCAGCTTCAGCCGTAGCTTCGTGTTGCCTAGAATCTCTGAAGCCGCTTATCGCATGGGAAATCTGGTTCAGTCTCTCACCGTGTGCTTTAACATCGAACAGTATTAGCTCAAGATAGTCCTGTACTTCTTGGACTTGTTTTTCAAGTCCTTCCTTCAGAGAAGAATCAAAGGCTGCGGCGTTCCTGCAATCTGATTGTCCATCGTCATCCGCTGTAGGAGGAGCTGACGAGTTGCAAAATCCATGTTTCAGGTGAAGGATAAGGCTGCAGCACGGAACGGTGGCAGAACACTTGGGACAATGAATGGCGTGGCGCCCGCAATCGCGCTGGAAATGTTGGGCAATCCGCGAAGCAGGGGCCACATAGTCGCAGCCTGTTCCTTGGTTCCAGCACTTCACCTGCAAAAATAGTGCAACACTTTGCATGTAGAAGCCAGCCTATGTATAGGGTGTTTCACCTAAGTCTTAAGAATTTCTTAAAAAAAGCCTTGATGAGTTATACCAGTGATTTTTTTCGGCATAGCAATGTAAGCGGTGTAGTACATGAGAAAACAGCGAAGACGTGCTAATTAGCAGGATTGTTAACTAATATTTAATAGTTGCGTTTTTAACTACTACTGCTACATTCATTATTACTGAGTGGCGTGTAGCGCACTGTACGTAATAACCATACTGGATTGGTTTGGCCTGGTTTATGGGGTTTAACGTCTCAAACCGACTGAGGCTATGGGAGATGCCGTAGTGAAGGGCTCCGGAAATTTCGAGCCCCAGGTGGTCGAAATTTCCGGAGCCCTTCACTACAGCGTCTCTCATAGCCCCAGTCGCTTTGAGACGTTAAATCCCATAAACCAAACCAAGCCAAACCAGTTTTGAGAATTTCGAAAGCGCTGTTACCGTTCGCGCTGTAGCCCAAAAATTTTGGCTATTTTGACGAGTTAGTGCACTGGGGAAGTTGCTTTGCCTGCAAGTTCCTCGGAAGCGACTGTATTTTTGCGCCATGTAGCCAATGACAATGGCAATGTGTGACAATGCGTCGTGCATTTTTTCAATGCTTTCTGCATCGAAGCGGTGAATGCTATGAGCCGGACGCTGTCGCGCACTGCAAACCGACCACACCTTGCTACCGTGCCTTCCCATAGGCTGGCTATAATGGCTTGCGAACTTCTTCACAATGTTTTCAGTCGCGAAAAAAAAATGGCTTGCGAACTTCTTGACCGTGCTCTCAGTCATTGAAGCATAACACGTCTTGAAAAACCACACATATACGATGGAGTTTTCTGCCGAGGACCGTGACATCATAGCGAGCCTCTGTACTGCGTCTGACGGCAAATTGATGAACACTCCGCGTTCGAATCCTCATGAGGCATGGCCAGGAAGTCGCTGATAAGGTGTTCCTCGATGACGTGCCTCAAATATAATCATCTTGCATTTGTGGATAAGATACGACAGCAGCAACGAGAATAAATCTTCAGCACTTGTAAAGCAGGTCACTTCCTTAAAGGAAAACTACTCGTATCTTCATTCGATCTGTTGAATTTACATTGAACAGACCACGTAGGAAGGGGCTTTACAAGTCTGAAGCACATAGTAATTTGGCGACACGGCATTCCTTGACAGAAGTACCTATGCTGCGCGTAGTGCGCGTCCTTTGCAAGCAATGCGCCACTTTTATATTTTATTTTAAATGTTGAATTTTTGGCTTAAAGTGGAAAAGTTAGCCGAGGAGGAGCAGGCAAAAGGTGTTACAAAATACCTGACTAAGGCCTGCCCTCCTAAAAAGAAAAAAAAAATCCAAGCGTCTGACAATGGCTGCTTATGACCAAAAGGAAACACAGAATAAAATGACAGACAACATTGAACAAATATAGAAATTATAAAATGAAAACATTTTCGTACGTGATGGCGCAGTGCAATCGCAACAACATGCGAAACACTATAGGCAGTGGAAAAAAAACTAGCATGTTGTGCACGAGTCGTTTAAACAGTCATTCTGAGTCTCCGACACCATGGTGAGCAGCTCGGGGTACGTAATTAAACCCCACATACCATATGGCCCAGCTGTCGCGGTTGCTCAGTCGTTATGGCATCCGGCTGCTCACCTGAAATACGCCTGTTCGATCCCGCTCGTGGCAGTCGATTTTAAGGCGGAAGCCTTTAATGCCTCAGCGTTGTAAGCACGAGTCGTGAACAGAAACGTCACGCTTTTCAATTGGTCGAAACGGTCGTGACGTCACAGTGCGCGAATTTCAAACGCGGCCAATTGACTTTGGCTAGTAACCGTGCAAGTAATTAAAGGGATCGTATAACGATGCTCCAAGTAAGTGGGATTGAGTTTAATTAATTGCGTAATTACCCAATTGGCCTATTAACCCTTCTAGTCAGGCCAGATAAATAAATAAAACCGAGTAGGAAATTGGTCGAGTTCGGGAATCGAACCCCGGTCTCCGGAGTGGGAGACGAGCATGCCAGCTCGATGGTTTGGAATGAACAAAGGCGTGTCTGGTGAATACGGAGTCTTCGTTCACTCCCAGCTTCCTTCCTTCCCGTTTCGGCGAGGTTTAGGTGTCCACCCAGACATGCGAGACAGATGCATTCCCTTTCCTCAAAAACCAATTTACCAACGAGCAAGGTGTAGAACTGAACGGGCGATAGCGTTCTATGGACTACCTGGCAGCGTTGCAAGACGCTGTCGCGTTTCATTCTTATAGAGGCGAAGCCTAACATCTTAGCAACGCATGTGACACAAGCAGCAACACCATGCTTAAGGCTTTCGCCTCGCAGCACTTTGGGTCAACGTCAACGTCAACGTCACAACGGCCGCGGACATGTCTTGCGGACGCGTTTTGCGGACGCGTTTTGCGGACGCATTTTGCGGACGCGTTTTGCGGACGCGTTTTGGTGCTACGACTCCGCCAACATAGGCTAGGAATGCTTTGACATTAATAAAACTCCCAAATAATGACAGCGCTATAATATCGCTCAATAAAGATTCTCGCTCACCTCTCTCTTCAGGAGCTCTTCTGCGCGGAACTCTCTCCAGTCGACGTCATCGTCCACGCTCTCGTAGCCGTCCAGCGGACAGACGTGTAGGCATTTTTCACTGCACTGCAGGAAGCAGGGCTCGCACAGAGCGTGGCCGCACGGAAGCAACGCCGTCTTGGGGCGCACCAATCCACACGCCCCACAAACTCGGTTCGGTGGTAGAGGCTTGAGGAAGTGCAGGGGCCTCCAGTCCAGCTCCGCGGAAAATCCGACCAACGTGTACTGCGTGCTTTCAGGAGGCATCTTTCGGGCCGCACACTGCCTTCGCTTCGAATCGCAGGAACTGCAGCTTACGCCCCCGCCAAAGGACGCACTTGGTTATTCTTCGCCCGTCGCGAAGGTGACAATCGCTGGGATATCAGCTGCCTCTTCGTCATCGCATAGCGCAGCGCGTGGCTACATGTCATGGAGGAAGGCTACATGTACTCCGTTTCATACAGCAGGTGCAACGCTGCCAAAGCTAGCGCTCTTTTTTGCGCAGCCTGCATCCGTGACAGAAAATAGTGCGTTGCTTGTGGTGATCGAAAAAGAACATATGCTTTGCCGGCAGGCTTCGTGGATAATACATTTGTCATCAGCGCGACAAAAAACGCTGTTATTGTGAGTGAATCGATCCAGATCTGTGATTTTGTATTTTGTGTTTGTCGTCTTTTTCCATTTCACGTTTGCGCTGTCCCCGCTGCGTGTTCGCCAAATGCAGCCGGTACAGCCAGCGATGACAGCGCCGCCCACCGGCAGGTAGCAGCCACATTAAGACTGGTTATAAATATTCATTCAGAACGACGGCTTGACAACGCCGCTATGGCGTAGTGGATTAGAGGCACGTGTCGCGTATGGAAGGTCGGCTGTTCGACTCCGCTCTCTGTACTGTAATTTTATTGTTTTTTTAATTTCATTTCTTTCCATTTTTTCCCTTTTAGGTCGCAAATCGTGATGCTTAGTGGCATATAACGCCGTTTAAGAGGATTTATTATCCCTTTTAGGTAAGCCGTTGTGACAATCTTCAGTCACCGTGATCAATTCACCATGGTTTCAAGCCTTGTGGCTGTACAGGCTGCAGTTGGCGAATACGCGTCCCCGCTGGCCGCCGTGTTTACTCATGTAGAAAACCAGCGAAAAAGACGCATTCACAAGGAGGAGAAGTACACAGTTGTCCTGTGTACTTCTCCTCCTTGTGAATGCGTCTTTTTCGCTGGTTTTCTACATACCATGCACCAACTGGCCCAACAAGCTACGCTTCTTCAATACCGTGTTTAGTCTTTCCGTCCGGCTCCCTTTTGATTTTGAGAAAATGGCGTCCAGCTGAGCGGCCGCGGCTACGCATTTTCCCGAAGGTTCGTGCATTCAAGCTCTGAGGGCACGCCAAGCAAGTAATTTCGAATGTGTTCTGCCGTACCAGGATCCGTTTTTCGGAGAAGTCTGTTCGGGAAGTACTGAGTGCTGTGAGCGAGGACACCGGAGTATCCCCCGTACCGTTGCCAAAATCAAGGCGGAGCGTCTATGCGGGCCTGTGACGTCTCCGAAGAATAGACCTCGCGACGTGAAGATTTCGAGCTCGCTGACAGTCAAGAATGACAGCTTCACAGTCCATGCCATCCGTCTGAATGTGCACAGTATGTACGCGAAGAGGGAAGTCCCAACACTGCGCAGTGTGCTAAAGGCTGTCAATGAGGACGACGACTTGCCGAACTTCAAGAAAACCGCATTGTGGAGGTTGATGAAGGACATCGGGTTCACATTTGAAAAAGTAAACGGAACCTTGCGCTGATCGAGTGAAGTGACATCATTGTCTGGCGTCGCAGGTACCTGCGGGCGATCAAGGAATTCCGAGGACAGGGCAGGTACGAGTCGTTCCTTGCTTATTTGCTTACGCAGCACGTTTAGACTGGCTTCACATAGAGCTTGACGTTAGCTTTGCAACCTCGTAGTCGTAACAGTGAGTGTTGCTTCAGAATAACACATTTAGATGAAATCGTCTTAACCACGTTGCTGTTGCTGACCTTTTGCGTAGAGGTGACGTTTCCCGACCAGTTTTGTGCTACGTTTGGGGGGGGAGGGGCACGTGTCTGCATGGGCCTGATTTAATCGCTAAATCCCAATTTGTGCGGCTAGCAAAAACAACAAAACTCCCAAGAATGTTGTAGCACCCCAATTGGTAGTGCCATATCGTCGTCACCGTAGGAACGAATGGACACCCACACTGTACACTGCCCGTTGCTCCGGTGGTGCGAGTTACTGGCGCTACTGCTGCGAACGTTGGCAATTTTTCTTCGCAGTCGCCGCGAGTGAAGAGATTTCAAACGTTGCCGAATTAGTCAAGTGCCCCATGCAAACATGCAGTGAATATAAACTGGCTACGAAATGCCGCCTGGGCGTGAAATATAAGCCCAAACAAGGGCGCAATTAAGCCCAGATAATTCTTTTTCTCGAGTGCCTCTGAGCGGCTATTTGTCCGACAGTGGTCAGCAGTGTGTTTGTTGCAGTGCATTGCCTACATATATGCTGCAGTGTGTTTGTTTACTTACAAGCATTAACTCGTGCACTCGGTTGTTTTGCATTTACAGGTGCATCACCTGCCTAGATGAAACCTGGGTCAACGCAGGGCACACAAAAGAATACGTCTGGCAGGACAAGACTGCGAAGTCATCTCAGGATGCCTTCCTGAAAGGTTTAACAACGGGATTGGCTGTGCCTTCGGGCAGAGGGGACCGTTTGATCGTTGTACGTGCTGGGAGCAGGGCAACAGAATCCGTGGAAGACGCTGCTGACTTCTTCAGAGCAAAAAAGAGAAACCGCGCTGACTACCACTCTTAGATGGATGGCAACTACTTTGAGAAGTGGTTCAGTGACAGGTTTTTGCCACACATTCCAGCCAATAGCATTGCCGTCATGGACAATGCTTCATATCATAGCGTGGCTCTTGAAAAAGCACCTACCAAGTCTATGCACAAAGCTGACATTGAGCTCTGGCTCACAAAGAAAGGTGTTCCTTCCTTGGTCACAGGACATGGTGGGGGCAGAAATGCCGGAGCTTTCTCAAAAGGTAAACACACCCAGCGTTGTATACCGCATCCACACCCTGGCGGCTACCCATGGCCACGAAGTGCTTCGTTTACCACCATACCACTGCGAGTTCAATCCCATAGAACTTGTTTGGAGCCAGGTGAAGGGATACATCGCAAGTCGCAACAAATGTTTCGCTTTGGCTGAAGTGGAAAAGCTTCTGCCGGAAGCACTGGCGTCTGTAAGCCAGGAAAACTGGCAAAACTGTTGTGTTCATGTGGAGCAAGTTGAGGCTGAATCATGGCAACGCGATATGATTGTTGACGCTGAAATTGAACCGGTTGTCTTCAGCATTTCTGACTCGTGCAACTCCTCCTCTGATAAGTCGAGGACTGATTTCAGTGATGAAGATATAAGTGGCATTGAGGAACTTCTCTGACTTCGAATTGATGTGTAATACACATGCTACCGAGGAAAGAGAGAGGACTCGTCGGCATGCTGTGATCACCTTTGTGCGTGTGTGGGTGGAAATGTGAAATATGTGTACATGTGAGTGTGTGTGTTGATCAGTCTTCCGAGGAAGTTGTAACATTTCCACCGAAAATTGTAACATTTCCATCAGATCATTGCATCATTGCATCAAATTTAATCGGGCAGTAACTTGTTGTGTAGGTGGTGAGGTGGTCGTGTTAATAGTGTCTGTATAGAAGTAGAATTTGTAAGGGAGTGCAAATGGTGCTTTTTACAATCAGAATATGAATACTGGTACACGTCGTCAATGTGTGCAGTTTATTGGAAGATTCATTGCAGAAAAATACGGTGAAGCTTAATCAAGCGTGGTGTCAATTATTCGAAAAGTATCTGAAAATTTGAGAGCAAACTGGATTCATCTTTTTGAGCATGTAGTATTCTTTAATTTGTTCGACTAACTGAACAGAAATTTATTCAATGTGCTGTCCAAAAAGTTCGAACATTTACAAACCCCTAGGAATGGGCCTCATTTTGTGTGTGAGGGTTGGCAATGGTATGTATGGGTGTCTGATCTTGATGTCCTGAAAAGGGAGTCCTGGTTTGGTGTTGTCTTGCATTAGTGTCAATCTCTTGTCATTTTGACATGTTATGCAGAGCCAGTGTTGAGGTAGCCAGTACTGTATGTTTTGTGCTTAATTTTTGGGAGGTGTGAATGATTTCAAGCTGGCTCTTGTACAGTTCAGTGTGAATTTGTTTCGAGTCATGTCTTTGTTTATACCGTGGTCGGGTTTTCGTTTTATCAAATATTGTTGTTCGATGGCTGCACATTTTTTTCCCAATTTTGAGCACTTGACTGATTGTGTGTGTGTACATCCACTGCACGTGTCCTTTAATTTGTATGCAATGTGATCCATGCCACGGGCTGTTTCCAGAATAAACAATTTCTCGCAAACACTGCGGGGTCAGCATTCTTTATTGTCTTGTCTCATTTATTGTTTGCTCTTTCGAAATATTTTTTCCAAGTGTTGTACAACTTTTTCTGCATTCTTACTTGACGCACCCACAGCTTGGAACTCTTCTTACCTGGCTGCATGAAAATCCTGTCTGAGCAGCTTCTGCACTTTAGGAGAGCAGGGAAATCGAGACAAGCTGGCTTGCCTCTGTATTGCCTTCATATACATTTGTGCACAACAACAAATCTGCAACTCTTGAGGCAGTACTATTTTCTGTCACTGTGAATCAACGCTATGTTCTAAATTTAACTCTAACACGGGGAAACGGGCCATATCAAAGTGATGTGTGTAAAAACAATTTGACCCATCAGTTTCAATATACTGCTCTCTTGCCGCATATAATAGCCAAGTTATAGAGCTCTCTTCGATGACAAAGGAAAACGCACTTTGCTTAAGAACAAAAGATATCTTAACAAAAACAAAACATTTGCAGATATGCACAAGATAGTTACATATAAACAGTCAGAAAATAGGCGATTAAGAAGTCTAGAATATGTTTTCTGCGCTCCCGCATGATAAACCAGCATTCTAACTTAACAGACATCTTGCTTCTGAATTTTGCGATCAGTAAAAAATAATTCCTCTCGCCAAGCCCTTTGGGCTACTCTACAGCACACTGCCAAAGTCGGTCCCGGACTCTTTTGGCGAAGACTGGATCAGCCGCTAACAGGTTGCAAAGAACAATTCATAACATGTCAGGTACCTTAAGAGAGGCCCACAAAAGAGTGGGCTGCTCGGCAACGGCGAAATCGAAAGTTGCAGACGGCCACTTGTTGATCGGGCCACGGCAGAGCACTCACCACTGTGCTAATTAATTAAACCCGACGAATGAACGTCATCTTTCGCACAAACCTCTCGCTTGCATCTAAAAAGTATAGTCACAATGCTGCAGAATCGGGAAGAAAACCGCCACTGCTGACCAAAAGCCGGTGCGAGCTCACTGACGAGGAATTTCGGACAGCTCACAATAAAGCGGTACACATCAAATGAACAGATGCATGCAGTTCATTTCAGAACACGGCATAATATCAAGTGATTCTGAACAAAACGAGTTTTCGCATTCAAGTGACGCGAAATTCAACTTTCGATGAAAAAAAAATGTCCGAAAAAAAAAAGTTTCACCATGCGGGATTTGAACCCACGCACCCTCACTGCCTGTCGATTCTCCGGAGCGACGCGTTAGACCACACGGCCACAGAACAGCTTTTTTTCTTTATTGCATGGAAGAACATCCGTAGAAAGGAGGAAAACTTCAATCAGACTGGATCGCGTCTCAAGTTGCCGGGCTGCTTAATAGGAGCCCGCCATTGCCCTAACTCAACACTGCATCCCCATCAAAACATCAAAATTCAAGGAGGCACACACATGCATCTAGGCACGGCAGCCAGCTTGGAGGTTCTTCGCGTGCAGCATATACACTCCTCACCAAAGAACACTGTTCACGAAACACAGATTTGGACGATCTTGGTGGCTCGGCATGTCTGTCCATCATACGGCTTTTCCAAAGACTGAATAGTCCCATCAACATAAACAGATCATAAGGCACAACAGAGTTTTTGTCAACAGGCAGAAATCTAATAGTGTACGGTGTGATTTCAATGTCCTTCTTGAGAGTTCGTTGTAGTATGTCCCAAAAGAACATGGCATCACGGCACAGGATAAAGCAATGATCAATTGTCTCAGGCACGTTACACAGACGGCAATTCACATTCCAAGGTACAAACATCCCCTTGTCATTAAGAAATGTCTTGACAGGCAGCGTCGCTGTGTGTAGTTTGAAAAAGAACGTTTTAGCGGCTGCCTGAATGCACATCCGCCTAACACGCTTTAGAACACTGATGTCCAAAGACCCCAGATAAGGCTGCCGATACAATGGTGTAGGGAACAAAGACTCAGTGAGAGCCTGGGTCATC
Source organism: Amblyomma mixtum (assembly GCF_055824585.1). Classification (NCBI taxonomy): domain Eukaryota; kingdom Metazoa; phylum Arthropoda; class Arachnida; order Ixodida; family Ixodidae; genus Amblyomma; species Amblyomma mixtum. The sequence continues at coordinate 71,783,952 of NC_143020.1, read as the reverse complement.
TGTTTTCTCGAGAGACTATACAGGTAATCTAAAGAGAAGCGCACAGTGAGGAAATTGAAAGTGTCAGCAACCTCCTTGAGGAATCCCCACAAAGTCCCCTCACTAGCCTGCACAGTCGGTGCGAATAAGTAAGGCAAATGAAAACTAAGCCGCCTAATGAGCACAGCTACCAGAAACGGGTGGTTTGCCGATTTTAAAAAGAAAAAACGGGAAACAAGTTGATGCACGAACAGGTGAACAAGACCCACTCCACCACCCTCTAAGGGAAGGAACAAGTTGTCACGCCTTATGGGCTCCCATTGAGAGCGCCAAACGAATGTTGGAAATATTCTGTGTATTTCTTGCACCTTCCTCCTCGCACAATGCAGGACTTGAAGGACATACGCGAGCTTTGCAAACAAAAATATGTTACAGACCTGTGCCCTCGCAAACACTGAGAGTTCCCTACCCATCCAAGCCTGTGCTTGCCGCCGTAGAGTTACAATTTGTGAATCCCAGTAGGCTGTACTGTTGCGAACTTGGTGCAGCGGAACGCCTAGGTACTCAAGAGGGCTACTGTCCCAGCATATGTCACCGAACTGGCTTGGCCTAGTTCCCCAATAACCCAACCAAAAGCCTTTGGATTTCTCTAAATTAAGAGCCGCGCCTGATACATCACAGAACTGTTTAGTCAAGTTTAGAGCCTCAAGTACACTCTTTTTGTCAGAACAAAAGAGGGCGACATCATCAGCATAGGCTAAAACTTTAACTTCACATTGAGCCAGAGAGAAAGCGCGGATAGCTGCGCTGTTAATTATACTGAGACAGAGGGGTTCCAAATATAGGGCAAACAACAATGGAGACAGTGGACATCCTTGACGAACTGATGCTTCTAGTGGAGCGATACACCTCTCTTTATTTTCTTTTTGCGGACTACTTCCGTAGCCTTCACAGCATTGCACATGTATGAAACGGAGTATAGGATAAAATAAGTTCAGCTTCTTCTGTCGACTCATTTGTTTGTTTATTGAGAATCGTATTTTAGCAGACTGAAAGCTTAGTCCGACATCGCCTACTCAGCGTTTGCTACGAACGCATAATGGAAAATGAGCTGTTTGTAGCGGTATTTCTGTCGGAATGCTCGTTATTGAAATTATGCCACCGGTTGCTGAAGCCGGCCGTATATTAGCAAAACTCACAGAATTTGACATATATTTTCTTCTTTCCTATGCGTGGATGATGCTGCCTCCCCCGGGAGTTCTTTTGTTTTTTGCTCTGAGTTCGGCGTAATAAACGCCACGTCGCTTTCAACATGTAGAAAAGAATTGCAATGCATCTGTAGCTTCGAAGCAGGCTCTTTTCGTGCATCTATTCTCGTTAGGATGCCACTTGCTATGCTATTGCCAACAAGACTGGTTATAAACGCCTCAATTTGGTTTCTTGTTCTACAGATATCGACTGTAGAGGACACGTGCCTATCTGTCACTGTCAGAGATCATGCCGCAACTGTCGTATCGTCACCTTGCCTCATGGCTCCTGTTTCTAACGAGACCATCGAAAAATACTAACCGTATCATTTTTATGGTCACTACAGGCACGTTTCCCGGTTCATATATGTCACGGTGAGCAGGTTACCGAAGCCGCAGATAATCATCAAGTAAGTGTACATTAGTTCCGGACTAGTTCCGGGTACATGGGGTGCATTAACGTGCCGAGAATTCGTAACAATACACGCGTACTGTTGAATTTTGCTTCCATCTGTCTGAACGCGGCCGCCGTGGTCAGGATCTGACTCCGTGTCCTCGTGCAGAAGGTTGAGGGACAAGTATCTGCGCCGCTTTGTTATGTTGTACGACAGGTGCCCGCTCTATTATGCTTTATCATAGGTTATCATGCTGAACTATAGCAGTCGCACTTATCGAGTGCCGCAGGATTTTCAGTTATTTGACAATCACACAATTTTAGACTACTGGGGTTGCAGAGCTAGTACATTAATTGCTTAATAAACTTGTTTTAGTGCGTTAACACTAATAGCGGTCGTTCCCCGCATTCAGCCGTTGTGCATTTGTATCTCTGTCTGTTTGTTTCTGTGTTTGTCTGAAGCGGCTTTTGTGTCAAGCTGCCCATCTTTCCATCGAGTTGTGCTCAACCTTGGTTTGGTTTAGTGGGGTTTAACGTCCCAAAGCAACTAACTCAGACTATGAGGGACGCCGTAGTGAAGGGCTCTGGAAAGGAGAAAAGCTTCTCGGTGACTGGTTTATTTGTTTATTTGGGGTTTTAACGCCCCAAAGCAACTAAGGCTATGAGGGACGCCGTAGTGAAGGGCTCCGGAAATTTCGACCACCTGCGCTTCTTTAACGTGCACTGACATTGCGCAGTACACGGGCCTCTAGAATTTCGCCTCCATGGAAATTCGGCCGCCGTGGCCGGGATCAAACCTGCGTCTTTCGTGTCAGCAGCAGAACGCCGTAACCACTGAGCCACCGCGGCGGGCTGTGGGCAACCTGCCGAGGTGTGTATATCTATGCACCTAGCATGTTGCCCACTTCCAACCGCCCATTGGGCTGTGGGCTAACAGCCCATCATGGCGGCTGGGCTTCCTTTCCGCGCGGGCTTCCCCGGAGGAGCGACGCCGAGGCCTGGACTCTCCTCCTTGGAGACGGGGTGTCGGTCGACGTTCTCTTAGCGGAACCGTCGGTTGGTGAACTCGACAGCGAAGGAAGGAACAAAGGGACGCACGCGGGCGCAGGACGTGAGCAATGCTAGGGAGGTCAACAATGTGGGAGCCGGCGAAAAGAAAGAGCGGCCGGAAATTTGCGGACGAAACTGGTGCCGACTCATCGCGCCCCTCGAGAACGACTCTAGTTATTTTTCTTTTGCTAAACGCGGCTTTTTCCATTTTGTTTTCCTTGTTGTTTTTGTTTTGTTTAGGTTCTACAACAATTTTCTTCCAAACTGAAACAATTCACTTAACGCCGCCTTCATCTACTTTCTCTGTGTGTTCTTATTTGCGTCTTCAACAGTCCATTCGGTTCATCAACCATCTGCGTGCTCCAAGAAAGGATATGTTGAGCTTGTAATGTCCTAGCAGTGTAACCCCAGTGGCCTACTGTGGTGTAATTGTCAAATGAATGAAAATCCTGCGGCATTCGCACTTTGCGACTGCAAAAGGACTGTTGGAAGTGAATGGTTTGTTGGTTTATTAGGGTTTAGCGTCCCAGAACGACTTAGGCTTTTTGGAGGCCGTTGTGAAGGGCTCGGAAATTTCGACCACTTGGGGTTCTTTTAACGTGCACTGACATCGCACAGCACACGGGACTCTAGAATTTCGCCTCCATCGAAATTCGGCTGCCGAAGGCGCGTCTAGTGAATGCACTTATATGTCTAAGAAATGTAATGAGGTGTGCATGAATATTTTAACTGTGAGAATGTAAATTACACATATCTCAATTAATTGTGTAGTGAAGTACGTTTCCAGTTAATTTTCTTCGTGTATGCTTGGAGTGGTAGCGCCATCATGCCACACCCACTGAAACCCCAACACGCAATGTACAGTTATGCGGCAGCAGATGGCGCGCGTCTAGTGAAGGCGCAGATGTCTTCGAATTGTATTTTCGATTTTTACGCATCTTGATTTAAGAGTGGTACGCGACTGCGCGTTGCAGCGCTGCCAGGGAGTCACGGAATGCCATCGTCCGTTCGGCGCGATGCCTTGCCCGTTGGAAACACCTTTGAACGCATTTGACCATACTAGTGTGTGCACTTTTTTACCAAGTTAGAAGAAAGCAAAATCGGGGTATGCTTAAAGTTTAATCCACAGAAACCGTTCGTAACCAGGCATAACTGACCTTTCACTTTAACAACCAGGGACAGCCGAGTTGATCCACAGCTGAATTTAGTTTCTTTTGCCATTCAAGCAGGCAGAAACGCAGTTCTGCTGCACGTGATCAAAAAAGCCATGCTGCACACGTGCACGGAGGGTTGGAGCCAACATCTCCGAAGTTTGCAATGGACATTACCGAGCAAGACGCGCAACAATGCAATAGGCGAGCAGTTATACTTAGCGGAAAGAGTGCCGCTGTTCAATACATTCGGCTTTGTATGCTAGCAATTAATCTGGATAAGCACCGCCCACAAAATTCATTTAAACTCGAACGAAAAGTACTTCTAGCGAAACCTAATTGAGCAGGTTTTACTCGCATAGTGGGTCTGAAGCAACCAACGATCATAAAGGGACAGTAATGAGAAATCTTGAAGGTGAGCACCTGACATGTTGAAAATCGGTTTTGAGGAAAGATAATGGCGCAGTAACTGTGTCACGTATCTCTGTGGACACCCGAACAGCGCCGTAAGGGAAGTGATAAAGGTGGAAGCGAAAGAAGAAAGGAAGAAGTGCCATAGCAGAGGTCTCTCGAATATTTTGACAACCTGGGGATCTTTAACATACACTGGTCTATTTAGGGGCACGGGTTTGGTGGACACCCTTCGCTAATCATGTGTGTTTATGAGTGCGTGAGTTTGTGTATGCTTGATTTCAACTTTCACCCTTTCTTTTTGTAGCGAAATGCTACACTGCGCGGGTCAGAGCCGAGTTCCGCGTGAGCGGTAGCCGCCAGTTCTGCGCATGTGCGAAAACCAAGTGACGTCACGAGAGTCGCAGGTACATCGCCTCCTCGCCGCAGCTGTCGCCGACTCCGCCGCCTGATCCACAGATGCGCCGCGCGCTACTGCGCATGTGCGTCGCGGCCGCCGCCGCCGTCTGATCTTAGCCGGTCCGCGTGTTTACGACAGACGCGCCGCGCGCTACTGCGCATGCGCGAAGAGGGTGCTCCGCGTGTATACAGTCGAGCCCACTTATAACAGCCGCAGATATAACGAACGCTCGCTTAGTACGAACGAGGGCGGTGCTACCGTCAAAATATATATTGGGGCAATGGCACAGTGTCTCACATAGAACGAACTGTTGTGGCCTCAACACTCGGTAAGAGCGAACGCGAAGCTGTCGGGCCCCCGTAGTTGACCGAGCCGGCGGTGTTTGGCGCGGTTTCGCTCGACTGCGAACCCGCGGCAGGCGAATTTCGCGCACTTTGTGTTCCCCTGACACGACACGGCAGTGGCATGGACGGCAGTGACCGGCGGCTGCCTTTTGTCATCGGCAAGTCACGTAAGCCGCGATGCTTTGGAAGCTACGTGCTGATATATTTGTCGATGCTAGAAGCGTGTCCCACCAGGCATCGGGTCCAGGAGTACCGCCGCAGTGCCGAAGGAGGAAGGAAACGTGGGCCGGAGACGGGGAGTAGGGGAAGTGAAGGAAAAATTGTATTCACATATTTACATTATGTACATAGAGCGGGACTGAGAATGGCTCTCAGTGGAAGGGGAACGTCTTCGTCAACCGTAGTCGACTGGAGCTAGCAGGATTCTCTCGGCCACACTCACGGCCGAGTTAAATATCGTTCGGTTTCCCCAGATCCCTGGCTGGGGAATAATGGTCGACGAACACTGTCCAATCGGATGGACCGAAGGGGACGTTCTTGTTACCACCCACGGCTGGGCAGGTGCGGGTTTTTCCACTCTTCGATGAGAGGGGGAGAATGCTGACTCAACCAGCCCAGCGGGAAAGGAACCTCCCGAAGTCTTCCAGCAGGGGAATGAACTTGCCTCCCCGCCGATTTCCCAGAACGCGAGTCGGGGACACAGAATTCTTCAATTATCCGCCAGCGTGACCGGCGCCGCCAAGTCGCCTCCGCATTCACGGTGGTTGCTCGGACAAAAGCTCCTGGGCCTCGCCTGCCTTCGTCGCCGCTATAGTGGTCATCTCCGCTGTGGTCGCTGGGGTTTCTGCTGACAATGGCCCTCGACATTCTTGCTACTAATCCGCTGAGGCTCGGAGGGGCATTCCAAACATCCCACTTCCCATGGTCGTCGCGAGGTTGTCGACCTCGATGAATGTTCACGGTAGCTGCATGATCGGGCCCACGTGGTCCGAGTGGACACAGGTGTGACGGGAACACACAAAGAGAGTTAAAGGGGGGGGGGGGGGGTAGAAACACAACAGCACGTCCGCCGCCCGAAGAGGTCTCGTAGTGGTTGCAGCCAACGCTGCTGCGCGCAGAGACCTGGAGTTGTGTCCGTTCGGCTTTTGGTCACAGCTGGGCCCAAAGGTTCTTCTTGCTTCGTTGACAGCTGTAACGAGCTCAACCAGCAAAGTCCAAAGCCCAACAAGCAGAAAGCGCCAAACTGACTTCAAGAACTGCCAAGCTGTTTTCGGTCACCAAAATCTCTTTAGAGAAAATGAGCTGTAGCGTGAAATTTACGTCCTCCTCCGAAAGTTGACATGTTTGACCAAACCAGAATACACAGAGCTTGTTTAGCCAAAAGGGAGGAAAATTTCCTAAAATTTTGGGGGGGGGTGCCGTAGCACGGTGTATGTAACAGAAAGCCACCGCCCGTGAGAGCACAAAGGGAAGGTGGAGCTGCTGAACACACATACAAAACAGACAAAAATGATTCCCGCTAAAGCAAAAAAAAACAAAATACAAATTTGCATAGCGGATTAACGTCCGTGGAGTCAGGAAAGGGCATTACACGGGAAAGCTTCGGCTGAGGCCATCAGCGCTTCCATTACCTCGCACTTTAGTGCAACGCATGTAAACTGAGTCCGGCAATGCCAATCTCCAAAATTTCGCTCTCATTTCGCATAGGAGAGTGTAATGAACAAAAGAACAAAAAACAAGCATTAAACTCAATATGAGATTATGCGTCATATCCGCCCCTTGCGCGGCCGCGGTCCGACAGCTGCTTTAGCAGATGAGACATTGCATAATGCCAGGAATTTCAGCTTGCATTTCTGTACAGGCGAGTTAAATGAACAAAAGAAACAAGCATTCAACTCAAGACGGGATTATTCCTCGAATCCATCTACAAACAGCGTTGCGACTCAAGGAATTTACTGCTTCCTATTCTTCAGCCGCCCCCTTCGCGGCCGCGGTCCGATAGCTGCTCTAGCAGGTGCAACAGGACACAAGGCTAGGAATTTCAGCTTGGGACCCTTAACTGTTCTTCGTCCAAGTCCCACGGTTCTGAAGTTTGGCTGACGCTCAGAAAGCAGAACGCGAGAAGGGAGCGAACGAGTGCGAATGCCGTGCCATCGAATCTGCCTCTCTCGGATTGGGTTCGCGCGTTGCGTCCCCTTAGCTTGTGTTCCCTTCAAGCGGCGCGTGCGAACTCTTGAGCGCTGAGGTGCCAAATTGGGGCGGGTAACCGGTTGTCCGGTTTTCTGTGCAGCAGTCAACATGAGGCGCACTTTCCCCTTCATTAACATTCCCCGTTTGGCCACCTCTATACGCCGCCGCTCGGTGGAAACCCTCGCTGTTGGTTTGCGGGGCGCGTCACTAGCCATCGCGGAACCGTCACAGGTTAAGTCGTCGGCGTTCGCCTCATTGTCAGTTTGTGATCCAGCCTGCTCTGGCTCACTACCGTTAGAGTTTATAAGGCTTACAGGGCCACGTTTGCCCTCTTCACCCGCGTGCTCTGCTGGCGCTGCGAATCCTGGAGCCTTCGAAATGGTAAGGACCTGCGCAGCATCATCTCCAAAACAAAGGCCCTTTTCTTTGGGCAGCATATCCAAGCGTTTTGAGAAAATCGAGGGATACTGCAAAGGCAGGTTTTGGGAGACGGCTGCCTTGGTCAGACGCAGCTCGAGCGGGCTCTCGATCGCGACGCGGGCAGTAAGTTGGTCGTGTTGGATACCTTTCCTATCCTTATACTGGCGGTACAGCAGGCCAGAACGGAGTTGGAAAGGTATGTTCTTTCGTGACACACCTATGTCACTTTGGTGACTCAAGTTGCGTAGAGTCTGGTCTTTCTCTTGCTCAGCGGTGAACGTTTCTCTGTCCACACGAAGGAGTTCGAGAAAGCCATCTGAGTGGGGCAATGCTAGATTGGTATTCAATTCCTCACCTAGCCCCAGCTCATCACTCGTGCCTGATTCGGAAGACTCACTATAGCTTGCACTACTATCGGTGCTCTTTACCCCTGTGCTAGAAGTGAGTAAGTCCTGGGCTGGCTCGTCATTAGGTAGCGCGGAACCGTCACGGGTTAAGTCGCCGGCGTTCGTCTCATCGTCAGTCTTTACTAGAGATTGCTCTGCCTCGTCACCGCGAGAATTTACAGGCTTCGGGCTTACAGGTTGAGGTTTGCCCTCTTCAACCACGTGCTCTGCTGGCGCCGCGACCTCACGAGCCTTCGAAATGGTAAGGACCTGCGCAGCATCATCTCCAAAACAAAGGCCCTTTTCTTTGGGCAGCATATCCAAGCGATTTGAGAAAATCGAGGGTTGCTGCTTAGGCAGGTTTTGGGAGACGGCTGCCTCGGTCAGACGCACCTCGAGCGGGCTCTCGATCGTGACGCGGGCAATGGGCAAAGACACACTAGTTTCAGTGGAGCATAACTCATTTTCGGGTGTTTGGTCGCGAGCGGCTGTCGTTCCCTGATCGTTGAACTGATCATTGTTTCGAGGCAGCGCTGAGGCGCATTCCTCGCTTACAATAGAACTTGCAGTTGCCACTTTCAGCGCGCGACTGCTTTCTGGAGGACTGCCTTTTTGCGCTGCGCCTACGCCTATCTGGGTTGCAAGGAAAATCTGCGCGGCATCGCGCTTTTCATCTAACGCCGCGCTCTGGCTTGGAGCGCCACAGTCGCTGTCAGGTGGCAGACAACGACGCTCTGTGCCGCAGATTATCACATCAATTTCCCGAATGTCACTGTTCTTCTGAGCAACTACAATGTGCGTAGCTGACCAAGCGGGGCTCTTTGGCTGGTCGCTGACGCACTGATGGGGGCGCTGCTCGCTGCTATTACTTCGGATTTTAGACTCGGTCTGTACACGAATTCTGAAGTGTCGGAAGAGGGCACTTTTCGCTTTGTCGTAGTCTCTGGCATCCTCATCGGACAGTCGCGCTAATACGGCGCTGACATCGCAAGGAAGGATGGCCAGCAACATCATTGACCATTCGCCCTGATCTAGTTCTTCTTCCGCACATATCTGTTCAAAACTCGCGAGGAACGTTCTGAAGCTCTCGCCTCTCTGAAAAGTCCGCAACCGATCTCGGGCCCTTTTCCGTCTGAGAAATTGAGTCGTACGTATGAGCTCCTGCTGCTCTCGTTTACGTAGTTCCTCGAGCTCAGCGCGTCTCTTACGGCATTGCTCCTGCCATTCTATTTCAACCCTGTCGGCCTTCTCCTTGCGCTCTTTTTCAATCCTGTCAGCCTCCTTCTTAGCGGCTTCCTTGCGGCAAAGGCGTTCTTTTTCAATCCTGTCAGCCTCCTCCTTAGCGGCTTCCTTGCGGTAAAGGCGTTCTTTTTCTATCCTGACGGCCTTCTCCTTGCGTTCCTTTTCAACCCTGTCGGCCTTCTCCTTGCGTTCCTTTTCAACCCTGTCGGCCTCCTCCTTAGCGTTCCTGATTCCCTCCTGAATGACTTCCCAGGTCTCCAAAATTTTGTCTCCCTCCTTAGCACCACATTCCTTAATAGCCTCAATCAGCTGCGGCTTTCTGTGACTCTTCCTGGCCTCAATACCCAGCTTTTCACACAGCAACATCAACTCTGGCTTCTTTAGCTTGCTCAAATCCATGGCAACTTCCGAACGAGGACTTTCAATACAAGCTGCTACGTGAAATGCTTAAGCGAGCACGTGCAGAAAAACAATCTACAGGTAGTGATAAATTTCCAGAGTTATCAAGCCTGGCAGATTCTTAAGGAAAGTCAAGCGCTCACCACTGCTGAAGCCAGGACCAAGCGTGGAAGATCCCGCCGCTGCCAACCAGTTGATATATTTGTCGATGCTAGAAGCGTGTCCCACCAGGCATCGGGTCCAGGAGTACCGCCGCAGTGCCGAAGGAGGAAGGAAACGTGGGCCGGAGACGGGGAGTAGGGGAAGTGAAGGAAAAATTGTATTCACATATTTACATTATGTACATAGAGCGGGACTGAGAATGGCTCTCAGTGGAAGGGGAACGTCTTCGTCAACCGTAGTCGACTGGAGCTAGCAGGATTCTCTCGGCCACACTCACGGCCGAGTTAAATATCGTTCGGTTTCCCCAGATCCCTGGCTGGGGAATAATGGTCGACGAACACTGTCCAATCGGATGGACCGAAGGGGACGTTCTTGTTACCACCCACGGCTGGGCAGGTGCGGGTTTTTCCACTCTTCGATGAGAGGGGGAGAATGCTGACTCAACCAGCCCAGCGGGAAAGGAACCTCCCGAAGTCTTCCAGCAGGGGAATGAACTTGCCTCCCCGCCGATTTCCCAGAACGCGAGTCGGGGACACAGAATTCTTCAATTATCCGCCAGCGTGACCGGCGCCGCCAAGTCGCCTCCGCATTCACGGTGGTTGCTCGGACAAAAGCTCCTGGGCCTCGCCTGCCTTCGTCGCCGCTATAGTGGTATCTCCGCTGTGGTCGCTGGGGTTTCTGCTGACAATGGCCCTCGACATTCTTGCTACTAATCCGCTGGGGCTCGGAGGGGCATTCCAAACATCCCACTTCCCATGGTCGTCGCGAGGTTGTCGACCTCGATGAATGTTCACGGTAGCTGCATGATCGGGCCCACGTGGTCCGAGTGGACACAGGTGTGACGGGAACACACAAAGAGAGTTAATGGGGGGGGGGGGGGGTAGAAACACAACAGTGCCCGTACGCTACAGGAACAATACAAAAGCCTGGATGAGTCGTGACTTATTTGCCGAGTGGCTTGTCGAGTTCGACCGCGACATGGCACGAAAAAACAGGAAGGTCCTGCTCGTGCTGGATAACTGTGCGGCGCACCATGCGCAGCCTTCCTTGAGTGCGGTGACAGTGCTCTTCTTGCTTCCCAATGCAACCTGCAAAATTCAGCCGCTGGATATGGGCATCATTCATGCGTTCAAGGTGTGCTACCGACGGCGCGTCATCCAACGCTTGTTAATCGCGATTGATGCTGCCATGCCAGTTCGCATCAGCTTGCTTGCCGCCGTGGAGATGTTGAAAGCGGCGTGGATGGAACTCACCGCGGAGTGCATAGCAAATTGCTTCCGCAAGGCGGTTTTTATGGGCCCAAGCACTGAGGACGCCATAGATGACCCACCGGAAGGCCGGTCGCACGAGGACTCGTGGCAACGCGTCGTTGACACGCAGCTGGCCGGACCTGCCGTTGCCTGGGACGATTTCGTTTCTTCTGATGACGACGCCGACATTGCGGAGCCATGCACTGACGAAGCTATTGTGCGTGAAGTGCGAGCCCTTCCTGTCTGCCCAGAGACCGACGAGGACGATGACGAGGATGCTGCTCTACCGCCAGTTGCTGTGAACGCTTGAACCGCGATCGGTTACATCGTGTCGCTTAAGGAACTCGTGTGCAGCAGAGGCCTTGGCGATGAACATATTACCGCGCTGGAAAAATTAGAAACGGCAGTGATGCGATCAGCTTTGAAGAAGCAGACATGCATCACTGACTTTTTTCAAAAATAAAGTTAACTTTCGTCTCGCTTACTCTTTTTGCCCGTATTATAGGTGGTCCACTTACTACGAAATTTGGATACAACGAACAAATGCCGCGTGACGATCAAGTTCGTTATAAGTGGGCTCAACTGTATACAGTTGAGCCCACTTATAACGAACCTGATCATGGACGGACGGACGGACGGACGGACGGATGGACGGATGGATGGACGGATGGATGGCAATTCTCATTAAGAATCGCCATCATCATTACTTACGGTTTCCTACAATTCTAACCTTATGCCACATCTCTGCTTTTCAGCCACCAATCCTCCAATCGCTTTTTGCTAACTTCCGCTGCAGATTTATTTACATGACCATTGTTATCTTTAAACCCTAGGGCCTCAGGAAGAGTGACTGCGCCTGCATCGACATCCGGATGGATACCATCACATTTGATTATGAGGTGTTCAATTGCTTCCACAGATCTACCACACACTGCACATGTGTCATCTTCTTCGTTAAATTTCTTTTTGTAGCTGCGCGTTCTAAGACATACTGACCTAGCTTCAATAAGTAGGGCACTGCCTCTTGAGTTATCATAGAAAAATTCTTTCCTGATCTGCCTTTTCCAGTATCGATATAGTTCTACACTGTTTCTTTTCCATTGAATTCATCCAATTTTTAACTTCCGCGTTTTTAACATCTTCTAGCGAGCGTCCTCACGCGGCGGGCCGAGGAGGCCGTCACGTGGCAGCCGCCGCGCCGAGCGAAGGAACGATTACGGCCCAAGAGACGAATTGGGGCCCGTGCTCTCCTCTGGTCGTGACGTCACGCTGTCACGTGGTCGTGCCACGTGACAGAAAGAACGACCTCCGCCGACGGCAGAAAAGTGCTAGCAATATTGCTTTCGCAATAAAAAAATTACCGAAGACGCTCTGAGTCGTCGCACAGCGGCGGCCGGTAGCCACGCGCGACCTGTAGACGCGGCGCACTGCGTTCCTTCCGTTGGAGGCGCTGCGTTTTTGCTTTCGCAACCTACCAGGCTTAACGAAAGCTAAGCCCCCGCCAATTTTTTAATGTAGTTTTTAAGTCGCATGGAAAACTTGTTAGCATATATAAGTCGCTGTGAGCGGTCTACTCATGGTACGGCTTGCTCTCCAGTGCGTCGATCAAGAGCCGTGACTTTAGTTCCATTTGGCTGTCCTGCAACGATTACAGAAAAAAAACAACTACCGCTCTACCCACCGGAATAGAATAACTAGACTTGTGAGAAAAAATTTTATTGTCGACTTTACATTCAGCATCGCACCAGAGTCATGGACATGTATCAAACTCACAGGAATGAGGAAGTCAGGACGAATAATTTTCAGTGTTCCAAAATTTCAGCTTCGTCAAGGACACACCTGAATAGACTCGACAGCTGCTGGTTAATACAAGTTGGTGCCACTTAAAAAAACATAAAAAGGTCGTTCTGGCGCGAATCACGGGAGTAGCTCGAACATTACTCGCAGTTGATCATTTTCCACGTATCCGTCTTCGAAAAGACATTGGAGATTAAGCGACTGCAGAGCAAAGTATGTACTGCTGTTGCTGCATGCCATCGGCCTTTGAAAAGAGTGCAAGGCAGGATTTCCATTGTCCTCAAGCACAAGATCTGGGCCATCTTTGGGATGCATCACACCCAGCTGGATCTTGTGTCCGAATGGCCACTGCACAAGATCGTCCATGTTGCCCTTATACAATCGGAGTAGCGGGTGCATATTTACAAATCCACCCTGGTTCTTGATCAAAACCCCTGGTGACAGGTTGTAACCGCGCAGGTAGACCAACTCGCTCTCATACTTAGCCGCTCCCGTCTTGATCGCAGTCTTCAGCAGCGACTCGACACCTTTGACAAAGAACACGCAAAGCCCCTTGGCTAGTTCCCTGTTTCGCAGTAGGCTTCTGATGCAGTCCAGTGTATTCTGACTAAAATCATTATTTTCTTGCGATTCCGCTTTTACTGTTTTCAAAGCCGTTTCAGTCTGTGACAACTTGTGCCTTGTCTCGCTTTCTACGACGCCCGTTTCATTCTTCGGCGTTTCCTCTAACTTGAGCATGCTTGCGGAAAGATTAGGTGCGTCAGAAGTTGTGGCCGCAAGCCCTAGCTCCTCGTCAGAGGCGTCCTCTTCCGACATCACCCGCGTTAAACTGGCACGGCGTTTTCCAACTTCAGCCATATATTCGCGTTCCTTACTTTCTTTGAAGTTCTTTTTCTCCTGAGAAATCTCATTATGTCTGTCGCCATCGATTTTAACATCGCTAAGCATTTGCTCAAGTTCTTCATTGGCCTCCGCAACTTGTTCTTTGAATGTTCCCTTCGCCGAGGAATCAAGGGCCGTTGTTTTCTTGCGAGGTGGATGCCCTTCGCCGTGGGTTCTAGGAGGAGCGACAAAGTTGCAAAAGCAGTATTTCAGGTGCTGAGTCACGCTACGCCATAGGACGGCGCCGGAGCACTTGGGACAGAGGACGCGGTGGAATCGGCAATCGCCCTGGAAATGCTGGGTGATCCGTGATACAGGAGCCACATAATCGCAGCCATTCACTTCATTCCAGCACTTCACCTGCGAAGACAACACAGCACGTGCTGTTTACTAATAATTTATTAGCTGATAACTTACTATTCAGTACTATTCATTTACTACTAATGCACATACAGACATACAGTCCGAGGCTAAAAACAGCGCTAACGGGGACGAAGCAGAGAGAGGGACACGACGCTATCAACCATTGATAGTCAACGTCGTGTCCCTCTCTCTGCTTCGTCCCCGTTAGCGCTGTTTTTAGCCTCAGATCATGCACCAACCAGCCCAAATTTTCACCCTTTCGAAGCACATACAGTCTTTGTCAAAAGTAACCAGGCTGCATGGTTTGCTTCTAAGTCGTATATTTAAACTACTATGCCAGCCCTCAAGCTCTAAGTCTTTGTATGGTAAGGAAAACCCCTGTCCTCACCTTCAATGAACTTTTCGACATTAGGGAAAGTCGTAAAGGCTCTAATGTACAAATGAGAAGCAAACCATGCAGCCTGGTTACTTTTGACAAAGACTGTGCATGCCTAGAAGTTGAGCTCCTTTCAGGAATTTTTACTCCTTCAGGAATTTTTTATAAATATGTCACTTCTCCTACAATGATAATACAGCACGTTGAATTTACTATTAACAATGTATACATGCTTACAAGAAGTAGTTATGTTCCTATCGGGAAACTTACTGTTTCAGGGATTTTTGTATAAATAAGTTTATCTAAAATTAATAAAAATAATAATAATAAATAATAAAGGTGTAAAAAGTTTTATATAAATAAGTTTCAAGAATAAGCGAATCACCAGGGAAATTAAGTAGAACGTGTTGTCGGGCTAGTTGGTTCAATACTTAAGACATGGCATTTGCGCGAAACACAAACACAAGGCAGGTTACGGGACGAGCGCGAACTTACAACTGATTTTATTCAAAAAGGAAAGCACATATTTAAAGGAAGAAAATAGAATGCACTTTGAGTATGCGCATCGAAATTATACATCATGTAGCAATCAGTAGCATACCAAGGCCTGAACATACATCGTCTAATCGAGAAAGGTTACCTCACTATTGTACAGTGCAACCGAAGAATGGAAGCGTATTTCATAAAGAAAAGAGGAGAAGCATGCATCAGTGATTCCTCGGTTGCACTGTACAATAGTGAGGTAGCCTTTCTCGATAAGACGATGTAAGTTCAGGCCTTGGTGTGCTACTGATTGCTGCATGATGTATAATTTCGATGCGCATACTCAAAGTGCATTCTATTTTCTTCCTTTAAATATAGACTTTCCTTTTTGAATAAAATCAGTTGTAAGTTTGCGCTCGTCCCGCAACCTGTCTTGTGTGTGTGTTTCGCGCAACTGTCATGTCTGAAACAAGGAAATACCGACAAAAAAAGGGTGGCTGCGACACAAACAAGTCTGCCGGGGCAGGACGCGAACCATTCTACAAAAGCAGAAAAATTGGATCATCTTAGCATTAGCACAAGTTGTATTTAATTGGTGACTATATAATAACTAACTAGGTCTGATAATCCGTGACCCCATTTAACAAAGTGTTTGCTATCCACATTGCTGTAGGAGGTGGTCGCTCAACGCATCTAAACTGCCGCTCTGAAAGAGCGCTCCCACGTGGTGTGGCGAGCCTGGCTTCCGATTCAAAGGGCAGCTGCTCAATTCTCGCTCGACCAGATTTTTCGTTGCGGCGAAAGTGCTCTTCTTTTTTCGGAGGCACCTCGCAATAGTGGTCGGATAACGTCACGGCCCTCTCGACCAATGGGAACTGCGCTGACGTCAAGCGCACGCCTCGACTTTTTCGGCCAGTGCGCTTTCTCCTGAGAGGGACGGAAAAGGAGCCGGATTTCATGGAGAAAGGGGCTTATAAAATGGACGCCTTGAAACATGGGACGGGAAAGCGCAATTTATCGCACACTCTTGACAGAAAGGAGTGAAAGGGGATTAAGCTGTCCCCAAGCACACTCCTTCCCTAAAAATTGGCAGTGGTTTAGCTCTGGTTAAACCTGGAGGATTGCGAAAGCAACGAGGAGAGAGAGAGGCGACGGAGAGAGCGCGGCAGCGGCGGCTGCCCCGTCACTCTAGCTAAGCGCCGCTACTGCGCATGCGCAACTGGCGAGCGCGGCGGCGGGACCTCTGAGTCATCGAGCAGCGACGGCGCGTCAACTGTGCGCCGTGTGACGTCGCCGCTCCTCGCGCACGCGCAGTAAGGACTTTCGTCATCTCCGCGAAATGGCTCGGCGACTCGCGTATTGTGTTGCTTTCGCAACAAAAGGGAGTGTGCTAGAGGACAGTTTACTGCCTTTTTACTCCCATATAGGTGAATTTCTTTTCAGAGGGTGGTGCAAGAACATTTCCTCGTGGTCACTTCTGAGCCTTGTCGAAGTAGGACCGCTGTGGTACGGTCGCTGTTATCACTGTTGCTTCGTTTTTGTATTTCGCATTTATAAAAATTTTCTGCATATGATGGCCCCTGAGGGGGGGGGGTCACTTCGATGGCCGCTATACTGGCACATATACAATGGATCGAAAGTAAAGGTATAAATTCAGTCGCTACGCGCCAGCTGTTGCTATCTGATATAGTGTGGTCAGGCAATCACTTTTTTTGGGGGCAATTTGACCTTCATTGCAGAAAGACGCGTCGTTGACAAATGGAAGTAGTAAGAGCTAAGGCTCTATTTAAAAAGTAGGCCCCAATAATTTCAAACGCTGACATCCTTTGCCAGTTTTATCGTACCGTATCTCCAAACATTACATTGATAGTAGTGCGGGAGCACCGGAAGATAAAATTGGTACGGTTTTAACGTTGCTAAACCGAGTAGACGTGCGAAATCATGAGTTTGACTTTGTGGCTCATGGTTTTGCTTTGCTGGGTCGACGGCACGTCTG
Organism: Amblyomma mixtum; assembly: GCF_055824585.1. Classification (NCBI taxonomy): domain Eukaryota; kingdom Metazoa; phylum Arthropoda; class Arachnida; order Ixodida; family Ixodidae; genus Amblyomma; species Amblyomma mixtum. Next base: position 71,767,030 of record NC_143020.1, on the reverse strand, counting down.
CCGACAATTTTCATCATCATCATCAGCATCAACCTGACTACGCCCACTGCAGGGCAAAGACGTTTGCCATGTCTCTCCAATTAATCCTTTCATTTGTCAGTCGTGCCCACCGTATCCCCGCAAACTTTTTTAATTTCAACCACCCACCTAAGCTTCTGCTGCGCCCTGCTACCTTTGCCGTCTCTTGGAATCCACTCTGTTGCCCTCAAGGACCAGCGGTTATCTTGCATTCGCATTACACGCCCTGTCCAAGCCCATTTCTTCCTCTTGATTTCGACTAGGATGTCCTTAACTCGAGTTTAACATGAGGCGTGACGAGCGATAGCCTAGTACTCTCTCGCAGTGACCTGCAAAGCTGTTCTGTTCGCGCCGCGGGCTCAACTCCCAGTCGTGATAGTTATGATTTGTTTTTATTTACGTACGTACGTAGGTGACAAGATTTTTGGTCTGTGTTGACGAGCGTATCAGTGCTTTCGAGCTAGAAGGCACGCCGCAGTGCTTTTGTGAATAAGCGAAACGCAGAGCCAGCGGCGGGATGCGTTGCATTTTGCGAACCGCTTTAAACGCATATAGGTCTCGATAGCTTTGAGCGGTGGCCTGTAGCGCACAGCAAGCCAGCCAAACCAATCTGTCTTCCAATAGGCTGACTTGAATGGCGTGTGAAATTGGCGACGTTGTTCACTGTCATTGGCGTAAAACTTAGGTCTTGCAAACCCGAACACGCGGCTTTTTGCCTGCGATCGCAACTCTGCATACAATGTTACATTAACTTCTATACTAAGTATGACTACAAACTTGTGAACACCGATCGTTATAAACCGCACGACGCTTTGCTCGCAAATCATTAGTAACACGTTCCTTGCTCACGCTCAGTAAATGTGATAATTATGTACTTCGGAAGGTATGTGATATCCACAACTAATTTCGGCCTTCAAAGTGTTCGTAAAGCAAATCACATCCTTTCTCAAAGAATATACCGGTATCTTCACTTGTATCGTTAAAATACTTTTAACAAAGGACACATGAAACGCATGCGCGAATTTGAAGCACGTAACTATTTCTCACTATCTACAAAAGCATACTGGTATCGTCAATTGTTTCCTTAAAATACTTTGAAGAAAGGACAAGTGCAACGCCTGCACGAGTTTGAAGCACGTAACGATTTCCAGACATCGCTTTTTTGGCAAAAGCACGAATGGAATTGTTATCGATAGTGGCGCAGGTAGCAGCGAAGGTGGCGGTGATGTCAGAGCTCGGAGAGAAAACGTTATAAATCAGCGACTGAATGTAAATTGTCACACACAACACGTCTTCAAGGAGCGTTGAAGCCTGCCTGTTCACGGTGCAGTTTCCAGCCCTGGGCTCTCGGTAAGTCATAGCCACTCGGAACCTTTCAATGACGACGATTTGAACCTCAATCAAATGACACTTGCCAATTTTTTGCCTTCCCTTTGGGAGCATGAAATTAACAGCTTTACTGCAACAAATTTCCTGGCCCCAATCAGAGCACGCACGCTAATATCGGCTGCTATTTCAAGACCACGCCTATGAGGAACGCCGTACTGAAGGGGTCCGAAAATTTCGACCACCTAGGGTTCTTTAACGTTCACTGACGTCGCACAGTACACGGGCCTCTAGAATTTCGCCTCCATCGAAAGTCAGCCACCGCGGCCGGGATCGAACCCGCGTCTTTCGGGCCAGCAGCCGAGCGCCATAACCCTTGAGCCACCGCGCCGGGGGGCGGGCCCTAATAAATGACCATTGTCTTCCGACAGCACGTGAGCATTACACGACGTACTTGTAATATCGCTCAACGAAGCCGGCTACCTACGTTCCGTTCTCGCTCACCTCTCTCTTGAGCAGCTCTTCTGCGCGGAACTCCGTCCAGTGGAAGTCTTCATCCTTCCACTGGTAGCCGTCGAGCGGACAGACTTGTGGGCCTCCTTCAAGGCACTGCTCGTAGCAGGATTCGCACAGCGTGTGGTCGCACGGAAGCAACACGGTTTTCGGCCGCACCAATCCACAGGTACTGCAAACTATGTTCGGTGGAAGAGGCTTGAGGAAGTGCACACGCCTCCAGTCTAGCTCCGTAGAAAATCCGAGCAGAGTGTAGTGCATGGTTCCAAGAAGCAGTGTTCAACGCCCACACAAGGTCGACTGACATAGGTCTCGGAGGTGAAGCTGGATGTGGCTTAAGACCAAGTGCCAGTGACATCAGCTTGGGGCAGTGGAAGTGCAGAATCAGGACGAAATCAGTAGATAAACAATATAATAAAAATGTTTGATCATATATTCATGGGTGATAACATATAGCAGAACAGCAGTGATTGGCATTTAAAAACTTCTCAGTCACGAAAACTAGCTTCCAAACAACGTCCCTTTTCTTATCGTAAAAACATATTTATTCTGTTGGCGCACTCTCATATCAGCGGCGGTTATGCCGCTAGCTGCCTGGCTTTACCATCCAGCGCATGTCTCGTAATCCAGTGATTTCGTGGCGATGGGCTGCTCGCCTTTTATCAGCATTAGTTTTAAGAACTTTGTTACCTTTGATCCTCGTGCAACGTACAGGTCGGCTAGGTGTACGCGCTTGTTTGTTATACCAAGTTGGTGGGGACGCGCTTTACTCGACCCCTGTGGTTCGCTTACCCGCAATTCACCTTCAAATCGTCTCCTGTAGTTCGCTTCCCCAAAATGCACCCTCCTTAGCCATGGTAGTTACTTTAACTAACAATAGAGGGCGCCGGCGTCGCAGCGCCACGAGCGGCACGGATGGTGTGCGTGTGTTTGCTGCGCGCGGGGGTTGTGGGGGGGGGGGGGGGTGGAGACGTTCACGCGCGGCACTTCGCTCTTCGTAGGCGGGCGGCCGCCAGCTCGTCCCGTCCAGGCCTCGGAGTTTCCCCCCTGCCCTGCCGCGGGCGAACGTGCGCTGGTAACCGCGCTGGTGAGTCGGACGTCCTCGATTCCTCAGCGTATTTTGTTGCTAGCTAGCGTTATTGTTGTTGTAGCAATAAATGCCTTGTTTGTGTCAGCCAGAGTGTCGTTCCTTTGTTTCCCTCAGAGCAAGGCCCGCCGTAGTCTGCGTGCACTCGGTAGCGTACGCGACCACGGGGTGGGGTCCAGCGGTTTTGAACGGTGTCAGTCGCGTTTAAACAGGTCAAAAGTGTTTCTCTCTTCCTATTACAACCCGACAAGTTCAAGTCATAGGATTATGCGCACGGCACGCTAAAAAGTGATGCTCCTCCGCAAAATGACAAAAGACCAGCTACTGTGCAGGCACCACATTGCGACGGCAGGACACTAATGTCAATTTGCACTGGTATGCCGGTTTCACCATAAGCGCCTTTAGCAGCCAGCATCCAGTCTGAAACACAAGCTTGGGAGATGCGAATTTCGGATGATCTCTTGGTATTTTATACGAAGAATGGTAGTCCGTTGTGAATTCAGTTCATTTCCTGGCACCTACAATAGGACCGAATTATTAAGCGATGTGTTCAGTGTACCGGGCGTTATAATGTAAAGGTGCTCATGATGAAGTGACCGCCGCCGTGGCTCAGTGTTTATGGCACTGGGCTGCTGACCCGAAAGACGCGGGTTCGATCCCAGCCCCGGCTTTCGCATTTCGATGGACGCGAAAACTAGATTCCCGTGTACTGCGCAGAGAAAGTGCACTTTAAAGAACCTCAGGTGATCCGGAAATTTCCGGAGCCCTTCACTACAGCGTCCCACATAACCAGAGTTGCTTTGGGACGTTAAACCCCCATAAACCGAACGAAACCAAACCATTAAGCTATGTTTTAAGTGTACCGTGGCAGATCAATAAATAAGAATATGATGCACAGGTCTGAAATGGGGGCACTTCGGTGAATTGAAGTGTAGTGCTCGTAAATGCGAAGCGGGCGCTGCCTTCAGCGCTTACGCTACTTACATGTTACCGAATACTGGAAACTGGGATTTAAACGGTTTTTTCTTTAACATTTTTTTACATTGAATAGACTTTTTCGTCGTGACATTAGACTTTAATACTGCCTTATTGTCGCAGAACAGGGAAGAGTGTGTTGTGTGTCTGATATCACGGTCTGCTCTTTCTGCTGAATCTGCATGCTAAGAATTTATTTGTATTTCTGTGTTAGACTCAGCGCACTCCTTAATGAGATCAGTTCCTGCTCTGAAAGCGCGATCTGGAACTTTTCTTTGTTACCAAACGCTCGCTAGTATTCGTATTTGCGTATTCTCCAGTGCCTTTTCATACTTCCTCATACTGCGCGCGCTTGAAGACACGTCTCATTTTGTCTCTGTAGCCAATTTGTATTGTTATTGTAAATGTCTGTCCATCATATTTTCTAAAACGCAGGTTAACGGCACTAGAAAACTGTAGAACGATTTACAGCACTCTTATGCCATTCATGAACTACAGGCTACTAGCTTATAGTGCGTTACGCGAGGAAATTTTAAAAGTTGTTTCATGGGCTAGTACAGCATCCACTTCCTGCGTCACGATTCGTAGTGCGAGTGGTGTTCTGTGGTGTCTGAAGAGTTAGAATGGCGTCTGACTAAATAGTTGCACCATAGTTGCTTTTTATCTGAGCGAAACTCGAAGCCAACTCCTCTTGGGCGCTCGAAACATCTCCGAAACCGGAAGTCGGTCGCCTAAAAAATTGTACCACGGGAATTAAACCAAATAACTGGGTCCATTGTTACTTCAACATCTTGAAGCTGAAAAAGTCTACAAACACTTAAGACTGCCTGCTGAACGCATTCACCGCGCACTGTAGCATGACGTAACCCGATGCCACGCACCTGGCAATTCTACCTCTGCATGGCTCGACGTAGCCGCCGCCGCACCCCTTCTGATCTGCGCGCTGATCCGCCTAAATGATATGATTCATAGTATAACAGCGCGAAGGACGAGGACAAAAGAAAAAACCAAACACCTGCGCTGACTTTCAACTAAACTTTATTACACACGCGCACATTCATACCTTTCCTGCCAAGCCCAAGTTAAAAAAATTGGCAGTGGTTTAGCTGTCGTTAAACCTGGAGGATTGCGAAAGCAACGAGGAGAGAGAGAGGCTATGGAGAGCGCGCGGCAGCGGCGGCGGCCCCGGCACGCTAGCTATGCGCCGCTACTGCGCATGCGCAACTGACGAGCGCGGTGGAGGCACCTCTGAGTCACCCGCGCAGCGACGGTGGCGGTGCGCAGCTGTCCGCCGTGTGGCGTCACTGCTCCTCGCGCATGGGCAGTATGGCCTTTCGTCAGCTCCACGAAATATCTCCGCGACTTGCGTAGTGTTGCTTTCGCAACAAAAACCGAACATGTCAACACTGATCAAGACCTACAGCTCCGCAATGACACACTCCAAAAATTCAATTTCGGCGTTGTCAAGTGATAATGAAGGTTAGCTGACACACGAAGAACCACCTTTGTCAGTATGTTTCAGCAGAAAAGGGAATGGAAAGAGGTTCTCCATCATCCTTATCACTATGGTAAGCCTCGGCTATCTCCCTTACCGTCTGATGGCTATGTGTGAAAGTAACTGACGTTTCATGGAACAAAGGGCTGCATGTGCGCTCTCGTTGGCGACAATGAATAGGTAGATTAGATCCCGTGCCGCCGTCCCAAGATTTGTTGTCTTCCATAACGCAGGTGTTTAAACGGTGACCCGTCTGTCCAACGTAGTAGCCTCTGCAAGAAAGGGGCACCCTGTATTTACCATTCTAACAACGTGTTTTACAGGACAACTTCTTCCGTCTCTCCTTCCCAAGCAGGACATATAATCGGCCCAATATTGCAAAAATGGATGGTTTCACTCTGGGCCTTTGATGGACCGGCCTCTGCCAATACTTCTCCAGCCGCCGTGGTGGCCCAGTGGTTATGGCGCTCGGCTGCTGACCCGAAAGACGCGGGTTCGATCCCGGCCGCGGCGGTCGAATTTCGATCAAGGCGAAATTCCAGAAGCCCGTGTGCTGTGCGATGTCAGTGCACGTCAAAGAACCCCAGGTGGTCGAAATTTCCGGAGCCCTTCACTGCGGCGTCTCTCATAACCTGAGTCGCTTTGGCACGTTAAACCAATCCAGTCCAATCTAATCCAAAACTTCCCCAGCATGGGGCCGATTACATGTGTTGCTTGGTTTCTTGCATTAGGCTGCCGCCTCCGCTGCACTGCCTGGTTATTGGCCAGTTTTCGGCGTGAAGAAAAAAACGACATCACGGTTACTTTCTGCAATTTTTTAGCATTCTGTGCAACACGGCGTGTACGTATGGTATTACGGCTACCTTTATACAGATTTGTTCATCATTCTCCCTTGGATTACGGCTACCTTTATACAGATTTGTTCATCATTCTGCCTTGGACTGTGTCTCTGATCCGACTTGCTCTTAGCAATCATTCTTTCGCAAAATTTTGACATCACCGTGTTGGGACACCGTCCTTGCAATCTTATCATCCACGCTCACCGCAACTTGATGCACACCAGAATTGCTTAAGGCTCTGCGAATCCAAGGCATGACGATGCCACCTTTAACCAACTTCGAATGGCCAGACTGATAACTAAGCAGTGGCGTGACCAACGGGGAATGCTTACAGCAAATGTGTAGTGGCCAGAGGTATACTTCCAAAGTGTCCTGTACGTATTTTCTTGAAAAAGTTCTGAATTAACAGCATGCTAATCATGCAGTGGTTCCTCTGGCTGCTGTTGCCTTTAAGGTCACATTGCGGCGCCTCGGCCGACCCCAGGCGTTTAAAAAACTGAGACGAGCTGATCGCAGGCAAACAGAAGTTGAGGTACAGACTTGTGCTTCAAAACATGCACGTAGTTCTACAAACTTTAAGTGTCGTCGGTTGCGCCACACTTAGGGCCGTTTCACATGCGTGCGATTCTCGCCTGCGACGCTGCGAATTCTGTCGGTCTGCGACTGGGGAGGGCCGTCGGTGTAGCCGCAGACGGCCTGCGACCAAGTTCCGTCCGGTTGGAATTCAGTCGCAGTGTCGGTGTGCTCGCTCTGCGACTGACCAATGGGGAGCGCCGAGACGGCCTGCGACGTGCGGTCACGTGGGAGCTGTTGCCGCGGTGGAAGTAAAGCTGTTTATTCTATTCAAAACATACGAAATATTGCCTTGAATCTAAAAACACGCTGGCCATAACATCTTCAACACATTCCGTGCAGCGTTTCAGTCGCGTTTGATCGTGGGTTGCCTATGCAAACTTCGAGCAACCTTGCGTGTCCCTCCGACCGAATTCGCTGGGTACGCGCTGCATGTGAAAGCACTGAACGAAAATCGCACTGCGGCATCACCGAGTAGGCCAACTATTTTCGTTCTATTCGCAGCATGTGAAACGGTCTTTACAGCGTGATTTTCGACCGATATATTGAAGCATGATTCTAAAGAAATGAGCAAGTAGTGACTATGAAGCTCAAAGTGAATCAAGCAGGCCGCAGACTCCTTTGCTACAGTTCCCGAAAGGTAATGATAAATGATCAAGAAGGCAAGCGGTCCCAACGTTCGAAACAATGGTTTCCAGGTTGCAACATGTGCAGAGGATTTCAGGTGTAGTGCGTTAACACGCAGCCGCATTCAAACAGGTCACTGAATGCAAACAGCTGGCTGAATAAACAGGTGGTTGCTATAAAACGTTTCATGAATTTTGTGAACTAAGCCGTGTGACAGTGCACTGCGCGTCTCCAGGGGGTCGGTATATGTCTCGCGACGTCTTCCCTTAGTGGGAACCCGGACGCGCTTGAAAAACAGTCTGCATGGCGCCAGGAATCGTCGGGCATCGGGGGCTAAGGCTAATTATGGGTCTGAAGGGTGACAGCTTGAGCTGTCATCTATATAAACATTCAACTGGTGCAGCACTCCCCCTCAACAGTGGCAGTGCCGCCGGCCGGAGATGATGATGATGAAAACGTTTATTAAAGCCTTAGTTGAAGGGAAGGCTGATCGGGTCCCTAGTCCGGGACGCCGTTGGTGAAAGCCGCTGCCCGTGCTCTGGCGACGAGGGCTCGTTGTTCCTCGAGGTCCGAGCTGGACAGGGCCGCCTCCCAGCCCTCCCGCGTTGGCTGATTTATGATCTCAATGCGGTCATTTTTCTGACAAGCCCATACCATGTGGTACAAGTTTGCCTTCTGGCCACAAAATTTGCACTGTGCCGAAAAGGACTCGGGCTCAATGGCGTGAAGCGTAGCTGCGTTATTGAAATACATAGTTTGTAGCCTGCGAAGATGACATTCCTCTGATTTACTGAGACCCTTAGCAGGCCTCGGGAGTGTCTGACTTTCAAGGCGCAAATGTTGCAATATTTCTGAATATGTCGTTAGTGGAGAGGGGGAGCCAGAATCAGGAAGGGAGGACGTAGAAGGATGCCGGGGAAGAAAAGCTCGGGCCGAAGCGTGTGCGCGCTCGTTTCCTTCAACTCCCTGGTGACCTGGTACCCATATTAATCCCTTCCGTTCAGCTGAAGTCCTACATTGACTAAGAATTTTGCAGGCTAGCGGCGTGATTCTGCCACGTATATAGTTTCTATAAGCCGCCTGGGAATCTGTAACTATGTATTTAGATTCGGAGTGCGTTGCGGCTAGGGCTATCGCTACTTCCTCCATAGCCTGTGTATCCCCGTTACGAACTGAAAGCCCGTCCACGACTTGCATTTGGTGCACCACTGAGATTGTTGATATTCCTTGTACAGGACCCGCAGCGTCCACGAAGAAGGCTCCTTCTTTTGTTGAATAGCACTCGTTCATCTTCTTGCTCCTCGCCACTCGTCTAGCATGATGGTGCTCCGGGTGCATGTTTTTGGGAAGCGGAAGCGTAAGGAATTTGCTCTTCCACTCTTTAGGTATATCTTGTCTCCCAGCCACTTGCTGCGGAAAGCTAATGTTTAAATCTTCTAAGACCCTGCGGCCGGCCGTAGTTGTGACCAGTCGCACTACCTGGCTTGTAAGATGGGCGCTAATCAATTCATCAGCCGTGTTGTGTACCCCTAGTTTTAGTAGACTATCCGTAGATGCTTTCATGGGTAGGCCGAGTGCCTTCTTATAAGCCGTTCGAATGATAACGTCCAGGTGGTTTAGATCGGTCTTCCTCAAACGAAGGTACGGGGCCACGTACACTATCCTGCAGATGACAAAGGCCTGTATTAGTCTAAGGGTATCCTGTTCTTGCATGCCGCTTTTCTTGCTTGTGATCCGAGATATCATACGGATGACTTGTTCGCACACCGTTCGGAGCTTGGTGATCGCTGCTGCGTTCACACCCTTGTTGTTAATGAGCAGCCCCAAAATCCGTATTGTTTCCACCTCGGGAATAGGTGTATCATGGACCGAGATTTCCAGCGATGCAGTATCCCCCTTCCCTCGCAGGACGAGGAGCTCCGACTTGTCCGGGGAACAGCGCAGTCCGCATTCTTCAGCATACTTTTCAACCGTACTGGCAGCCTCTTGGAGGGCCTCCTCCATCTGTCCCATGTTTCCCTCCGTTGTCCATATGGTTATGTCATCCGCGTATAGGGCGTGGCGGATTCCCCTTATGGCATTAAGTTGTTCCGGCAGATGCATGAGGGCAACGTTGAAGAGCAGTGGAGAAAGGGCTGCTCCCTGAGGCGTCCCCCTGGTGCCCATGGGTATCGCCTCGGACCTCGTGTCGCCAATCCTGATGTGCGCTTGCCTATCTTGCAAGAAAGCCTTGATGTAATCAAATGTACGCTTTCCACAGTGAGTACCCTGTAGATTGTCCAGAATCTTGGAATGCTTCACGTTGTCGAAAGCCCCCTTCAGATCTAATGCTAGTATGGCCCTACTGTTTCGTTTGCGCGGGGGATCGATAACCTCCATCTTCAGCTGCAGTAACACGTCCTGGGTTGACAAGTGTGCCCTAAACCCAAACATTGTGTGAGGTATAATATTGTGGTCTTCTATATACGTAGAAAGTCGCATGTGTACCGCCTTCTCCATCAGTTTCCCGGCGCACGACGTAAGCGAGATGGGCCTGAGGTTATTGATGTTCACCTCCTTTCCAGGCTTGGGAATAAAGCTGACATCAGCCGTCTTCCATGCCTTGGGTAACTGTCCACTTTTCCAGCATTCGTTGATGTACTGCGTGAGATGTTCAAGCGCTTGCTGATTGAGATTGACAAGCAATCCCACCGTCACCCTGTCGTTCCCTGGCGCCGTGCCCCGCCTCATGGCCGTAAGCGCCGCCTGTATTTCCTCGACTTCGAACTCTCTGTCCAGGTCCGGATTGTCCATACCCTCATAATCCCGTACTGGCTCGTTGTCTTTCACTGTACAGAGGTACTTGCTCACGAGGGCTGCAACTAGCTGCTGGTCCGTGCCCGCGAAGCCGTGTAGGGCTCTCTTGAGGTTACGTTGCTGATCCCCGCGAGACTTAGAGGGCTCTATCAAACATCTAAGAAGACTCCACGCCGCCTTGGTGCTGAGGGTGCCTTTCATGGAGTCGCATTTGGCCAACCAGTTGTTTTTGGCCAGGGATCGTGCATACTCTTCTGCTTGCAAGCTTAATTTTGCGATCTTGATCTTGAGCTTGCGGTTATGTTTTTGCCTTTTCCACCGCCGTGTGAGACTTCTTCTGGCCTCCCATAGATGTAGTAGGTGGTTGTCAATAGCCGGGACTTCTTCTGATGTCTGAAGCGTACGTGTGAAGCGGTCCCTGACTCTCAGCAGCGACTCAGCCCACTCCTCGTACTTTTCAATGGGCGCGTTGAGCGTAGAGTCTTCCGCCTGTCGGAACAACGAAAATGCCGAAGCCAGTGGGAAAGTGCGGGAGAACATGGGGAACGCTGCACTCGCCAACGCTGAGAGGAGGGCGAGAGAGGCGTTCCAGCCTGGAAAAAAATTCGCTCTGGCTTAGCTTGGTTAAGCCCGGTAATTGCGAAAGCAATATCCGTACCTACGCCATGGTACAGCTGGTAGTGTAGCTGGTGGTGGTGGTGCTTGTGGTCAGACTTGTGGTGATGCATCGGTTATACAATCCATTCCAATCCACTCCAATCCAATGCAATCCAATTCAATGCAATCGAATCCAATCCAATATAATCTACTCTAATGTAATGTAATCTAATCCAATCCAATCAAATCCAGTCCAGTCCAATCCAATCCAATGTAATCCAATATAATACAATCTAATCCAACTAATGCAATCATTGCAATCAATCCAGCTGCCACCTGGCTGACTCCAAGACACTATTTAAGAGGAATCCAAAGCCGTGTTCGGTGTCTATGTAGCGAAACTAGCTTGCATGAATCCGGTGTTCCTTTCTGCATTAGCCGCCGCGGTGGCTCAGCGGTTATGGTCCTCGGCTGCTGACCCGAAAGACGCGGGTTCGATCCCGGCCGCGGCGGCTGGAATTTCTTTGGAGGAGAAATTCTAGAGGCCCGTGTACTGTGCGATGTCAGTGCACGTTAAAGAACCCCAGGTGGTCGAAATTTCCGGAGCCCTCCACTACGGCGTCTCTCATAGCCTTAGTCGCTTTGGGACGTTAAACCCCAATAAACCAATAAACCAAACCTTTCTGCATTAGTGTGGCAACACAACAACACAGGGAAGAAGACAATAAATATCCTGAGCGGCGGCTACATTCAAGCACTAAATTTCTTCCTGGAATTTCATCGACTCTAAGAAGAATAACCTTCCCTTCTCTGCTCATGATGGAAAGAGTTGTTGGGCGCGAAAACTAGCGCTGAATCTTTCGCCTCGCATTCCGTGTGGCAATTTTGCGTAGTGAGTTCAAAACCGCAAACTCTCGACGGCATTCACGCTCTATTGGTCAATAGGAATTGTCGGGCTAGTCGGTATCTAATGCTTCCAATTCCACTGATCGAAAAAAGACAACGACGTCAGAGGAACACCGCAAAGCGCTGTCGTATTAAGCATGAAATGCTTTTAGCTCCCGTTGTCGGCAGTGTGGTGACGTCACGCCGAGACCGAGAGCCAACATCCGGGCACTGAATTCCGCACATCCGGGAGCTGAAACGAGAGCATCCGGGCACCGTGCGAGATTTAACGAGACTCATACGTGGTGTGTTAAGGGCTTTGAGAGAGGGCCGCTTAGAGCAAGAGGGGAGATCCAGGGCGAGAAGGGCTTTTGGCGGAAAAACTGCTTCCGCGCCGTCCCCAAGGATGGCGCCGCAGTCCCACACTCACGCAGGTAAAAGACCGGCCGCTGGGACTTCAGCTCATGACGTTTCCCCCTTTGGCAGGCAGATGTATACACGCTCGCGGAGTATTCGAACACGCTGCATATACATTCTTGTCAGGCCTGCGTCTCGTCTTGTCCGCGTACGCTTCTGCATCGTCGTGCATTTCAATGCCGCCACCGTCACAGCTGCTTAAGCCGAGCAATGGAGCCTGATGAAAGGAGAGGTAAGAAGCGTCTTGCGGAAAGCGATCGCTTTGCGAGTGATACGCCACAGCAGAATACTGCTCGCCCCTGCCGACAACGCCATGATTACGCGGCCGCTCCCGAAAGCGACAAGGCCGCCACGGTTCGCGGCTGCCTACCTAAGCCCGCACTATTGCAGGCGATCGCTTCGACGCAACAAGAAGAGTGTGGTTTGGTATGGTGCGGTGTGTTGAACACTAGACCCATTTCAAGATTTTTACTAGTACCATCTACAGCCAATGTGCTATGCCCGTAAACATTTCATGCTTACTCTACTCTCGGTTACGGGAGAGGCAGAGATTTTTTGTCTCTTTTCGCACTGGGGAAGTGGAGGCATGAGATACGAACCAGCCCAAGAATTAGTATTGGGCAAGTTTGTATTTTCTCAGGGCTCTCTTCTACAACGCTTTGTGGTGTTCCTCTGTCGTCCTTGTCTCTTTTCGCGCTGTGGAATTAGACGCTGTACTAGGCTTGCTAGACGGCTGGCGAAGCCAAAGGTCCGCGCCGAAAAAACGTGTATAGTGCTCCCGAGGAATATTGTATCCTCTTTGCTTTGTTCGTTATTCCCTTTACTCTCTATTTTACCTTCCCTTTCAGTAACCATACCTAACGCGGACCCGCACCCGCTGAAACCATCTGAACAATAACTAATTCCATTTTTTTTGTGCAAGGTTTTTCTATTTCTGTGGCTCACCACGCAAAGTTTACTTAAATTTTCATGTAACGTTTTTAATGCAGCATACATTTAAAAATGCCCAGGAGTAAACGTCGTGTGGTCTGGGATACGAGGCCCGCGCTGTGGCTGGGAGGTGTTGCACGTTGTCAGATTCATGTACGGTCCCTTTCCGCCCCAAGATATCGTGATCATCGTCCAAATGAAATGACGTCACCACGCCGCAATGTCACGTTGCGCTTTGGTCAGATTAGTGTTCAGTTTGACCTCCCAATTGTTCTGTGACCCGCTAATCTTCAATCCTCAAATAGTGGAGCAAAACATGAAAAATGGAAATGAGAAAAGGCCGGGCGCGCCTCAACAAAAAAAATTTAGACAGTCTTTAGAGTGTCCATAGACTTCTGTCTATAAAGTCTATAGACTACAGACCAATCTGATAAAACAGTCTATAGGCATTACAGATGCTATAGACCTCCTTCAACCCGCGACGTCACGAAGATGCGGTGGCGCTGATGTCAGTAGCGACTTTCGCGCGGTAGGCAAAACAGGTTCCGCCTGCCCGTGCCTACCGCAGCTACCGGCGGCTGCATCATGCCTGCGCACTGCAGAAGCAGCATGCACTGACTAGCTGCGTCACTGATGGATTCGCGTAGTATCATAAAACGGAAAATTAGATTAGCCTTATCGGTTTCTCGCAAATAAATACCGCATTAGGAAATGGGCCGCGGTAGTAAAAGCGCGAAGTCTGGGTGTCGACCGGCGCTGCCAGTCAACATACTTCATAGCATGGAAATTGCCGCGCTCATTCACCTGAACAACAGCATGGTACGCTTAAAAGCATGTATTTAGCTGCGCACGTATTTATCACCCTGAGCTGGTGTGCACGGGCGCCGGCAGGGTCACTCACCACAAAGGAGTGCGTTATTCTGTTGATAGCACAGCATGTTTTAACGTGTGTAGATGTTATACGAAAATATAATGGCGCGTTTTAGGGTGTTTAATATATAATTGAAACTATTTCTTAACATGACCGACATAATTATTTGATTCTAGTTGAAAGAAGTCTGGTAAGTTGTGGCAATCTTGCGCGGTCACGTTGGCATGCTTCGAACAGCTTACTTTAAGTGTGCTAAAAGCCACATGCTTTTCACTGCATCATGCATGTGTCATAAGCTGCTCCAGAAGTAGTACACGATCGTGAAGCCTGTTTGGAGAGAAGCAACTGCAGGCGGGCTACGAACAGAGGCACGTAGCGAGATTGACAGGGGATGAGGCAGTGAAATTTGTTTTCTTTATTGATGCATGAGATATGTAACCAAATTTAGTGCAAATATGAAACTGCTCTGCTAATTTCAGTAATGCGTTTTATTTCCAGCTATACCTGGTACAGTTAACACTTAACAATTAACACTCTTGTCAAGTCACCCCGGGTCTTGAATAATTAAGTAAAAGTGCGGAATTTTTGTATGCCAGCATGTTCCCAAAGCCCTATTCTCTATGATGGCGGTATAACTTCTTTTTTTTTTTAGATTCTCAGTACTTATGCATGCATAGTGACATGAAAACTTTTCTTATAAAAATAACTAACATACTACTGCTCCTGTAGGAAAAAAATCGAGAGATTTATTGCATTCCTCAACGTCTCTGGAATCGTCCGCGACAAATAGAATCATTCCATTTCAATTCGTTATAAATTTACGAAGGGGTGAGTGATGCCAATCGCAGAAAATGTGATAGATCACAAAACAAACTTGTAAGTTTATTCCCTCGTTTGTGGCCTCTTCGCTTTCACTTTGGTCAAAGAAATGCGTCACTGAAATCAACAAAACCTCTGATCCCTCTTCTTCGCAGTGATGCTACCATTGTGGTGCTCCGTTGTCGGAAAGCCGCAGATTTCGCGACGTGGCAGGACCATCAGAAACTCTATTACCTCACAATTCTTGACAACCACAGATCTAAAAACCGTAATTTTATGAATTTCTGCTGTATATTTTGCTATAATTTTTCGTCACTAAACAGAAGACCCAGGGTTAGGAAAGAATGTAATTTCAGAAATCCAAATTTTTCACCAGACCGACCAGTTTAAGAAGGGGAGAAGTCGGCCTGTCTGGTGCCTGATCTGACGGCTAAAAACAGCGGTTACACGAGACAGATGAGATTGGGACACGATCGACGCTGTCCCCACTTTTCGCACTTCGCGACACGTGTGTCAACCGACGGTAAGCGCTCGTCGGCTCTGCCGAAAAAATGCCAGTGCTTCCCTCACTACTGCCCCGGGGTAAAATCATTCAGGCTAGTGCAGAGTGTCAAAAACTTGTTATTTTACTCAATGCCTCGGTTAGAAACCTACGGCAGCAATGCTTTCTAGCCATAATACAATACACTGTGACTGAAATACGCCGTACATTGTCAACGCGCGCCCGTGTACTTCGGGGAATATTAAGTTGAAAGCATTTACTAGCATGTACCATTGCTATGATCCTCAGAAACTGAAAACGCGCCTTGAAAACCGGCGCTGCACCGCCTCGACTCGACGCCACTCCCTGGCCTCTTGCCTGCCGCGAGCCCGCTAGCGACTGCAGCGCCACCTCGCTTGTTTGCAAACATGGGGGAGGTCTATAGACAGTCTTGCGACAATCTATACATTTATGGCCGTAGACTTTTAGTAGACTTTTGTCTATAGCCACTCTATAGACTGTCAAGCAACTTTCTGAATCTCGTTGGACCTCTCAACAGTGCCGGGAGGGAAGGGATGAAGGACTGAGTGAAAAGAAAAAAAAATGAGAAAGAGCTTTAGTGAGGCTCAGGAGTAATTTCTACCACTTGAGGTTATTATTTGCTATTTAGTGAGGTTAGAAACACGCAGGAGTGATCGGTATATTCCATCACCCGTCATCGCACAACCAAAATTTTCAAGCTAGCTTGATTAACACCGAAGTTATCGGCGAATAAAAATAGTGCTTCCCCTCTCCCTCTCAACACAGTGGTGTAGATAAATAAAACGTCACTAAGACACGCCCAAAGAGAAGTCCTGCCCCCCCCCCCCTCTTCCCCCCACCCTCTGTGTCGGTTGGGCAGTGGTTGCAAAAACGCGCGGTGAGGTGTCGCTCTAATCGATTGTTAGCAGCAACTTTGAAAAATTTTTCGTATATTATAGGGCTCATGCAGACCTCCTAATACCACCTCTAGAGACCAACGGGCTTGGAATACGGGGGTAGAAATTATTGCAGGGTCTTTAACGCGATTTAGTATCGCGCAACAATCGGCCGAATTTTGTGTTTCGCCTTCATAGAAGCTCACCGCCATGGCCGAGATTCGATCGTGCGTCCTTTACATCAGCAGCCAACTATTGTAATCTTTGGAGGATAGATTATGTTAGTCCCGTGATACCTTTAAATGTCAGAGTATGAGCTCGCAGGTAGGGCACAAAATACATTTACTTGCTGCATATTTTGTTCCAAATTATTCTCGCTAATATTGCTGGCGCTCAGGCTGATGGCATATTCATGAAAAGCCCTTAAACATTTTTTGATAGGCCGTCCGGGCTAACTTTGTGGATAAACAGTGCATGACACATTACATGCAAAGCCCTTAAACATTTTTAGATAAGCTGTCCGGGCTGATTTTGTGGACAAACAGTGAAGGACACATTAACTGAGTCTCAGATTATAAGCCGTTATTCTGCTGCCAATATTCCCTCAATACGCAACCGTTCGCCCGAAGCCGGCAATGTAAGTGTGCAACCGCTCATCAAAAGAGAGCAATAGCTGAAAGAAGGAAAAAAAATGTCCGTGTTCGATAAAACCTTACTTTGCCAGCACTAAAATTTTCTTTTTTCCCCGCACCATTACCGAGTGGAAACAGCTACAACCATGGCGTTCATTGAATTGTTATATGGCGAAAGCCTTTAATGGCTCATAATGTCGTCCGCTAATAAAGCGTTTCACACGCGTTTAACTCGGGAGCTAAAAAAGATAGACGAAAACCAATGCTGGCTTCAGATAGACGAGCAAAAATGAACCTAGAAGCCAAGTTTTATGACTGTAGGTTAATTAGCTAGTGAATTATAGACAGAAATGTCGAAATTGCGTCGAGATAGCGCGGAAGTCGATATAGTCACGGGAACGGTGGTGACGTCACACCCACCGGAAGTGGTCCCGGCATAGTGTCCTCGGCTTTCGCCTCTCAACACTTCAGTTGCCGAAGTGTCCTCGCAATTTTTTTTTTGATGTCTTGCCTTGTACTTTTTGTTTTGTGTTTATTGTGCCCCTCCTGCCAGGGCCATTCCATGGTCCTGCAGTATGCTCTAAATAAATAAATAAACAAATACAGTAAAACGCTGTCCAGTAGACGAGTTAAACGGTTTCCCCTATAGTAAACGGCTTGCTTGTTTTAATTCTGGGTAGAAACCGAAGACGTGCAAGGAATATTTTGAGCAAGGGGTTCAGAACGCGTTCAAAAACGGAACGACAATCTATTGCGTTACGAAACAGCATGATGGGAATGACTGGGAAAATTTCTCCTATTTGACGCAAGGTGGTCCATCCATGTGATAGCGTCCAATCTAATCTAATTCACGCCGACGTCTTCAGCAACATTATCTTTGGGGTTGGGCCTTACACAGGACGGACTCCTTTTCAAACCTTACCCGGCTGCCAACTATGGCTAGTCTTGAGGGCCGCTAGAGCAGCCCCAGCCAATGAAATACCGAACTAGGGACTGCACCCTTTGCTTTACTGAACAACAAAAGAAAGTTTAATGATCATCATCATAATGCCCACCGCCCACCATTGCGGAGAAGAAAATGGACGTGCAGGGGCCGCGAGACATCATAATCACCCGCAGCTCGTGCGTCGAGCACGAGCTCGCACGGTCTCCCGTTCTACTACGTCCGTTTTCCCAGGTCGGTTCTGAACTCAGTGCTCTTGTTCCTGGGCTCCTGGACGGCCTTACACGCCCCGGAGGTCCCACCACGAGCAGCTCACTCCAACTGCCTCTTCGGTTAGCTTCGCAGGAGCCTTCTTGGTTTCAGGGTTCTGCGCCTCCGCTGATCCGTATGCTGAGCTGTCTCACTGAAGGTAAGAAGGTTTCCCACCTTTTCCTGTAGTTTTGCGCGAAGTTCCCATCAGAAATGAAGTCATCTTACGTTGTCCATGAAATACGTCGCCTATGGTTTCTTGGTTTCCAGCGTACTTACCTCCCCGTCCGAGTATTTCATCGCGTACTCGGACCAGTATTTGCGTTTCCTTCGGTGTTAGTTCTCCCCCCCTAGAAATAGGCTGACGCTCTAGCTACCGTTTCGGGCTCAAGCTACCTTTTCGGGCTTCTTTCTTTCGGCAAATGGTGAAGCCATTTCATTCAGATTGATTTTCGAAGGACGTCTTTCGCTGGACGTTCACAGCTAAGCGTTCTGCGTCAACAGCGAGCGATGATCGCCCCCTCTGAGTACCAGCGGCACTGACACGTGATGACTCAGGTCGGCTCGGTGCGACCAAAATCCCCAATGTTCTGAAAGAATATTGGGGATTCGCTATAGCGTGTGGGCTTCAACGTCTCGTAACTGCGTATGAGCTCGCAGGGACTGCGCTGTGACGTGGTCCGGAATAATTTCTACACCTGCGCGGGTCTTCAAATTGCGCTCACAACCCTCAGAACACGGGCTTTCGCCTCCATCTGAATACGCCGGCCGCGGCCAGCATTAGATAGTCATTTTGAGCTCAGCGGCCTAACGCCTAAGGCGCTGCGCAGGCGATGATTTGCTGTCGAAACTGTTGTGTCGTCATACCAGGACCGCAGTGACGTCCGCTGTGGAGCATTGTGTCGAGGTACTATGGGTGACATGTGCTGTTAAACGTCCCTCGCATGTGGGAGGTGCGCGGTTCGATCCCTAGTGCCGCCGGGTGCCCGACCTATCGGGGATGAAATGCTTCGGAAATTGGTCTCTGACCTCCACCTTGCGTAGACCGAGGAAAACTTGTTTCATGGCGCTCCCTGGCCAAAGCTGCGGTAAAAATTCTTACTGATCATCTCGTTAAGCTGTCTCTGCAATCGTACAACACTTAACCTGGCAGGATTAATGGTCTGCTTGTTCACGTACTTTGGTCTCCAACGCCATGTCGCGTTCGAAGTTACCAACAATACTAGATGCATGTCCCGTACGCATTCTAAACTCAAATTTAAAAAAAAAGGAAGCAGGATTAAAAAATGGATTTGAGGAAACGAAAGACGCAGTAAAGAAATGAAAATTGGTTGCTGAGGAAAGGAAGTGGCGCAGTAATTGTCTGGGATATCTCGGTGGACACCAGAACCGCGGCGTAAGGGAAGGAATGAAGGTGGGAGTGAAAGAAGAAAGAGAAAGTGTTGGTGTAGTGGAGATCTCCGGAATAATTTCGACCACCTGGTGACCTTTAACGTGCACTGACATTGCACAGCACTTGGGTGTCTGTGTTTCGCATCCATCGAAACGCGGCCGCCGCGGTCGGGATCGAACCCGGGTAGCCCGGCTCAGTAGCCGAGCGCCCCTAACCACTCAGCCACCTAGCTCACATATCTCGGTGGACAACCGGAGCCACCGATTATAGGTTGCGGGTTCGATTTCCTGCCGCAAGCTAGGCTCTAACTTAACTACTGAGTTTATGCTGCGCAAGACGCTGAATCATGACACCATCCTGAACATTCTGCGGCAAACTGTTGGCATGATACGATTTTTTCCGCCCCGTGGTGCATACAACTACAACTACTACTACTAGTACACGACGGCTTTTCGACCGAACGAGCTGTATGCGCTGTCGAGTAATAACTATGCCGCTTTCGGCGGCTAACGTGAGCTAGGCACAGTGGACGCCATTCAACCTGTGCTGGATGATGGCTTGAGAGCGCAACTTTCTCTTCGCATTCCGGTTGCCTAGTAACAAGCGAATACCTTTTTTTTGACCGTCACAAATTGGTCTTGGGAAGGCTCAGCTCACAAACGACGTGGTCCCACAGTGGCCATGGCGTTATGCTGCTGATTTCAATTTGGCGGAAATATAACCCGGATGCGGTCGCCGCACTTCGATATATTCGAACAGAAAAAGCCAAGGTGCTCTAAATTAAATCGCAGCCCTCTACTTCGGCGTCCCTTGTAGACTACTTGCTGCTTCAAGACGTTCAAACACAGTAAAACTGATCGAGGAAGGATTAGAGTTAAAAGAGAAACAAGAAACAATATCGACAACTTGCATAGGATCGCCAAAATGCAAACAAGAGACTGTGCTTATAAAACAAGGCGTAAAGAAACGAGGCTCGTGCCCACTCCTCGCCTAAATTTGTTAAAAGAAGGGCTCTTCTATCTATTTCCGTCTTTACTAGACGAGTGTGAATTGAATGGCTTTGATTTATTTTCTTGCACGTATAAAGAGCTTCGTGCTCTGCTCGAACACACTGTAGCATAACTAATATTTTGAGCATTGCTACCGACCTGTGAACTCCATGAGTGCTGTAACATATCCATGAATACATACGAATTTTTTTCTTGATTATTTCCTTTGTGATACTTGAATGTTTTCCTGGTGAGCGTGTATGCCTGCGTTTCTTTCCTTTTTTTTTCGTCATTTGATGTGTTTGCAATATTATTTAAATATGATTATTCTCACTTGAAGTTTCCAATGATGGCTGACATTATTGTATTGTAATGCTGTACTGTACATCAGTTATCTTTCTTTTTACAAGTCTGTGTGCCGGTAACGGATGCTGCCGCTGTGCAAAACTGGGTGCGGCGGTCCAGTCAAGCTGTGAATGGGCGGCTTTTTTTTTTCCAGCTCCCCTCCATCTGGAAATTTCTAGGTGGCAAAACAAACTGATTTGATTTGATTTGATTTCCAGCCAGAATATATGCCATGGCGATGGATATCACTGGCTGTTGGCACCGAAAGTTCAGGAGCGATTTTACCATCAGAGTCGACAGTGTTTTTTTTTTTTCTCCGTCGGCACGGACTCGCATGTAACGTTTCCATACTCTCCAATGAACGAAATAGCGGCTGGAAGCGTCTTCCTGTGCGAAGCTGCGACGAAATATGGATGAAATTTCTGTCAGTTCTCGGATAATGCGCACCAGGCTAACCCGAACACTAAAAGAATTCAGGGGGCACTTTGGCTCTCTAAAGTGCTGCAAGACGAAAGCGTTTCCTGGCGCACTGCTTGTGTTCTTTTGTTTCATATTTCATTTTTTAACTTTATTTTTAAACTTTTGTTACTTTCTAATTTTTTATTTTACTTTTTTCTTCTTTTCGTATTTCATTTTTATTTTATTTGTTTTATTTCATTTATGAAACCCGTGCATTCACTAGATGCGCCTTTATATATGCTCGAACCCTGAGCCTTCGTAGCGGAGTGGTAGCGTCTCCATTTCAAAGGCCCTGGTTCGATTCCCAGCCTCGACATAGTTTTTCTTTAAGTAGTGACGCCGAAACGCGGACACACTTGGTAATATCCCTTGGTCACGACAGTATGAGGCATTAAAGTCTTTGACTTTAAAATTTTTATGAACCTTGTCTCTCAGTCATAAAGCATACTACACCCTTGCCTCAATTAACTAAACTCACGGTGACATGCGGCTTCTAAATCTCACATGTATCGCGGATGTCTTTCGTACCACTTGTTTTGTGCGACAGCTCCCGGGATATTGCTTTTCTCCAAAACTTTTTTTCTCTCAACAGGAAGCGCCAATCTCCTGACCCACGTGAACCAAGGACTGACGTTCCGGTCAGACCCGCAGGGTAGGGACAAATCAGGCTCCGCTGACCCAGTGTCTTCTGTCACTAAAGTCCTTTTCGCGGAAGCCAAGGACACCTACCAACCGCGACCATGAGTAAGTTATCACGCATTTGGCGGGGCAAGGTCGTCCCGCGATATCGTGCTATAGTTATTAAGCTTGCTGATAGATAGCTACGCTTGAACTAAGACGCAGCATCGATCACTACTTTTGTGTGCGTCTCTGTCCCGAGCCTTTAGCTCAAGCCACTGGGAAATTATTCTACCTGTTGAGATTCAGCCAGGGTATCGGGCATCTATAGAACTCAGTATTTACATGTAAACTCAAGATTTACAATGCGATACTGGCAATGCGACTGTATTGGCAATGCATCTGGCAGTATTGCCAACGTATCGGCAAAGGCATCAAGAACTTTAATGCTATCCACCTGCCAGGGTTGGCTGGTGGAGGGTTCACACAGACCAACCTGCTCTAGTGACTTCACTTATCTCCAGCCAATGGGCATTCGTCGGTCTGATGACGTCAATGAAGACGTAAATGCCCGCCAGCCCATCCGCATGCCCGCCCGCCGTGGCGACGCCGACGGCCGGGTTTTTGCTTCAATAATCGAAGCTTCTACACTCTTGCCAGATAGTAAAAAGGGAATAAACTCTCCTCTAGCGCACACCCTTTTATAAGAGGGAGTGTGATAGAGGACAGCTTCCACCCTTTTTACTCCCATATAGTTATATTTGTGTTCAAAGTGTATGCTATCGCATAAAACGTTATGAAAAATACAGTTTTCCCCACTGCTTTTATCGCATACTCATTGTGAATTCTTTCTCTTGCGATGAGGAAATATGGGAGTGGAAAGGCAGGGGAAGTCGTACAAGACGCTGATATTTCTCCAGACAATGGGCAATCTTCGGTCTGGGGACGTCATTGATGACGTCACTGTCCACCATACCTGGCAATTCTGGAACAAAAGCGTTATTGAGAGGAAAACCGTTTATGAACGCAGTTTTTTTTTTCATGTAATGTAAGATTTCACTATTACAATCAATATATCAGTAGATCAGCCAGCCGCCGCAGTGGCTCAGTGGTTATGGTGCACGGCTGCTGACCCGAAAGTCGCGGGTTCGACTTTGAATTTCTTTGGAGGAGAAATTCTAGAGGCCCGTGTACTGCGCGATGTCAGTGCACGTTAAAGAACCCCAGGTGGTCGAAATTTCCGGAGCCCTCCACTACGGCGTCTATCGTAGCCTTAGTCGCTTTGGGACGTTAAACCCCATAAACCAACCAACCAATCAACCAGTAGATCAGCCGACAGCAGTCCTATTTTTTTCTAATAACTTTCTTGCTGCCGTCAAAACCGTTCCACATAAGTTTTCTATGGCAGTGTTAACTGTTCGATGCGAGTGATGGAAACACTTTAAAAGAAAGGTTCTGCTACATATCACAAGAATGGACCATTACCTTCACTGGTTCCATAACAGTGTCTTACATTGTTCCAATTTTCAAAAATTTTCTCCGAGAATGTTGGACATGTGACGGTCTTGAATTCGCGGTCACGTTCGCATTCTCTCCTATTCATACTGCGCTTCAAAGTCAATACTAAAACAGGACTCGGTCGTGGTGACTTCTCACCTAATTGTTATCGTCTGTTTGATAGTTCGCAACAGTCGCTTTCACGGCTTGACTGTGAGACTTTAAAGCCAGTGCGTGTGATATTGCGATAAACAGGACGTACTGACTGTGAGGGACATAATCTCTCAGCCTAATTCTGTTTGCAGGTCTATCTGAAAGGATCGCAAGTCGAGATAGTTAGTACGCAGGTATCGCGGAATCAACACAGTGCGAACAGACACCGAATAAATGAAGAGTTCACTGTCTCTGTTGATTGTACGCGTCTGTATGATATCGAACAAGTCATACGTTTTAGCTGTAGGAGCTGATGTACGATGAGGTCCTTAAGTAGAACAGGCTAGAACTTAATAGCTCCTCGTCATGTTTATCAACCAAAACTGGCAGCACTAACATCTTCGTTAACCTTGCTCTTTTACCTATTTTCTTCCTGTTTTCAGCTGAAATGTCTTCGATGTCCTCCGAGATGTCCCGTAAGAAAATTTCTTTCAACTTTTTAGTGCTTTTCGTCTTGGCTCAAAATGCCGCGACAGTTAGCTAATTGCACTTCACCGAACGTCCTACCTTCTTGGTTATTGATGTTTTCCGTATGTAATCGCTCGTGCTGTTAAGTTGCGACACGAATGTAGCTGTATCGCTCCCACAAGACATTATATCGTTGTTCCATCTGCGGGTAGTGTACTAAGGGCCTAGCTTTGAGCGACTCACTGAGTTCACCTGAACTCAAATTCACCCGAAGCCAGAAAACCACCAAATTCTACTAGTCCCATTAAAATTTAGTTACCTACGCTCAGCAGAGTCGCTTACACTGAATCCACATGGGCTGAGACATACCCAAATTAACTTGAACGCAGGCTAGCATTCTCATTTGAAGTCCGAGCCAACGTATAAACTGGTGAGCCTGCCTTCCTATGATTGAGGAAGGGGGTTTCCAGCAGAAAGGACAATAGCACTAAATGGAAAAGAGGATGGGTAAAGACTGAAAGGGAAAGTGAGGACAGGATTCAGGACACCCTTGGCTTTGCTCGTTCAGGGTTCAAGCTCCTCTATTTTGCTGAATTCTTTTGAGTGATGCTGAAGAGAGATTCCGCAACTTTGTGCAGTCAGCTTGGATGTCCTCTTTATGCTATAGTCGACTGTAATTGGAGATCCAAGCGACCAAAGGACCTCAAAGTGAATCCTCCAGCCATTGCCGTCGACTGATTTCCATGACGTCGTGCTTAAAGGTGCACTTAAAGGGTTCAAGCTCCTCTATTTTGCTGAATTCTTTTGAGTGATGCTGAAGAGAGATTCCGCAACTTTGTGCAGTCAGCTTGGATGTCCTCTTTATGCTATAGTCGACTGTAATTGGAGATCCAAGCGACCAAAGGACCTCAAAGTGAATCCTCCAGCCATTGCCGTCGACTGATTTCCATGACGTCGTGCTTAAAGGTGCACTGAAGAGTAACCTGAACTCGTATTTTTACCGCTGGAACTCGATCTACACGTTCCGAGAGATCTGAGAAACTTCGAATTATTGCCTTGTGCGGGAGATTTCCCTAATTTAAATGGGATCAACGTCCGGCTCCCGCCTTTTTTTTTTAATTCCCCGCAGACGGTGGGAGTAGTTGACCAACCTTACAGCTACACCCGTTGCGGCTTGCCGCTCTGCCATCGGCGGAGTGATACGTAGTGACCGGCGAAAGCAGAGTACACGCGTATTTTCATTTCTGTGGGCCTAATTTGCAGCTTTGTAGTCTCTGACTAGATCTATTTATTCACGGAAGCCTAAAAGAAACAAAGTAAAAGCGAAAGCAAAGTCACCACGCCACTGCCTGAAAGGCATTCCATGCGTTGTTAGACTCATCCCACCGTCTGCGGCGAATAAAAAAAAAGGCGGGAGGCGGACGTTAATTCGATTTAATTAGGGAAATGGGCTGCACAGGGCAATAAATCGAATTATTTAAAACAGCGCAAAAGACAGGGACACAGATAGAAAAGACACACACAGCGCTGTCGTGTGTCTTTTCTATCTGTGTCCCTGTCTTTTGCGCTGTTTTAAATAATCATGGTTCACCAACTAGCCTGCACGTCTACCCTTGTAAATAAATCGAAGTTTATTAAGGAATGCACTGAACGTGTAGATCGAGTTGCGCGGCAAAAAGTCGAGTTCAAATTCCTCTTCAGCGCACCTTTTAAGGAAGAGTATTCACCACGGCTTAATTGAAATAACCGCGGCGTCATTAAAAATGGTCGACACCATAGTCTAGAGTGCCTCATTTGAGGTGCACCTGCCTCTCCGTTCTTGAGTTTGATTCGGCTATAAATGAAGTCTGGTTCTCCTTTTTTTTGCCGTGAGAAAGCCCCCATTGCGTTTGGCCCTTTCGCGAATAATGGCCAATAACGAGCCAATGTGAAGTTATAAAACATGCACTTTTGCGAGCAGCACCTGCAATCTGTTCTCTTTTCCTTCTTCTGAAACTGGAATTTCCTTCCCACTTCCTTCACAGAGGTGTCAGGTGCACAAGAAGCTCCTAAAGAAGGTGAGCTGTATACTTTTGTATGATTGCCTCAAATTTTTTGCTGTTCAAACTTGATTTGGTCCTAGGAACTTAAAATGAAATTTTGTGAAAGAACAGATTTCGTCACATGAGACTCCCTTTCTGCGACACTGTGCTTCAGTAACTAGGAATGATGTCGCGATGCTGAACGTACAGTGCTGTCCACTGTTAAAGGGAACATGCGATCGCGTGGCCTCCGCGCTACGCGAAGCGCTGCCGCTGGAGCTGGCGAGGATCGGCGGTACAAGGCGCATGCGCAGTAAGCTCGGCCGGCTGCTGTCTCCGCCTGTGCGCCTGTTGCTGCCCATTTTTACTGGGCCACGCGATCGCATGTTTCCTTTAACAGTGGACCATACTGTACACTACGCTTTCAGCGACTTTTGCAGCAGGTGGAGCTGCATAGATAGGTCGATCTTGTGTTGTTATATTGCGTTAATTCAGATGCGTTCTACAAACTTTGATGTGAAAAACACTGTAGCTGGAAGAATTCAGTTCCTTGCTTTGGACGTCCCAGCAAGTGCTTTCTAGATCTATTCCGGAGGGGCATCGTAGCGAAAAAAAAGTAATTTTTAGATAACTTTTTCAAGTTTGTTCATAAGTGAAGAACTGTGATTTATTTTACGCGCTTCTGCTTGCAGCCGTTACGGCATTGTTTTTTTTTTCTCGTATAACGGATTGTTTATGCATTCGTAGGGGTCGTTTTCACTTTTTTTAGACAATTATTGGTCGCGTAAAACGGTCTCCTAATGTAATATAAATCTATTCATTTGGAGGCTATGAAAGCCTTCTTTAGGCAAATATTCCGCTGTTTAGTTTTAAAAATTATAGCTATTTAACTCAGAGTCGAGCACTGTCACTTTAATATCGTGCCCGGTGCTCATCTCATTCTCGCCAACTCCCTACCCACTAATCGAGCTGCACTAAAATGATACTTATTTTCTGGAATGGCCAAGTATTTGATCCTAAGCACGCAGGGATATCGCTGAGAGAGGTAGCACTTGCTGCAACTGATGGAAGCCCACCAGTGCAATCTTTTTAAGAAGGGTACCAGCTTTTCGGCTATTCCGCTTCCAGTTCTTTAGAAGGAAACATAACTGATACAGTATGCAGTCCGCGGTGTTGCTTGTTTCATGTGGTACATTCTGCTGTGCTCTGAGGTCGCGTAATCGTAGGACAAGTACAAAGTACTATGGTTGATGAAGATTAAGAAGTTTACAATTCGTTACTTTTGTGGGTTCGAGTCCCGGTTGCAGGTCCATTCAAACCCCTTGACTACGGCGTATACCTGGAGCTAGTGTCAGAACAGTGTGATAAAATGTTTTGTTCCGTAAATAAGCCCTGGGATAAAGAAATGCCAAAAACGAATCTTCCTGGGGAAAGCTGACGCGTTCAAAGCTGCTGGTAGCACTGATAGCTGAGATACAAATAAGTTTCTGCTCACAGACGAATAAGAGCTGCGGCCGATGCGGTGCAGATGCCGACGTCTGCTTGTACGCTAGCTCCTTTGCTAAAGCGTCGCTGAAAGATATCATATCAAGGCGAAAGCCTTTAATGCTCCATCGTTGTCGACAGAAGGTTGTCAACAGAGGTGTCACGCTTCTGAAATCGTGCCAACTGTGGCCTCTCCTCCGCGCAGCGGCGCAACCTCCTCCCCTCCTTAGCAACCGGCGCGCCGGTAGGGGGCGCAGCTGTGCATAGCAACCGTGACGTTACACAGTAGCGGTAGAACGAGGGCGCGCACGCGTCGGCGGTGGCAGCTGCACCGCCGCTCCTTCGCCAGACGTCTCGTTGCAGTCGAGTGAGTGAGACGCATGGCTCCGAAGCGGCCCAGTGATTCCGCGCCAAGCGGTTCGCGAAAGCGGCCGTGGGCTGACCACAAGCCTTCCGCCGCGCACAGTTTAGATTTTCCAATGTATCTTCAGTACTTTTTTTTATTTTGTAATGGTAAAATGGGGTTGACAGGCAGGATGTGCCATGAGTAGAGCATTTATATAGCGCTCTCCGCTTTCCGCCCTGGCTTCGATGCAAAACAAACTAAGCATAGCAACTACCAAGAAGTAGCGGACTACCAGAGCACCTTCGTCGACCGCGCTTGCAGACGGCACTGTTGCGCTTAGCTTGCGGCCTACGGTGCTATACGAGCGCTGAGAACTTGTCGCCTACTTTTGATGCAGCACGGACCATACTTTTTCAATGTTCAGCTTAACACTCCGCGCAAGCCACACTGCAGAGAAAGCGGTCCGCCGGTTATATCTGCCTGGTTGCGAAGTCGTCAAACCTCTCCCGCCGCAGGAGCGCCATTGTTACTTCCATACTGCTCTAGACTGTGTAGTTTGAGCACCGTGGCATAGGGTGCATCGATGCGCTGTATCGAGGCTGTATCGGTATTACAGTACGCTTCGTTGGACGGTACTCGAAGGCTGTACAAAAGCGTCGTCGGACTGTACTCTAGACACGGCTTAATTTAATGTGGCGCTCTTGAAATGTTATTTCGTTTGAAATACGCAGTCTCGGTCAAAACTCCTAAGGCCACAGAACTCATCGGCAGCGAAAATATTGCCCCTAGAATATTCCGTGTAGCTTATCATTGAAAACACAAGATCCCAAGCGTCACAGGTAACCGGCCCAATACTGGAGATAGATGGTTTCACTCTGGTCCTATGTAGGACTGCTCTTTACCAATATTTTTCCAATATTGGGCCGATTAGCTGCGTTGATGGGGGTCATGCAGGAAGCTTCCCTACATCCAGAAGAAACCTTGTGCTATCATTTCAAGGTCCTTCGGTCATTAATAGCGCTGTAATGGCTCCATTTTATGCTGAAGCGAAAAGTCCTTGGCCTTAAGACATTTGACAGAGTCTAAGTTGTTGAAGCGGGTCAGCTCGTTCTCTTTTGTTGCGAAAGAAACACACCGCGGGTCGCCGAGCCATTTCGCGCAGCTGGCGAAAGGCCATACTGCGCATGGGCGAGGAGCAGTGACGTCACATGGCGTACAGCTGGAGCGCCGCCGCCGCCGCCGCTGTGCGGGTGACTCAGAGGTGCCGCCGCCGCGCTGGCCAGTTTCGCATGCGCAGTAGCGGCGCATAGTTAGCGTGCTGGGGCCGCCGCCGCGCGCTCTCCATCGCCTCTCTCTCTCTCTCCTCGTTGCTTTCGCAATCCTCCAGGTTTAACCAGAGCTAAAAAACTGCCAATTTTTCTGCCTCGGGCGCCGACGTGTAGCTTCCGTCCAGAGACGCCGCTGTTTTCTTTGGTTGACGCAAGCCGAGGTTGCCAAGCTCTGTTCGCGTTTACTATGGTTAGGAGCTTAACCGAGCTTTGGTCGTCCTTGTAACTTGGGTGAGCCGCGGTTACATAACCCGGGGTTAACTCTGCCCGTGTACGAAGGGTGAAAGTTACAAGATCGCCGTTTGACGCAGCGCTGCATGGGTAGCAAACTTGTGGCCTAAAATCAATTGAACAGTATTTTACTGCGCCAAAAAAAAAATCAAGTTAACACGTCCAGTACGCGTTAATATTTTATATAGTAACGTGTATATTATTGAAAATGTTTGCATCAAAAACTTGCTCGAATGATGCTCCTCTCTGCTTATAAGGAACACTAAGGATCATGGCATCCATTTATTGTCGTCAGTAAATAGTGTTACTCTATTTCGGGATCCGTTAACGTTCTCCAGAAACAAAAAAAAAACAATTAGAGCTCAGCGATGGCGCTGTAGCACGCGTCTGGCATACACGTCGAATTTTGGAACCGACGCATGCAGTTTACTTGTGAAACCGGCCAGAAATGGCGACAACTGCATTTTTTTTTGTCTTTATATAACTTATACTACCTCCGTTTTTCATGAGAATAAAATCTCTTATTATAATGCCGTACCATATTGACACAGTAAATTCCAATTGGTCCTGAGTGCCTCTTAAAGGAATCACTGATGCAATTGCTACTTCGTTTCGTTTTTTTTTTTATTTCTGCTGTTTCTTGGATTTTTCTGTTTCTTGGAATGCTGGATTTTACTTTCTAATTGCTGAAATTCACATTATTTTTCAGATGACGAGTAAGTAGTTGTAGTACTTTTTAACTTTATTTCGCTTTACATCGGTTCTCAACTGATTTATTGTCAACAAAGCAAGGATTCTAACTTTGCGCCATAATCGATACAAGGCTGTTTCTTTTATAATAAACGCCACATTCCCAGTAGTAATTCGATTTGCTTAGCCAAAGAGAGCTCATCTGTTTTCCTAAATTTGAAAGGAACGAAACGAACTTGTTACAACAATTCCACAGAAACAATGGAGTCCGCTAGCCTAGTAAGATTTTGGAGTGGATACCAAGAGAATTAATTGGTCTTTGCAGTAGGCGTGAAGCGGCTGGTTGTGATAATGATGATGATGTTGAAGAGAAGTATACGAGAAGTGTTGAGATCCTAATCATTTGGTTTGTTCGCCAATTCTCTGTCCAACTGGAAAGTTCTGGCCGCTTGGTTACATTACTTGGAGGACCAGGGGCCTAAATAGTCGTGGCTCTTTAGTTCAAAGATCCAAACTATGCGTGATGCATTTCTTGCAACACTTTCTGCACTGACTTGAATTATACTTGCTTGCTGAAGTGACATTTTATACTTTTACTGATGAGAACCTTGTACTACCTGCTTCGGGAAAACGTAGGCATTATATTCTTCGAAATCTATGCTGCAAACAAAGAATTCAATTCGATCCCAGTTAGTCAAGAGCAGGGACCAGTTCGTGAACTGACCCATAGGTCTGGAACGCTTAACTACAAGCATATGTATGGTGCACGAAAAAGTGGTCTGCAGATCTTACAGTGGTATTCTACCATTGACGCTGTAGTGCAAAAGATGTTGCTTACTTGCGTGCACATATAAGGGCTCCTTACATGCCTGTCGGCTTCACTTATATGAATACGTATTAAATACAGTCGTTGGATTCATGTCCATATGTACGATGTTCTAAGGCTTTCGCCGGAGAACTTTAATATATTGGATTATTCTCGGTCAGGTTTCGCGCACAGAACTGAACATAATGGACTGCAATGCTTGAAAAGTAATTTAAAACTGTCAATGGTCTGAATTGTTGAGGATCAGGGAGAGAGTGTTGCGCACCGTGGTTCGCGGCCTAAGCAAAAAAAGCCAGTCAGGCGGAGAATTGGGAAGGTGATGCCATCTGCCGGCTGAAGCTCGGAAATCGGCCATCTGCGGAATCGATGGCTGTTTGTGCCGGTTGCTATTTTGCTCAACAGATGGCGATGGCATTTAAACTCGTCGTTCGACGGCCTTTTCTGTGGCGGGCAGTCTCACCGCGGAGTGCTTTTTCAGTGGCGGTTAACTAATCCAACGACCTGCTATTGTAAAATTACTGCCCAACTAGTGTATACCACTGTGTGCAACTTTGTACCGCTCATCTATACGGTAATAGGCTGCAATGTACTCTTTTTTTTTCTGGGCACGCTTGTGCAGAGGGAATTAAGGTTGTTCCCGTTGGAGTCGCTTCCTCGATGGAGGCCGGTAACCGTGTTCAAAGATATTTCTTCGAACCCATCAGCCAAAGATGGAATACTTTGTATACAATAATCTGTGCTTCAGCACTGTTGTACCAGTTTTTTTGCGCGCAGTCTGCAAGGCAATGACTATTTCTAAATAGTCCTTGAATGTTATTCGGCTTAATATCAAAGAAACATTTTGTCTGACTTGCACTCAAGGTTCCAGCTTATTGCTCAATCAGTGCAATATACTGTGCACAAAAAAAAGCGCATTTACAAAGCTAGGTGGTGTCTTTAAGAAAAAAGTTATCGAAAAGCTGACGCTAAGGACAATAGTTAAGGGTTGATTGAAAAATCCTAACCTTGCTAAGCAACGAAGCACCCGCTTCAATAAGTCGATAGCAACAAGTCGCATTAACTGCAGTATTAATGGAAGCAGGGCAGTAACGACCTATTCGAAGAGATATTTGATGGTAATGCTACTCCTGTCATGCTGTTCTTTCCATTTATCGCCAGCAAATTCACAAAGATTGGAATCCTCATCATCGTGGTTCTACTCCTACTCATCGGCGTCGTTTATATGGGGCGATGTGAGTTTCTTCTTTTTATGAGCGTTAGCTCTACTCACGTTCGAACATTTCTTGTCCGGTTCCGTCCTAGATTCAAGATGGCGGCCGATCATGTGATCAACCAACCGCGCGCGCACGGCTTCCGGGCCGGCACAGGCAGCCAAACCTGTACTGCCGTTCCGCTATATATATATGCCATCCGGGGCGAGTGCCGAGACTGGCACCACTTAGTCGCCATTGGTGACCAAACTGTGGGCCACGCGTTTGACGAAGACGGTTCGCAGCGGTGGCAAACGAATGTACACAATATGACGCAAAACATTACTAGCTGAGTTGAAGCCTAGTGAGTGTTAGGGATTCGCACCGACGACCTTTGGTCCTCGAAACTGTAGTTGGGTCAACCTTCGGAGGGCAAGCAGCATGCTGGCTCGTCTCTACTGAAACGTTTTAAATTAGCCTCTCATATCGAATGAAGGAAATATGGAGTCCATAAGATATGGATAATTATGTGGAAATCCATATCCTTTCTTAAAACTGAAGTCACAGCGCACGAAGGACAGCACTAAGGCAGAGACAAACACAGCGCTGTTTTAACACAATTTTAACAATGTACCGACTAGCCCAAACAAATACCTTAGTGTAATACATATCCTTTCTGTACGGAGTCCATAAGCATTTCTCATTTATTTCTACGCAAATTCCATACAGTATATGTGACGTCATACGGAGTCGGTAAGTTTCCATGAAATTTCTTACGGAAACGTATGGAATTACGAAACTCGTCGTATGGAAACTCAGCAGGGGTTCAGGCCGCGCAGAGTTCACGGTCTTCACCCATGGTCTCCAAGTACGTGAGACGCGGTATCTTTCAAGCAGGTTTCTGAAACCCCGCTTTGAGGCCCAATATCGGTGGCCATGATTCACGCTTACATCATCTCCGGAGATGTGGCTCTAGATTTATCGCTATAGTAGTTTTCAGAAGGCAATATCCCTTTACGTTTAACATCACTGTCATTGTGTTAAAAACTTATTTTCATTATCCCCTAATGCGGGTGAGTGTTGCGTAATTTGACAGCTATAGCTATAATTCTCTTATCAATCGCGCTATACCGCAGAGCCGGCGCTAGCCCATCACTGCTTCGCCCGAATATTCGTCTTGCGCGAATATTCGTAAAAATATTATATTCTTACTGGATTCTGTCATTAGAAACACTCTTCGCATTCGATTGATTTTTGACTGAAGAAGTCGCGAGCCCGTAGTTTTAACGTCCATGCTTCGAAAACGACTACACACGACTACATTCACGACTACATTGGAACAACCGCGTTGCGACCAAAGCAGCACAGGTAATTGGCCCAATATTGCAAAAGGGGTGGTTTCACACTGGTCCTCTGAAGGACTGGCATATGACAATATATTCCCAACATTGGTCCCCGATGTCCTGACTGGACAGCCACTTGCACTACGGAATATCCGCATAATATTTTCCCAGCACAAGCTTTCCGTGCGAGTGCAGCTTGAGGGGACGTCAAAATAACCGACCTCGTATTGTGTCATCTTTGAAAAATTTTACACTAGCCCATGGAACATGAAGCCGGCTAGGGTATATCGCCTATGCCAAAGAATGGATTGATGAAGTCAAAATTGCTGGGACACTTAAGGGACTAAAGTGTTCCTTAATGAACTTAGTGTTAATGGTTATCTGCTACTTTCTTTCTTAATTAGCACCTAAGTTTAATTTCACTCGCTCGTTCGCATACATCAGTATGCATACTAGGCCGCGTGACAGACAAGACACACAAGGACTCTCTTTTACCAAGTCGAGCGAACGAGCGTTAATGCCTAACGGTAGGGTATCTGAGTCGCAACCGAAGGTTTAGCTATTATCCCAATTCTCTTTCCAGCGTAGTTAATTTACTTTACATCCTTACATATCACGATCACATTTGGGTCATGCTACGACCTCATAGTCACAATTTCAATCAGGATTTAATTATTTCATTGCATAGCTGAACGTGTGACATCACAACTCTCCCGATCAGGCCTGAATTAGTGTGACAACGCGCAGGGTTCTTCGTCCTAACGTGAGCTCTAACATAATCTAGATAAAAAAGCTCAATTTGCCGTCACTTCACGCAGATGGACCTGAATCATCCTTGCTGGCATGATGGCATTGTGGTTCATACTTTAACTCGGCTCAAACACCCCTTTCATTTCCTTTTCCCGGGGTAGTAAAAATGTGTCTGAGTTTCATTACGGTGGTTTGTAAGGCGTTTGAAATTTATTTTTAATTTGACGCAAAGGGTAGTACATTTAAACTAGAGTTAAGAGAAAAAGATACCAGAGTCGACCTCTGTTCCGCCTCTATCGCACTGTTCGACCAGTCGTAATTAGCGTATGCGCATTAATGTAGGGCGACTCACCATAATTCTGACTTTAGAGTAAAATTAGAGCCCTAAGTCTCAGCGGCTTCATTATAGGCTAGAGAAACAGGTTTTTGAAAACCTCTCCTCTCTTTTGTTGCTGCTGACTAAAGGCAGGGATTATTTCTCCCTAAGCGGCCACCATCGAAGAATGAAACGTGTTAACGCCATTCCTGAAGCCGTCTATATTATCTGAAACAACGACGCTTGGAAGATACGTAGCCAGAACAGTAGGCTCGATTTTAAGCAGTACGTGGGCACTAAACGCAGGAGTGGTCAAAACAAAGGAATAGCAACGTGTATGATTTTTCTGTTACTCGGCATTGAGAAAGGAGACACGGTCACTCAACATTACAGATATATTAATAGGCTCGGAATTTATACAGAATTACCTGCGTTGGCGTAGAGGTACTGACGCTATCCAGGTGGGATGAGGGACGTCTCCAGAATGAGCCCCCTCAGGTCACGCGTTCTCCCAGGGCCTTGGAGCTAGCGCTTGTGCGAGGTTAATTGGGACATCCCTATGACATCCCATTTAATACCCGCTAGTTCCTCGAACAGCACTGCTAGGCTAGCCTCAATCGATAAAGTTGTAGCGTTAAACGTTGCAAGGTTCAGTTTCCAGTGGCAGCCTGTCCGGAGCCGGAGGTTCTTAGCACCCTCCGCTGCGTCACAGGTCGGACCGCCGCCTTGGTCAGTTGCTCCGCAGCTGCTGGTGACTGAGGGCCGAGGGTTAATTAGTTTGTTCATAGAAGGTTGCGGCAAAGTACTACACCAAAGTGGCCAAATCCTGTTCTGGAGAGGGAGTGCGTTGTCGGTTCTGGTCACCAAGATTAGGCCGCACCCCAGGCCTGGTTATGAAATTCCATCGACAGGCAGAGTTTTTTTTTTAATTCTGGCGGAAAATTGCGTAGCACCGGGATTCGAACCCCGGTCCTCTTGCATGCGAGGTTGATGCATTTCCCTCTACGTCATCGCTGCAAAAATTAAGGGTAACTGGATTCCATCAGAAGGTAAGCCTAGCAGGGGGCGGCAGAAAGTTAGGTGGGCGGATGAGATTAAGAAATCTGCAGGGATACGGTGACTGCAGCTGGCAAAGGACCGGGTTAATTGGAGAGACATGAGAGAGGCCTTTGCCCTGCAGTGGGCTTAGTCAAGCTGGTAATGATGATGATGAATCGGGACAGACGTAACGCAGAGAAACTGTACACCCGTCACTGTGACTTCGCCGCACATGAGGTGTTTAGCAGCAGTTTGTTATGATTTGTGCGAAACCCATGCACACAGCCACACAGCTTTGCGCTTTAACTAGCAGCTCTTTCTGTTTCGAAAGAATATAGCCCGCTCCGGGTCACAACTGCGGCGAATTTTATGTTAGCTAATGAATACAGTAAAAATTCAGGGGGCACTTTGGCTGTCTAAAGTGCTGCAAGGCGAAAGCCTTTCCTGGCGCACTGTTTTTATTTACTTTTCTATATTTCATATATATATTTTTTAATTTTTATTGCTACTGTTCTTGTTTTATTGTTTTTGCTTTTATATTCATATATTATTTTTATTTTTGTTCATTTTGTTTTTCTAATTTTTATTTTCTTGATTTTCTTTATTCCTTTTATTTATGAAACCCATGCATTCACTAGATGCGCCTTTATTCATGCTGGAACCTTGATCTTTCGTGGCGGAGTGGTAGCGTCTCCGCTTTAAATGCCAAAAGCCGTGGTTCGATTCCCACCCTCGGCGCAGTTCTTATTTGAGTAGCGACGCAGAAACGCGGACATATATGCCGACACGGCTGCCGACGCGTCTGCCGACACGGCTGCTAATGACAGCCGTGAACATTGCTCGGTTCCCCTCCTGTATTTTTCCTTCTGATAGATTATTTTCGCGTTATCCTCCTAGCGGACGCATTTTTATGGATTTTATGGAGTGAGCATATCTAGTAAGTATAGACTATGGAAGCCTATTGACTACTATGTAAGACTATGGAATATGGATGCGCGATTAGAAACTTACGGACTCCGTATGACGTCATATATACTGTATGAAGTTCGCATAGATATAAATGTGGAATGCTTATGGACTCTTACAGACAGGATACGGTTTCCATATTTATGGACTCCCTATTTCTTTAATTCTATACGAGCGTCTCCTATGGAACGTTTCAGTAGGTATGCCCAGGGCTGGTTTACACCGACATACACTTCCAAGTGGTTATTACGGAGTCGATCGCGATTTGGATGTCACGAGTTTGAACTGAGTGGCTGAAGTATTTTTTAATCAAACTCAATAAATCCGCCTTTTGCGGCCTTACAGAAGCCAACATTGACAGAAAGATCCAAGATGTCAATTTTCAGCAATTCAAGTTAGAATTGTCCGGACTGTCTGTTCTCTAGCAGACTTGATTAGCCAAGATCGTCACAAGCCGACCCCGATTTCTGGCTCTTGACAAGTGCATCTTGTCGTGTGTATTTAGCATTTTGTGCGTGGTTTAAAGGGACACTGAGGAGAAATTGAAGTTGGCTTGTATCGAGAGAATACCAGCTCCTGATTACAAAAACGCCCCTCATACTGACAACAAAGCTCTTGTAACGTACAAAAGAGCAAGAACCAAAATACAGGTATCGCCGCCACACGCCAAACTCGCAAGTACAAGCGTATTGAAGTCCTAGGACAAGACAGTGTGGCCAGAACCAATGGTTCTAGCAACAATGGGTCACGAGAAGCCACAAATCACTGAGGCGCAGCCAATGCATGCGCAAATCTTCTCGACGTCGCCAGATGGCGCCATATACCCGGCAGCTACGCGCGCGCCTGCAGCATCGGGACCAATCAGTGCCTGCTCACCGGCGGTAGGCGGGCTCCCGGTATTCCGCTAACGGTAACAAGGTACACGGTATGCTGAAGGTGTCCATTTGCGAGAACTTCGTTGACGACTTCGAGAACGGGGTCCATTGTAACGCTGGCAAAATGCCGGTGCAAACGTAAACGAAGCGGCGGTAGTGACGGCCGCAATAGCCGACAGATGGCTTCAGCATGCGGCCGGTGGTAATTTGTTTTCGGGTGCTGCTAGGCCGCACTACTGGCAACCAGAAATCACGGAGTCTGCGGTACGTCATGTGCACGTCATGTTTCACGTCACTCAGTCCTGTGTCCCCATAAGAGAGTCCCAAGTTTGAATCAGAGCGGCGGGAAAAACTTTTTCAAGTTCGAATCCAAATTCCTTAGAAATAAATGCATTTTTCGCTGCCGGCCAAGTGGCAACGAAGCCATGAAATGCCGAATTATCGGATTTTGCTAGGAAAAAAATAATAATAGAGCTCTCCTCACTGTCCCTTTAAAGCGATTAGGGTTTGCCTAAAGCATTTTTCTTTGTTTCCCGACAGATTGCAGCACGGGTGCTGAACGAAAATTTTGCTAATATTTAAAAAAAAAATGTCCGTTTGGGAGTTCAGGTTACAGTGAGCCCATATTGAAGTTGCCTCTATCGAGTGATCATCACTTTCTAACGAAAAAAAGCTTTAAGTGAAAGTGGCGCTTGTATAAGCTCAAAGGAATCAAAACCTGGAACAGAGGTATCACCACCACGGGCCGTTCTCATATGGAGACTGTGATGACGTTCAGACCCGTTTTCTAATACGGATCACTGAATGTTTCCATTCATTTCGACCCCCTGATCGCCGATTCCTTTTCTGAATAACTGCTTTTCTTAAATCAAAATTTCTCCGTAATAGGTGCGTTTTTAATGTAGCAGAAGCATCAACATAGCAAGAAGGAGCAGAAAAATCTGCTGTTACTAAGCACACAAATAAGATGGAGATTTTCGACGGATTTTTCGAAGGAAAATCTTTGAAAGCAATCAAACTCTGAAGGACTGTACTTTGGCACGACTTTCAGGGTCAGGTGTGAGAGTCATGTGACCGGGGTCATGGCTGTCATGTGCAACGGAGTCAGGTTTATATGCTTAAGTGTTGTAAAGCCTCGCATGGCTCGATGCCAATTATTAATCACGCGAGAATCCGTTAACATGACTCGTTAGTCTGGCCAAGAGTTCTGGATGGTCAGTATGACAGAGGACAGCTAATCATGTGACATGACGTCATTACCTGTGACGTGAACGTTACTGTCGCATGACATACGTTATATTGAGCCCAAAGAAGAACTAAAGCTTGAGGGACACTTAAGAAGCTCCGCCTTAAGTGTATGAGGCCATAGAAATAAAGGGTTGAAGCCCATATATGCGAAATCTTTCATTCTAGGCTTTAAATTCATAGTTACTTGGGAATCGTCATACCACTCCTGGCGGAGTACCGGTGCAGCGATGCGCCACTGCCCTGCGATGGCAGGTACTGCCACCGTTAAATTAAATTAAATTAAACTAGATTAAAATAGATTAAATTAGATTAGATGGTGGTCAGTTTGCCCCCAATCCGGTGAGCAGTTTTTCGTGACGTCATAAGGTCACGTGACTGAGGTGGCCCACCTAGGTTCCTTCTCAGAGGATTTGTCGCTCACAACACCGACGACGACGCCGGATTCTCCACAGGACGGGGAGTCATAACGCTATCGCGTTAATAGTAGTCCCATGGTCTATAGACAGTCCATAGACAGTCTATAGACTTCTAATAGGCTCTATTGCCTGCCTGCAGATATTTTTTATTCATGGTCTATAGACTGTCTATACACAAAAGTATACTAAAAGTGTTTAGCCATGAATATATACATTATCAATGGATTGTCTATAGGACTTGGATTGCCTGTAGACTGTTCTCTAGAGTTTGTATATAGAGAGTCTATGCACTTTGCAGACAGAAGTCTATGGACAGTCTATAGACTGTGCAAAGAAATTTTTGCAATGCCCCGCACCCTGTCCATAGTACAACATTGTTAATTCACATAAAACTAATGTTAATTCACTGATGGTAATTAACATGGTTGATTCGCTCATGTTGGTCACGTGATGATGCCATTTCATGCGACCGAACCTGTCACGATACAGAAAACCTTTAGCAACTGAAGCTGTGAGAAACCCTTCCTATAGCCCTGTAAATTTCACTCTTGCTTGCACATTCAACTTGACTGGTCTTTCAATGTTGATGCTGACAGTCGGCGGCGACGCCCTCTACTGCCGTTTTCCTAGCGAGCGAACACGGCACGGTAAACGACAGCTCGGACGAGGAGGGTGGTGGGGGAGGAGGAGAGACAGAAGTGAGCGGTGGAGGTGGAGGCGGCTTTATCTTAAAGGATGAGAACAAGCCCACACCTCGGACCACACCTTTCGTCCGCAAGAACACGCACGCAGAGGTCACCACGTCGCCCACCCCGGATAATTTCGCCGGTGAGCCGATAAGTCAAACGTTCTCAGTAGGCTTCCCATTTGTGTACGTAACGGTGGCGGGAGATCCAGCCTATAGGGGACACCCCCGGCCAATTGCAGTTGGCTTGTATCAATAAAGTGCCTTGCCTTTACCGATATCCCTCAAGAGAAAAGTATACAACAGCTGTATCTTACCGGTACTCACCTGTGGGGCAGAAACGTGGAGGCTAGCGGAAAGGGTTCAGCCCGGTAATTGCGAAAGCAATATCCGTACCTACGCCATGGTTCAGCTGGTAGTGTAGCTGGTGGTGGTGCTTGTGGTTAAACTTGTTGCGATGCATCGGTTATACAATCTAATCTAATCTAATTAAATCTAATCTAATTTAATCTATTCCAATCCAGTCCAGTCAGGCCGCCGTTCATGTGCACCGCCGTCGCACAAGGACGGCTCGAGACATAGTCTCTTACTATTACCTAGAGGGAAAGTTGGAGGCGCTGCACTTCAGCCACCATGGACGCTCAAAGCATCATGGGGCGGTGAGCTACTTCTTGCAAGACAGTCGTAGTTTTTCGGGAACACGGAGTGTCATTACTAAGACGTTTCATTCTGAAAACGCTGTTCGTGTGTGCGCAGACGACTTTCGCGCGAGCGCAGTGTGCAAAACCCATAGTAGTGAAAACGCGACGACACACGACGCCAATAAAAGGTTTAACTTTTCCGAAATGCAATTAAAAAACCTCTTAAAGTATCTAGGCGAGAACATTTTGTTTGAAAACTTATCTACTTTTAAAAATGCGCCTGTTAATTACGAAATATTAGTTTTTGTAGTGTTCATTGCTTGGCCAATACGAAAGCTAGCCATCTCTTATTTTGGACAAACTTTGCATTTACATGCTTTTCTGCTCGTTTGTTGCAATTTACAGACAGGATATTTAATGTTAGGACATTAGTAGTTATCGAACAGCTTTATTTTTCGATTATTGTTTTGGCCAAAAGATGTAGTTCTGCAGTCGGTAGCTCACCTCCCCATGATGCTTTGAGCGCCCATGGTGGCTGAAGTGGTCTCGAGGGGCTTCTATGCAAACTCCCATAGACGGGTTGTCAGCTTTCCCTCTAGGTAACAGTAAGAAACTCTATGGGGACACCCACGACCAATTTCAGTTGGCCTGTATCAATAAAGTGCCTTGCCTTTACCGATATTCCTCAATAGAAAAGTATAAACAGTTGTATCTAACCGGTACTCACCTGTGGGGCAGAAACGCTGAGGCTAGCGGAAAGGGTTCAGCTTAAGTTAAGGACAAGGCTACGATTTATGCAAAGAAAAATGATAGGTCTAGCATTAAGAGATCGGAAGAGGGCGGAGTGGGTGAAGGAACAAACGCGAGTTAATGACACCCTAGTCGAAATCAAGAGGGAAGAAGTGGGCTTGGATAGGGCATGTAATGCGAAGACAGCATAACTGCTGGTCCTTAAGGGTAACGGAGTGGATTCCAAGAGAAGGCAAGCGTAGCAGGGGCCGACAGAAAGTTAGGTGGGTGGATAAGACTAAGAAGTTACGGGAATACGGTAGCTGCAGCTGGCAATGAACAGGATTAACTAGAGATACATGGGAGAGGCCTTTGCCCTGGAGTGGGCATAGTCAGGGTGATGGCGATGATTATGATGGAGGAGAAATTCTAGAGGCCCGTGTACTGTGCGGTATCAGTGCACGTTAAAGAACCCCAGGTGGTCGAAATTTCCGGAGCCCTCCACTATGGCGTCTCTCATAGCCTTAGTCGCTTTGGGACGTTAAACCCCTTAAACCAAACCAAACCAGAGGATGATTATGAATAGTATGCCCCGTTTTAATGTCAAGGACGATATTTGCATTGACAACTGAGCTTTTATTCGCTAGAAACGGTCAGAAAGTAACGCATATGGGTCGAGACCGCCGGCCGTCTATGCAAGCAAACAGCGATGTGTAAAGACATCCCTATGCCTACTCTTTACGGTAATTCACTTTGAAACCGCGAACAAGACATTTTCAAAATTGACGTCCCGATTCGGGTGGTACGGCTGGGACGCATTTTTAATTTGCAGACAATTTTTCTCAGCATTAAATACCTGCTTTGCTGTCGGAAAAACATACATAGCCAGAAAGATCCGTATACTTCGTTTTACATAGAACGCTGCTGAAGGCCACTTCCTTGGGTTTGGCGTCATTGTAGTAGTAGTAGTAGCAGTAAACCGCAGCAGTGGCTTAGTCGTTTGAGCATCCGCCTCACAAGCGGGAGGGGTGGAGTTCGATCCCCAATGCCGCGAAGGATCGAACGCTCACGTTCCTCGTTCTGGTGGGCGTGACACTAGAGAATGTTCAGAAAGTAAGGCGACACGGCCATAGCGGAGTTGGTATAGACCGCTACCATCGACGCGCGTTCGTCGTGGGTTCATCTACAACCTGCGGCAAGTGGTGTCTTGTGCATCACGTAGAGTTTATTCCTATTTGAATTTGCCAAATTTAACTGCCTGGCCAAGAGGACTTATGAAAATACCTGACGCTTTCCATGTTTCTGAAGAATGTTGGCTTAGCACTGTTAGCGTAGCATAGATTGGACGGAGGAATGAGGTTCAAGGGTATAGAGCGCTATTCTGACTGCTTGCGCATGCGCAGCGAAAAATAAAAATGCTTTTTTGTTCTTCATTTCGTGAAGCTCGTACCATTGTTAACGTGCAACCGCATCTACATCTGTGTGCATTTGGCCTAATTATGCGGAATGGCACCTTAGCAATGAATGGTTCCTACATTCGCATTCGGGCTTTCTCTCGAAGATGTTATCTAACAGAGTACTAGTATTATCACTGACCCCCTGGGCCATGGACATTTAGACCATCGAATTGGGCCTTGCTCCCGCAGGTCTCGAATTACACCAAGAATTGAGCGCAACCGTCATCATTGTTTTTACCTCCTACACAGTACCATAGACGGTCGTTTATGGGACGTCCAATTTTTGTACTGTCAGAGACTTACGCAGGTGAGACCGCGGTAAACTTTAGGTGCAAAACATTAATAAATACAAGGAGAACAGCAATCCATTCCTTTAAGTACTCACAACTCAGGACTCGCGGCTCTCTTTAGAGCTTGGCTGTCATGGGGTTTCAATGACAGATCGCAAATGTGGTTTGAGGGTTGGAGGAAACAGCGACACATACTGCTTCCTCGAAGCGTAAGGCTTGAAGATAATGCGGTAATTATTAACCCCCTTATCTTCCGTCATCCGAGACTAAATTATTGCGGTACGGTTGGAAAGCTAATTTCAGTACAGCACGACGGAAAGCTGCTCCGCAACCTGCAAAGCTCGGTTACCTGCACTGTTTTCTATCTTACTGGAGCAATATATGAGCTATGGATTCTTTGCAAAGCTCTTGCCTTTGTCGCCTCAAAATGGCCCCAATTATAACTTGGTTCATTTCTGTCAAGTGGGAGGCATAACCGAAGTGCACCGCTTTTGTAGAACACGAACCTGAAACCTGAAAACATGGCTCGATATTCTTTGATAGAACGTAGCTAAAGTTTAAGCAATAGTAACTTCAGACTTCGACCGGCTGGGTTGCTCAGTGGTTATGGTGCTCGGCTGCTGACCCGAAAGCTGCGTGTGCGATCCCGGCTGCGGCGGTCGAATTTGTATGGAGGCGAAATTCTAGAGGCCCGTGTGCCGTGAGATGCCAGTGCACATTGTGGAACCTCAGGTGGTCGAAATTTCCGGAGCACTATACTACAGCGTCCCTCATTGCCTGAGTCGCTTTTGGACGTTAAACCACCGTAAACAACTAAACTATAGTAACTTTGAATAAATGTGTTTATCAGCCCAGTATTTAATTACTGATGTGATTTTTGGATGTATTTATGCACGGTGACGATGTTTGATACCTACATTTGACTGCCCCACATTCCTGATTTCTTCTCCAAAGAAATTCTAGAGGCCCGTGTATGTCAGTGCACGTTAAAGAACACCAGGTGGTCGAAATTTCCGGAGCCCTCCACTACGGCGTCTTTCATAGCCTTAGTCACTTTGGGACGTTAAACCCCATAAACCAAACCAAACCATTCCTAACACGCCGCTTTTACATCTTTTAATTAAGTCTCATCAA
Organism: Amblyomma mixtum; assembly: GCF_055824585.1. Taxonomy (NCBI): domain Eukaryota; kingdom Metazoa; phylum Arthropoda; class Arachnida; order Ixodida; family Ixodidae; genus Amblyomma; species Amblyomma mixtum. Next base: position 71,723,113 of record NC_143020.1, on the reverse strand, counting down.
CATTGTCCGTGTAGTTCTGTAGTCTTTTATCAAGATTAGGTTGATCAACTTGCAGCGCACTTTTGAGCCATATTCCTGACTTGACGCAGAGCCGCCAACGACTCCTCGTGTGAAACCCAAGCCTCTGGTGGACCGTCATACGGACCTTATTTTCTGCACGGTGAGCTACCGGGCCTTATTCGGGCACCAGATGCCTCCGGACGGCCACTGCGACTTCCTGGCCTATACGGAAGTCTGGGTCGAAGGTGGGGCAGTGCGCCCCCGATACCAGCCCGGTAGCCTGGAGGAGTTCAAGACGCACGCCAAGGCGGCGCAGAAGACGAGGCACGGCGTCTCCTTCAACTACGAGTGAGTAAGAGTTCTCTTACGAAAATTTTAAGGCGAAAGCCTTTAATGGCTCATACCGTCGTCCGTTAGCAAAGCGTATCACTTAAGTTTACTCGGGAACTAAAAAAGAGAAGAAACCCAATTGTTGCTTCAGATAGGGGAAGAAAAAATGAACCTTAAAGCTAAATTTGGTGTCTGTAGATTAATTATTAATTATAGGCAAAAATGTTGAAATTGCGTCAAAATAACGCGGACGTCGGTATAGCTACGGGAACGGTGTGACGTCACACGCACCAGAAGTCGTCACGGCATAGTGAAAATTGTCACAGAATGGTCGGAAAAACGTCGAATTTGTGTCAAATGAGATGGAAAATGTGTAATTAAGCGTAATTAAGGTGTCATCGGCTTTCGCCTCTCAGCACTTTAGTTGCTGAAGTGTCCTCGCAATTTTTTTAGACAATCTATAGACTGCCCATAGACATCTGTCTATACAGTCTATATACTTTCTATAGACAAACCATAGAGAACAGTCTGTAGGCAACACTAATGCTTTAGACAGTGTATAGACAGTGTATAGACAATCTATAGACTTATTGATATACAATTTTAGTACTTTTGTTTATAGACTGTCTATAGACTATGAATAGAGAAAAAATATCTATAGGAAGGCAATATAGTCCGTAAGAAGTGTATATACCATTTTAAAAGGATTGACGCCTCTTTTCGGCGCCCTAGCATCAAGGAGACAAGGAAAGGCGTTTTCCCCTTGTAGGGTTGCTCCCTCCACAGACGCACCTTTCACCCCAGGGAAAAATGAAGCTATGTGAACGGTCCGGTCTGGCGCCGAAGTTTTAATTTTTCCCTACATATGATTCTTCAGTAATCCTTGTGACAATCGCTTCGTTTCTGCATTGTGGCGCAGTTTTAATTACTCTTAGGCATCTAACAATTGAGTCTGACTGTCTTTCTGCAGGAATACCTGTACAGCGAATTTTCTCATGTGTGTATTGCGACGGCGCCTTTCTGTTAACCGTAATTGTTTTCAAAAAAAAAGAAGAAACGAACAAAGTGGGTCTCAATGCAGGTTCAGCGTTCACTACTTAGGAAGGCGAGTGCTAACCTGGTTAATCTAATCCCTATCTAAGCCAGGCATTCGATGTTCTCATTGGTGGCGCGGTTTTTCGTAGACGCTGCTGTGATTACCTTCTCCACTCACAAAGGAGAAAGGGTCCGGGTTTCTGAGTTTTTAAAGCCAAAGCTGTGAGACAAGCTCGATCTGTGCTAAAAAGTGCTTTTGTCTGCACCTCTGCATGTTCTGACCAAATTCCACCTGTGAGCATACCTCCTACGTTGCCGTGAGCCCTGCGGAATTTGAAGGAAAGGGTGTGAGTTCACCCGAGAATATTCTTAGTCAAGGAGTCGTGTTGGGCCTGGAAGCTGATGTACACGGTGGGCCATACTTAGCGGGAACACTTGAGCACGTGGTACTTCGCAGCGCTTCTTTGAGGCACTGTCACGGAGTCTGCGCGCTCTCACAAACAACATATCTATGCGAGGCACAGAACCACACACTCAAGTGCTCTTTCTAAGTGATCTCTACCCTGCTTTTTGAAGAGAAAAACAAATTGGTAGGGGTTTAACATAGTTGAACCAAGTAGACGCGCAAAAACAGGTGTTCATTCTTCAAATGGAGGTTTGGTTTATTGGGGTTTAACGTCCGAAAGCGACTCAGACTATGAGGGACGCCGTAGTGAACGGCTCCGGAAACTTCGATCAAGTGGGGTTCTGTACCGTGCACTGATATCGCACAGAACACGGTCCTCTAGAATTTCGCCTGCATCGAAAATCAGCCGCCGCAGCCGGGATGGAACCCGCATCTTTCGGGCCAGTAGCCGAGCGCCGTAACCACTGAGCCACCGCGGCGGGTTTCAAATGGAGGGTCACTTAAACTCCGCCTTAGGGGTATGACGGGATATCCTTAGTGGGTCAATTCCCATATATGAAGAATTGGCCATTCTCTACATTCATAGATAGCGGCAAATCCTCATACCACTACGAGCGTAGTGGTAAGAGATGCGCGACTGCACTGGCAGGTGGCTCTTTCGGTCGCAGCCACCGCTAGGGATTGCGACCCATGCTGCCGAGGTAATAACTCGGGTCGCCAGGCAACGGCGCAAGATCGTACGTACGTGCGTACAGCTAAAAGCAATATGAGAGGGAACAGGGGAGCAAGCGGCCGCCGCATTTCACGGACCTCTGTCGCCGAAAGGTGGCCAGAATCGGCGGCAAAGGCGCATGCCCAATAAGCATGGTCGGCTACTGTTTCCTCGCATATCCCAGGTGCCACGCATTTTCCCCGTCTATCGGTGGCAGCGCTCTGCGAAGGGCGGAGACCACTCGCTCACGTGTTCCCTGGTTCTAGGCCTCCGTACGTATGCACGGGGCTAAAATTCTTGATTGGTGTTGGTCAGCATATATGTGCGAAAGCCCTCATACGCTGGAGTAACCATTCTAATACCCATGTCAGCTCGCCGTGGGGAATAAGTCATCATGATCATCATCAGCCTGACTACGCCCACCGCAGTGCAAAGGCCTCTCCCATGTCTCTGCAATTAACCCTGTCCTTTGCCAGTTGTGGCCACCGTATCCCCGCAAACTTCTTAATTTCTTCCGCCCACCTAACTTCCTGCCGCTCCCTGCTACGTTTGCTTTTTATTGGAATCCATGCCGTTACCCTCAAGGACCAGCGGTTATCTTGCCTTCGCATTACATGCCCTGCCCAAGTCCATTTCTTCCTCTTGATTTCGACTAGGATTTCATTAACCCGCCTTTGTTTCCTCACCGACTCCGCCCGCTTCCGATTTCTTAACGTTACGCCTGTCATTTTTCTTTCCATAGCTCGCTGCGTTGTCTTTAACTTATAAGCTGAACTCTCTTTGTTAGCCTCCACGTTTCTGCCCCATAGGTGAGTACCGCCAAGATATAGCTGTAGTATGCTTTTCTCTTGACTGATATTGGTAAACTTCCACTCATGATCTGAGAGAACCTGCCCTATGCGCTCCACCCAATTCTTATTCTTCCAGAGTTATTTCCCTCTCATGATCCGAATCAGCTGCCACTACCTGCCCTAAATAGACATTTCTCTTACTACATCCAGCACCTCGCCACCAATTGCGAACTGCTGTTCTCTTGCTAGGCTGTTGAATGTTACTTTGGTTTTCTGCATGTTAATTTTTAGCCCCAACGTTATGCTCTGCCTTTCTAACTCATTGATCATGCTTCGCAGTTCATGTCCTGAGTGACTTAGCATGGCAATGTCATCAGCGAATCTCAGATTACATAGGTATTCTTCATTAACTCTTATCCCCAACTGTTCCCATTTCAGGCCCTAGGAATACCTTCTGTAAACAGGCGGTGAATAGCAATGGCGAGATCGTGTCTCCCTGCCTGACACCTTTCTTTATTGGAATTTTATTGCTGACTTTATGGAGGGCAATGGTAGCTGTGCAATCGCTGTAAATATCTTCCAATATTTTCACATAGCACCCTTCCACACCCTGATTCCGCAATACCTGCATGACAGCTGAGGTTTACACTTAGTCAAATGCTTTCTCGTAAACAATGAGGGGTTGGGTATATTCTGCCATTTCTCTATCACCTGATTGATGGATGATTGATGGGGAAAAAGTAGGCAAGCCCAAATTGGCCTTGCCCCTGTTGGCACTACATTGGTCCCATATCGGCTTTGCAAGGACTAACTCGAACTTCTTCCCTGTATCCACACCGCATGGGTCCCTTACAGGGAACTTGAAGGTTGATGCTACATCGGTCTCTACCACATCAGTCCCTTGTAGGGAACTTGAGGAGAATGCAGCGTCGATATAAGTAGTATGTCAGAAAAACGTATTCAAACCATAATTGGGCTGCTGACATTAAACTCCTGTAGGTCCCACATCGGCCTTGGCGAGACTGGAAAACAGGCTTGCCAGCCTGCTGTCCTTGTCGATTATTTGAAGGCAGGCGCAAAATAAATGAAATCTCTCTCGGAAAAATCTCGTCAAGCCCAATAGGGGCTGCCGGCACAAAACTGTCGCTAGGCCCGACATGAGCCTGGGCTTGGCTGCAAATGCGCATGTCCGCAAGCTGCGTACATCGTACCTGTCGTTAATTTGAGGGCTGATGAAACAAAAATGCGAGCTGTATGCAAAAGAAAAGGCGCAAGCCTTAATTGGGCTGCCGATGCAATACCGTTAGCCTTCGAGGGACTGAACACATCGACCTGCCTTTCGAGGATTTCGATGATTTGTAATGTATACGTCCTCGCAACCTCCTATTCTAGATGATTCGTGTAAAAACTCAGAATTTTTACTCGCTGACGGAAATTACTAGTGTATGACTCTTGCACTCGCGTAAAATGGGCAAAATGACCTGAGCATGCGCAGCAATAACTGTAGCCGCGTTTACATGAATGCGACAGCAGCGCATCGCATCAACTTTTTAGCGCATCGTATTCGTGTAAACGGTGATAATGCGCTAGGAAAGCCCATCGCATCAATGCGCCAGATGGGGGTAGATCTAGAATAGCAAGTCGACTTCAGCGGTGAATGGAAACAGGTTTGGAGGTGTCCCTCCTCCTTCTTGTCAGGCCTATACAATACCCCCTCCCCCCCCCCCCCCCTCCCCGCCGGATAACAAAGCAGACTTGGCTCAAGATGGGGGTTACTGGACCCCTCTGCCGCATGCAATGGGCGAAGGGTCACTGTCACACTGGACTTGATGCTGTACGTGTAAACAGTAGCGCGTCGGCTCCACGGGATACGCCAGGAAATGCGATGCGCTGCGGTCGCATTCATGTAAACGCGGCTAGTATCACATTATCAGGTTGCGCTGAACTACCCACGACTCTCCAAACCATTATATTTCCACGCAGACTTGGACTGCCTGCAGCACGCTGAACACGGAGTCGGTGCGGGCAGCTCACATTGCCCACATGCCCTAGTACCTTGGCCTGCTTGAATCGGGCTGACATATTGCCGAATTCCAAAGAATTTCCAAAGTGTCTTCGGTAAAAAAGTTACCGAAGACACATTGGAAATTCTTAAGTGTGCTTGGCGAAAGACTTGTGGTCAACCCACTGCCACTTCCCCGCACCGCTTGGCGTGGAATCACTGGGCCGCTTCGGAGCCGTGCGTTTCACTCACTCGACTGCAACGAGACGTCTGGCGAAGGAGCGGCGGTGCAGCTGCCACCGCCGACGCGCGCGCGCTCGTTCTACCCCTACTGTGTGACGTCACGGTTGCTATGCACAGCAGCGCCCCCCGCCGGCGCACCGGTTGCTAAGGAGGGGAGGAGGTTGCGCCGCTGCGTGTGGGAGAGGCCACGACAGACACCGCGAGCATGAGCCATTAAAGGCTTTCGCCTTAATATTATGGTCGAGTTGCGTAGTTAGGCCAAATGCGAATTAGGTGTGCTGTGGCAGTTCGGTTTTCTCTTCGGTTCTGGTGTTCAACTCCAGTGTTCACGGATGGCAGTTGTTCGGATATCGATAATGGGTTAATGCCCATGTATGCGGCGTCGTGCATTAATACATCCCTTGGAGACCTCCTACCACTCTTGGCGCAATGGTGCAGCGGTCAAGCGATGCGCCACTGCCCTTCAATGTCAGGTGCTGCCATTGGCGGTACTTGGACAGCTTGGGTTGGGTTGCGACCTAGGTTGTTCTTCCCGTGCTGCCTGTCACGATTAATTGAGCGGCCACCTAGCACGATGGGCAGGTTGCTAGGTATATATACAGGGTGTTCCATCTAAGAATTTACACACTTTTTGAAAATAGGCTTTTTTGAGTTAGTAGAGCGCTTTTTTTCGCCATAGCATTGTCAGTGGCGTAGCACATTAGAAACAGCTAAGTCGTGCTGGCTAACAGGCTGATTAAGTAATACTGAATAGTTAACTTTTTAAATATCACTTCTTGAGAGGCGTGTAGCCCACCGTAAGTAATATTCATACCAGTTTTGGCTACTTGGATGAGTTAGCTAGCTGCACTGGAGTCGTTGCTTTGCCTGCAAGCTTCTCGAAAGCACATATGATTCTGTGCGATGTAGCCAAAATTTGCAGAACCACAGCACGGAGGTTAACCGTGTTTTCGAAATTCTAAATACCGATATGAATATTACTTACCGTGGTCTACACGCCTGCCGATAATTTGTGAGCCCGACAGTAATAGTCAGAAAGTTAACTACTTAATATTAGTTATCCAACCTGCTAGTTAGCATGCCTTAGCTCTATTCAGATGTATTACACGGCTGACAATGCTACGCAGAAAAAAAAGCGCTATTCTAACGCAAGGAGTCATATTTTTAAAAACGGTGTAAAATCTTAAGTCATGCACCCTATGTACGTATGCCTCACGGACCTGAAGAATTTTAATCATAGTTATCGAAATACTGCTCACTTTTTTCGCGTGCCTAAATATTCTACGCTTTGAGCGATTCCAGAGTTTGAGAACCTGCAGTGTACTGTATCTACGGGAGACGATCGAATTTCTCAACTATCGAGTGGTATTTTCGTCTGCCAGCTTTTGGAAGCAGCCCAAAAAGAATGCACAGATTCTGAACTGAGTTCTAGTAATTGGTATCATGTACGATAGTAATTAGGACACGGTTAGTTAGGAATCAGTGAAAGGCTGCTTTGTCCTTCTGCGGATACGGGCCGGTAATGATAATTGTGAGTGCAGGGGTGGTAGTTTATGAAATCTCGTAGTACGAGCTTCACCACTGGCCCTTCAATGGTCCGGCAATACCATGGCGCAGGTACGCGCATCTCAGCAAGGCGGAGCTTGCCAAGAACAGCCAACTGCTGAAGCCGCTCTGGGACTCAAAGATTGAGGACTTCGGAATCCTCCTGGCTTATGACACCGCTAGTAAGCTGTCACTCTCATCGAATGTCGATCTGGACCTGCTAAAAGTAAGTACGGTACTTTCACACAACTCTCGTACATAATGCGACAGCATTTTATGCTAATATAAAGTTCACAGCGTTCTACTAGGACCTACCGCTGAAGACATGTTATTAATATTTAGGCACTGATTATTATCGAGGGGCAGGGAGGAGCAAATTAAAAATTTTTCCAACGAGCCTGCCAAGGTTTGAAAACTGCATGTTACCCTCCAAGCTGAATAACAATGCCATTTTTCATGCCCTCATTAATCCTATCAAGATTTCTGTTATGTCCCCAGAGTTGCTTTCATATTTAACATTCTTGCACAAAAATCTCGAAGGCTGCAAAACTGTTAGATACTAGGTATCGAAATATTGAATCTAGTGGTCCATTCTTCCGATATCGACGTTGCCGATAGAAATTTAACGGCTTTCTACTGAGCGCTAATTAGATTCGGAACAAACACGCTAGCCACGATGCTCTGTTTGCGGAGTATTTATAGCTGCCTGTTATTTGTAGACGTCACCGGTCGGCACTTAATCAGACCAAGTGCTTTTAGTGGAGAGGAATTCCTTCGTGCTTCTCAAATTTGGTCCAAAGTTTCCAGTGAGGATAGCTACCTGGAGTACTTAGTATTGGGTGTGTACTTAAACTCCTTGGCTCATTGTGTCGGTACACAACCCAGGAGTGTGCTTCCATACTTGTCTCGGAGGCGTACAGTCTTTGTCAAAAGTAACCAGGCTGCATGGTTTACTTCTAACTTCTGTAGTGGAGCCCTTGTGACTTTCCTAAAGATGAAAAGTTGTTGGAAGGTAAGAAGACCCCCAGTACTTACCTTTAATGACCATTTCAGCTTCAGGGAAGCTGTTAGGGCTCCACTGTACGAGCTAGAAGCAAACCATGCAGCCTGGTTACTTTTGACAAAGACTGTACGTAAGAAGCGCACTGCACGGCTCGGGCATTTAGCCATTTAGCCGAAAGGGGTCCGGTTTGCTCCTGCCGCGCTCCGGTGTCACTCCCAGAGAATCAGGAACGTTCAGAATGCATCTAACTATTAATCCCAATACACTGTAGCGCAGCAAAAGACGAGGACACAAGAGACGAGAAACGAACAGCACGAGCTGTCACAGCGGGTCACAGCAGATTGACACGCGTAGCCTGGTGTGGCAGGAAAACTCGAACCGCTGCAGACTTGGGTCAATGGCGGCTGTTACTAGGCGGGCGTCGCCAGAGTGTTCTCAGGTTCCGGTAAGGACCGGCCGTGATGCTCCCAGCTAATGGTGGTAAGGACCAGCCAGACAAGGCACACGAACGTCTGACGGTGAAGGCCTCGGTGACAACGAACAAATTCCACGGCGATCAATGTGTAGATTCTATGGAAACGCGTGAGCGTGACTTTATTCTGTCACACCGACAAACCTGCGAAACACGCCACTCGAGCACACAGTACACGTACACACTCTGCACTTCCGTCTTTGGCAGAGTGAAGTTTTAGAGCGGGAGCTCTACTCAACGCAAAAGCTGCTCACCATTCCGTGTCTCATTTGACCTTGCTTTGACCTTGAGAAGCACAGCACAGCAACAGACTGTCTTTGACAGACTGACCGCACTCGAGCACACAGTACACGTACAAGCTCTGCACTTCCGTCTTTGGCAGAGTGAAGTTTTAGAGCGGCAGCTCTACTCAACGCAAAAGCTGCTCACCATTCCGTGACTCATTTCACCTTGTTTAACCTTGAGAAGCACAGCACAGCAACAGACTGTCTTTGACAGACTGACCGCACTCGAGCACACAGTACACGTACACGCTCTGCACTTCCGTCTTTGACAGAGTGAAGTTTCAGAGCGGGAGCTCTACTCAACGCAAAAGCTGCTCACCATTCCGTGCCTCATTTGACCTTGCTTTAACCTTGCGAAGCACAGCACAGCAACAGACTGCCTTTGACAGACTGACCGCACTCGAGCACACAGTACACGTACACGCTCTGCACTTCCGTCTTTGGCAGAGTGAAGTTTTAGAGCAGTGGCTCTACTCAACGCAAAAGCTGCTCACCATTCCGTGCCTCATTTGACCTTGCTTTAACCTTGAGAAGCACAGCACAGCAACAGACTGACTTTGACAGACTCACCTTGACCGATTTGGACCAACATCGACGTCCAACCATAAATCAGCGTGCCCGACACGCTGGCGACCTCTAAATGTGCGTCGGGTCATTGCCAAAATGCTATCGCTCGACCTTTGGCTATCCATGGTTAGACCCAGGCTAGCATTTTGGTCTGAATGCGGACAATCCAGGCAGGTTTCCATGTACAGTTCTCCAAAAATTCCAAGGGTGCACTTAAGTCTGCTTAGGTGCAGTGATGCGAAAACGTTTCTCTTACTGCTGCCGGTTGTATTGCTGCGTTTTCGTTTCTTTAAGCCTTTGCCATTTCTAAGTCGTGTTTCCACTTTAATTTCGGTTGTACCACATGCAAAGAGGTGGGTTTGTTGCTGGGGCGACTAGTATGCACTCCAAAGTGTTAGTTAATATTTTATTCTATAATAACTAACGCAGTAATAAATTCAGCAGTTTGATTGAATTGTAGATGATTGTGTGAAATAATTAACTAATTTAGCTAAGGAATAATGATGTTAATTAAGGAATCATCAAATCAATTGATTCATTACTTGAATGTAAGTGTTTATTCGATGCCATTCGATGTTTATTCGATGTGTTAATTTAATTAATTTGTAATCTATTTGTACATCAATCAGTTAATTAAACTAAATAATTACTCAGTCCAGCGGATTAATTAACCGCTAATTTAATCATTTTAGTGGCTTAGTTATTAATTCACAGTAAACCATAAATATTTAATCAACTACTTCATTAATTACCCCTATAATGAATGTTTGACAGTTCGTGCAGGCATGCTCTGATGCTCTGCCGACAGGTCCTGTACACGCCACTCATGACACAAGAAATGCTTTAGCATTAAAAACTTAGGCCATCACGAGCTCCCTCTTGGTGGGTGTTCGAGCCCCAGTAGGGATCAGTTGGAGCAGCGGAATTTATTAGGCGAAAGCCTTTAGTGCCTCATCGTTGTCGACAGAAGGTTGTCAGCAGAGGTGTCACGCTTTTCGGTTGGTCGAAATGGTTATGACGTCAGAGTGCGCGGATTCTAAGTAATGAGGTCAACCACGGATGCCTGACACCCCCTTTTGGAGCAGAGAACAACTAATAAAATAGTTGTCGTCCGCTCCGACAGAGGGCGTAAGGCGTCCGCCAAACAGTGCGCCAGGAAAGGCTTTCGCCTTGCTGCACTGCCCCCTAACTTTTTCTCTTTAACGAACCGATAAATACAAAACACGCGTGATCGCCTTGCTTCTCGCAGCAACTAAGCTCGGTCCAGAAAGGGTTCGCCGGCGGTAAACAAACCCACATTTTTCTCGGCGCCATCAACCGAGACTTCAACCGCGAGGACAATAAGACGACGGTAAATATGATGGAAAGCTTCTTAAAGTGAGTACCTGCGCGCAGTTTCTTCCTGCTTCAATGTTGCTTGTTCAAATTTTGGGAGTCGCTAATACAGTCCTTCCCTGTATATACCACCACCACCACAAATATGGACGACTCGGTTTATGGACAATTTTTCTGGGGACCATGCTTCTTTCCTCTACTTAGCCTTTTTAATAAGGAAACTATATGACCGGATAATGGACGTTGTGACAATGCTCAGAGGCCATTGGGGCCCATGTATTTCAGTAGAGTTTGTATATGAACTGCTGTTAGATTGCCACAAGCTAATATTTACTTTCCTTTATTTCGATAGCAGCACTAGTACTAGCGAAAGGCCGAGAGAGAATGAAAATGCCTGAGTGTCCTTTTTTTTTCGGGGCATGTTATACGAGGTGCCTAGTCAGCGTGCGAAATATTTGCCGTATTGCATGTATTGCATAAATTGATGTAAAGAAAACTCTCTTTGCAGCTTGTTCTTCGTTGAAAGCCGCATTGGCCAGCTTTTAGGGACTGAGTGCACGTGTACAGTAGTCGTCGGTGCGATGTGAACAGTCGTGCGATGTGAGTCACCATCACAGTATTAGATACCACTAGATGTTTCAAAGTCTATCACATTATGTAAACGATAATGGTGAGCAGTCTAATGCATTTAGGAAACCCAAGAGGCAGCCAGTTCGCAAGGGTAGACAGTAATGAATGTTTTCTTAACCAGTGAATGTGCAAGCCTCGCCTGTGTAGTCAGCTAGAAACGCTTGTTCTTTCCATATGAAGCCTAACTCAATGACATCAAATGATGCGGAAAACGGTCGGTTCCAGCGCAGCATAAACATAGAAGATGGCAGTTTTGGTGACGTGTGCACAGGGCTCAAGTAATATGAGGCTATAAATAAAATGACCAATAAATAAGCGCTTATCAGAAACTTGCCGAAAAGGAACACGGTGCCTGAGTCATGAAAGGGGGAAAAGCTAGCTGCGGTTGCTGAGGGCAGTAATGGCGCGTTGACCTTTGTTCACTGACCACTAATCCATCATTTCCTTATTCTTTCGACTAATCCTTCTTAATCAATCTACTAATCCATTACAATTCATTTACTGACCACCTTAATCCTTCTAGTAGTCACTGAAAATACACTACATATCTGTTGTGTATTTTCAGTGACTACACTACATATCTGTTGTGCCGCCGCGGTGGCTCAGTGGCTATGGTGCTCGGCTGCTGGCCCGAAAGACGCGGGTTCGATCCCAGCCGCGGCGGCTGAATTTCTTTGGAGGAGAAATTCGAGGCCCGTGTACTGTGCGATGTCAGTGCACGTTAAAGAACCCCAGGTGGTCGAAATTTCCGGAGCCCTCCACTACGGCGTCTCTCATAGCCTTAGTCGCTTTGGGACGTTAAACCCCATAAACCAACCAACTACATATCTGTTATCGAGCTCAATTTATTTTTTAATCTGGCTCTCGTAAATGGTTCTTTTCGGGGCACGTGACCATGTGATGGCATACCTGTTTTGGCATCACGTGAACGTGTGACGTCTTACACCTCTCCACCCATCGGCGAATGTCGTGACACCGGATGGCCCCAGTTTGCTCCTGACGTGAGCTGTAATGTCGTCTAGGTTCCAAAAGTGATATGCTCACAACCATGTGGGCAGGTTGTGATGATGTCACAAGGTCGCCTGACGTACCCTCTCTACCAATTCTTTAATTGCCACTTGCCATGATGAGCAGGTTGCTCACAATCCGGTCGCCTATTTGCCACCTGCCTCGATGGGCAGATTGTGATGGTGCCATAAGGCCACCTGACTTCTCTCAACCAATCAGGATGGCAGATCAAGGGAGGTTGTGGGGACGGCACAGTGTGACCTTACCTCTCTTGACCAGCCAGCGAACTTTACGTCAGGGGACAGCTGATTCTGCTCCTGACGTGAACGTGATCACATTAAAAACTCTTTACATAATCCAGTACGCCCAAGTGCAAGGCAATCTTGCTGCTTCGCGTCCACATCGTCGAAAACTGTTACCAAACGTTACAGTTACGTTTGCATTTAGGTGATGGTGTCAATTATGATGTACATATAAATAATATATGACCACATCGTTAATGAATTTATACCGTCAACCATGTGTTCATACATATAGCTTCTGCAAAATGTATGAATTCATAACCTGGAATGAAATAAATATTTATGGAATAGGACGTACTGTGTACCTGCTGGTTATTATGAGCAAATCTTTCTATTTCACGGAAGCCAATCGGCGCTATAAGCACCAGCCGTTAGCTCCTAAGGAAAAGGCTGATGACACCTGGCTTGACGCTCCAACGAGTGTGTCCGCCCTCACGGTGCATATGTTAGCGTTACATTTGATAGCCTCCACACTATTCCACGAAGGAAGACAACGCACACAAGTACACCCGGCATGTAAACTCTAGGGAGCCGCTCAGCACGCGTCCGACCGCTTACAAGAGCAAAGGAGAACTGAAAACCACCGCGCTTCTGTTCAGGCCCTCTCCACTCTTTCATTGCGTCACGGAGCGCACCGGAGTACCAAAAGCGAACGCAGCTGCCGCGCTTGTATATTGCGCGTCACGTGGTTAGGAGAGAAAGAGTCATGTGATCAGGCGAGTGGCGAGACCCAGCGCGGCGGCGGTCGGCGCAGCTGTGGGGGTTCACGTGATATGACGTCAGGCCAATCCTCCGGTTTTGAGGTCACGGCGCAACGTTCGTGATCTTCAAATTTGCGGCTGGGAAAGTAAGAGCTTTCGCTCATAATTATGAACGCGTTCGGCCAACCTTCGCACGCACGCAGCATACGTGTGACGTTGTACTTTCACCATTTATTTTCAGGAACTACCCGATAACCATCTTGATAGCCATCACGCATTTCTTCATATTCGATGATCCATCGGCGCGGCCAGCACCACCTGGCATCTGGTCCATTACATGGAAGAAGCCACCTGATATGGTGAGCGCCCGATAAAGTGCTTGCCTACGGTGGCATGATTGCTCTTGCGGGAAGAGTGTTTGATAAAAAGATAAGATTTAGATCAGATCAAATTGAACTGCTGTGAAGGATTCAAATTAGAACTATTGGATAGTACAAATATACAAGCTCGAATGACATGTGGTAGGATATACGTACAACAAATACCCATACATTAAATGTGTCGCACCTTCGCACTGAATTTTAAATTACTGATAACCTGCACCATACCATATATACACACATATATATGCATACAAGAAGATTCACCAAAACTGAGGTACGAAAATATTTTGTTGAAATTAGATTTTTGTGTGCTCGCTTGGAGATTGCTGGTTGTTTATTTGTGGGTTGCTAATTTTTATATTCAACGTATGTATGAATGTTTGAGTGCTTTTATTTATTTACTGAATTCAGTGAAAGTATTATGCTGTCAGTATTCTCATCCGTACAATGCTTTTTTTTCTAATGTGACTTTTACAAAACTCTGGTTTGAAAAATTTCTCTACCACTAGTTGCTAACGCATAAAGAAGTTTCCTGACCACAGTCAAGCTGCACAGTTAACTTTTATCTAGGAAACCCTCCAGCTGAACCTGGAAAATAAACTGATTGCCTTTTAAACTGATTGACTATTCACTAAGTTATTTTTATAGAAGTAAAACCTTGAAGAAGATATAGGATGTGGCAAGAATGGCCCACGATCCATCGGGTGGATTATCTTCCCGTTTCCCAGTCGCTGCACGTAACAAAATGACTGTTGTAATGTTGCACTCTAACATGTCGGGGGAATCGAAATTCTTACTCTAGTGGTTTCACCTCGTCAATGAGTATTTTTTAGGCGACAAGAAAACCTTTAGCAATGTGCTGCTTCCTTTTCTTAGAGGTAAATATAGTGGTAGTTATTAATCTGGATGTTATTTTAGTGCAGACTAAGTTGATCCCGCTGTAATTGCGAAATTCTATGCTTACCCGTGGTAAGCATTTGTTTCGTAGTGAAACTCATGGAATGCTACCACTGATTTCTATCAATAGTGGAACTCATTTGGTAAACATTACTGTTTTAGCACACAGTGTATTAACGCGATTAATCCAGACGTTAGCGGGGCTGGCGTGTTGAGTAGTGCAGGTGTACACCTGCCGTCTAGGCCACTTAACCTTCTTACGTCATCAAAACCGGCCTACCTTTATAAGCAGCAGTTAAATTATTGGTTGCGAGAAATTGCTGGGAAACAGCAGCCTGGGTCTCACGACCCGCACCGGTGACTGTGCTTGAGAGAACCACCTGCTGAGGCAATATCATCATCATCAGCCTGACTACTCCCACTGCCAGGCAAAGGCCTCTCCCATGTATCTCCAATTAACCCTGTGCTTTGCCAGTTGCGGCCACCGTATCCCCGCAAACTTCTTAATCTCATCAGTCCACCTATCTTTCAGCCGCCCCCTGCTACGCTTGCCTCCTCTTGGAATCTACTCCGTTACCCTTAAGGACCAGCGGTTACCCTGCCTCCGCATTACGTGCCCTGCCAAACCCACTTCTTCCTCTTGATTTGGAATTGATTTGATATTGGAAATGGATGGCTTCACTCTGGTCCTTCGTATGACCCGGCCGTGCCAATACGTTTCCAATATTGGGCTGGTTACCTGTGCTGCTAAGGATGCCAGGATTGGCATGAGGCCTCTGTTGAAACTATGTTTTCTTTTCATTTTTACCCTGTGTGTGTTTTGTATGACATTCTCTTAAGCCCGCCTCCCGAGACGAAAACCAGACACCTCTCGCTTGTTTATGGCCGGCGGCGGCTCCCCTCGGGCGACGGGACTCTGGGAACCCGAGGGGAGAGGGGCCAAAGGTTGAGACAGGCGGAGAGCTGTTCCGTCTAGAGGGGCATTGGAAAAGGGCAGAACGATCGGGGAGCCCCAACGATGAGCATGTAATTTCTCGAGCTCTTGCTCCCCTCCTAACGAACAGTTTGATTGTTTCTTGTATCTTGCAATAAACGAAGTTACATAAACGATAACAGTCTACTGTCATCAACGAAGAAACTACATCAGTTTTAGTTTCTACAAAACGACTTGGTGCCGAAACCCGGGAACGGATTATTCAGGAACAACGACCGGACCCAACGACTCAGCGTACCAACGACAGCCACATGGATGTTCTCAAGAAAAAGAGGAAGGCCGTCAGAAGCCAGGCGACGCGACTGACCAAAGAAACGGACGACATCTTGGCTGCTAAAGAAGCACCCACCGTCGAAAAGGTGAGCGTGCTTCTTGAACGCCTACAATTGGTCAAACAACAGCTCAACGAGGTAGACGCGGCAATCGAGCCAAACATCAAAGAAGATGAAGCGGAGGCTGAATTCGAGCAGGTCATCGAGTACAGTGACAAAATTGCTACCTGCATTTGCCGACTAAAACTCAAGAAAGAGCAAACCGAACAAGGAAGCAGAAATCAGGAAACCCGGATTCAAGCTACCGTTGGTAGTGCTTCCGTGGCTCAAAGGATCAAATTACCGAAGCTGGAACTAACAAAATTCGACGGCAAACGAAAAAACTGGCAGCCATTCTGGGAACAATTTGAGGTGGCAGTCCACAAAAACACGGACCTCTCTAACATCGACCGCTTGAATTACTTGAAGACGCTGCTGAGCGGAGAGGCTTTGACAGCAATTGCCGGACTGCAGGCATCAGGTGATTGCTACAGCGACGCGGTTGATATCTTGCGACAACGATTCGGAAATCCGGAAGCGTTGATTCAGGATCATATACAGGGCCTAATCGATGTGAAACCTGTGTTCTCAGCAAGGAACGTGCGAGCTTTGAGAGGGCTTTACGATGAGATACAGGTTCACATGCGGGGGCTGAAGGCGCTGGGTATCGAGGAAGATGGCTACCAGGCGATGCTGTATCCGGTCCTTCTCCGCGCTCTCCCGAAGGAAATGATCTTGTACTATCATCGTTCACACTCTGAAACCCAAGAGGAAGCGACGTCTTCGGTGGTCGACGATTCAGGGTCAACGACATCGTCGTCGGACAGCTCACAGTTGACGCCGCTTCGTTCCCTGCTCAGATTCTTCCGCTTTGAGCTTGAGAGCCGCGAAAGGACGCTGGAAGACAGGCCCGACGACGCACATGGTAAGCCTGCTTCTCATTTTGATGGGCACAAGGCACGAACGCATCGAGGGAACGCTCACCCTTCTTCGGCCTCAGCCCTGCATGGTGCAGCCAACTGCATGCAATGCGTGTTTTGCGACTCAAAAGGACATGAAAGTCAAGAGTGCGAGTCGAAGATGACACTAAACGAGAGGAAGGCAATCCTCACAGCGAAAGGCGGATGCTTTCGTTGCACGAAGCATGGACATCGTTCAAGGCAATGCAGGGTTAAGATCAGTTGCAAGAGATGCAAACGCAGGCATGCGACAGCGATGTGCGACCCTGCCATCAACGATGCCGAGAACGCACGGTCGGCCAACGAAGGGGTACAGCCAGTGAGCCTGCATGCCTCAGGAGCAGAAAAGGACCCCACTCACCGCACAGTCCTAATGCCTACTGTTACAGCCTTGAACAAGGGGACAAAAGCAAGAAAAGTCTCTTGAGTTCTCTTTGATAGCGGCAGTCAGAGAACCTTCATAACAGAAGACTGCTCCAGAAAACTCGGGTGCAAATTGCTCGGGACAGAGTTACTGTCGGTGGGAGTATTTGGAGGAGGACAGACCAGACGCACATTCAGGCGAGTCGAAGTGTGCCTTCTCCGACGAGACGACCCAAAAGCGCAGTACAAAATCGAAGCCTTAGAAACACCTTCCATATGTGAACAGGTTATCCCCTGCCCCAACGAATTGATCAGAGAAACACTTCAAGATCTGATGCTTCCTTTGGGTGATGATTCAGCTCTTAACGATGGCACGCCGATTGATGTGCTGATTGGCTGCGATCAATATTGGGAATGCGTCACTGGGAAGGTGAGAAAGCTGCCCAACAAGCTGACTGCCGTCGAGACGGTATTTGGGTGGGCAGTTCAGGGCCAAGTAATGTCCAAATGTCACGAGACAGTTTGCACACATGCTTTTGTCATGAGAACGAC
The DNA here is from genome assembly GCF_055824585.1 of Amblyomma mixtum. Classification (NCBI taxonomy): domain Eukaryota; kingdom Metazoa; phylum Arthropoda; class Arachnida; order Ixodida; family Ixodidae; genus Amblyomma; species Amblyomma mixtum. Next base: position 71,705,288 of record NC_143020.1, on the reverse strand, counting down.
CGTGGCTGATCGAGAAACCGCTCCGATTCTAAAGATGTTCTGGGAGTTGGAAAACACTGGTGTGTCAGACACATCGACCACAAATTCAGGCTCCAAAGCCCTGGAAGAATTTACTAAAAGTATCAAGAAGATCAACGATCGCTATGAGGTAAAGCTTCCTTGGAAAGACGATGTGGAAATGTCTGACAACCACGGAGTAGCAGAGAATCGCCTTCGGTATTTAACGAAGCGGTTAAGCAGGAACCCGAGTCTCATGAGAGATTACGACTCCGAAATGCGGCGTCTAATTGACGAAGGCATAGCAGAGAGGGAAACAGACGCACATTGCGACGACTCTCAGAGAGTATACTACATGCCCCATCAACCTGTACTGCGGCAAAGTAGTACGACTACCAAACTAAGGATAGTTTTTGATGCCTCATCCCACAGTGCGCAGGCAAAATCCCTCAACGACAACCTCGAGTGTGGGCCGAATTTAAACCCTGACCTCGTTCGGTTGCTGCTGAACTTTCGGCGACATAAAGTTGCGCTCGTCGCTGATGTGGAGAAGGCCTTTCTTCAAATAAGTGTAACGCCAGAGGACCGCGATGCGCTAAGGTTCCTGTGGTTCGCCGAGAGTCCCGTGGAAGGCAGACCATTGCCAGATGTCAAAGGCTTCAGAATGACCAGAATACCCTTCGGAACCACATCGAGCCCGTTTCTGCTCGCAGCAACGCTTCAGCACCACCTTGAAACAATGAAAGATGAATTCCCAGTAACGACAGAGGTATTGAAAAGCTGCATTTATGTAGACGACCTTCTTTGCGGCGCACAGGATGATGAGGAAGGAGCAAAGATATACGATGAGGCAAGTCGTATCTTTCGGTCTGCTTCAATGCGCCTGCACAAATGGGGTTCGAACAGCACAAAGATGAATGAACTGTTTTGTCAGGAGGTCCCCGATGAAATGCCCCTTGGACAACCGGCCAATTTGCTGAAAGTGCTAGGTTTAAGTTGGAAACCAAGGGAAGACCAACTGACATTTTCTCCAGACTCGGTCATTGAATTTTCAAAGGCGCAAAAGAATACCAAGCGATTCGTCCTACAGACAACCGCGCGGCTCTACGACCCACTGGGAGTTCTATCGCCGTATACAGTGAGAGCGAAAGGGCTGTTTCAGGAGATTTGGAAGGAAAATATCGCGTGGGATCAGCCACTTCCAGACCATCTCCTGGGACAGTGGATCAAGTGGTGCGAAGAATTACGTCTACTGCACGAGGTCACCATCCCAAGAAGGTACGACGCCAACGCCAAAGGGCACCCACAGAGTCGAACCCTGCACGTGTTCGCAGATGCTAGCCCGAAGGCTTACGGCGCCGTGGTCTACCTCTGCACCGAGAATTCCAAAGCAGAAACAACTTCTGTCTTCGTGCTGTCCAAATGCCGTGTCGCCCCCTTGAAGACGGTCACCCTTGCAAGGTTAGAACTATTGGCAGCCTTACTCGCGTCGAGACTCTACCAGTTCGTAAGGTCCAATCTTGATATGAAGTTTGACAAGGTTTTCCTCTGGACCGATTCGATGATCACGTTGAGCTGGATAAGAGGAAACGCAGCACGGTGGAATGAATTCGTGAGAAACCGCGTCACGGAAATCCAACAAAACACCGAGACCGCGACGTGGCGATTTTGCCCCGGGAAATCGAATCCGGCTGACCTCATGACTAGGGGATTGACAAGCACTCAACTGAAGACCAGCGAGCTATGGTGGAACGGGCCGCAGTGGATAAGAGGGTCAGCTGAGGTATGGCCGGTTGAACCTCAACAAGGCGACTTCACTGTTGAAGAACTTGAGCAGAAAAAGGAGGTCGGTGTCTTAAACTCCACCTGCGATAAAGAAGATGAGCTGCTGGATCTGAAAGAATTCAGCTCTGCATCTAGAGTGAATCGAGTAACAGGTTGGATTTTCCGGTTCGTGAGAAATCTGCGATCTGCTGACAGGAACTCGGGCCCTTTGACTGCAGCAGAAATCGAACATGCGGAAAAATTTTGGCTCAGAAGAGTTCAGCAGTCAGCATTTTCTGCGGAACTGGAAAGCACAAAGAAAGGCAGCCGCATCCAAAACGACTCCGCCTTGAAAGAATTCGCGCTGTGGACAGACGAAGACGGCCTACTGAGGATTGAAGGGCGAATCTGTTCCACAGAGACGACACTCGAAAAGCGACACCCGATTGTGCTCCCCAAGCATCATCGCTACACAACGCTGCTGGTGCACCAAGCCCATCGACAGCTGCTTCACGCAGGCGCAAGGGACACACTTGTGCAGCTGCGAGACAAGTACTGGATTGTGCGGGGGCGTCAGCTTGTGAAAAGTGTTGTGAGATCGTGTGTGGTGTGTAAACGGCACAGTGCCTCGCACTTCGACGCAGCAACAGGGCTGCTTCCCCCTGACCGGACGTCCCAAGCGGACCCGTTTCAGGTCGTCGGCCTCGACTTTGCCGGTCCCCTCATGGTGAAGGAGAACAGTCGGACCGTAAAGTCGTACATCGTGCTCTTTACGTGCGCTGTGACGCGGGCCGTGCATCTTGAACTTGTAGCAGACATGAGCACAGAACGATTCCTACAAGCTTTCCGTCGTTTTGTGTCACGCCGAGGCTTGTGCCGAACTATTTACTCTGACAACGCTCTTTCGTTTAAACGAGCGTCAAAAGATATGGGCATTTTGTGGAAGCTCCTGCGGCACCCTGAAACTCAGAACCATTTTGCCAATTCCGGCATAGAATGGAAATTTATAGCGGAGCGGGCACCGTGGTGGGGCGGATTCTACGAGAGGCTGGTCCGTAGCGTGAAAAGCGCGCTGAGAAAAACGATCGGACGCCAGTGCCTAGACGCCATTGAGCTGTCAACAATCCTGGCTGAGGTGGAGGCAGTAATAAATTCTAGGCCCCTAACGTACACATATGAGGACCCTAAAGACGGTGCTCCGCTCACGCCGTCCAGTTTCCTGACGGGAAGACGCTTGACTGCTCTTCCTTCGCCTGAAACACGAGCTATCGAAGCGTCCGCCGCTTCTCTCCGGGCGCTCTGGAAGAAGAGAGGGCGAATGCTAAATCTTTTCTGGCAGACATGGCAGCGAGAATACTTGGGGCAGCTACGCTCGGCCTTTGCCTCTAAACGACCCAGAGCTGTGACTCCCCGAGTCGGAGAGGTTGTTTTGGTTCGAGAGAATCAACCGCGACTGCTCTCGAAAACTGGAGTCATCGCTGCTGTGTTTCCTGGGCGAGACGGCAAGGTTCGTTCTTGTGAGGTCAGGATGCCGCAGGGGAGGACTTTGCGACGCCCTGTTCAGTTACTGTACCCATTGGAGTTTTCGGAAACGTAGAATGAGCAAGCCCATTCGGCGGGGCAGTGTTGAAACTATGTTTTCTTTTCATTTTTACCCTGTGTGTGTTTTGTATGTCATTCTCTTAAGCCCGCCTCCCGAGACGAAAACCAGACACCTCTCGCTTGTTTATGGCCGGCGGCGGCTCCCCTCGGGCGACGGGACTCTGGGAACCCGAGGGGAGAGGGGCCAAAGGTTGAGACAGGCGGAGAGCTGTTCCGTCTAGAGGGGCATTGGAAAAGGGCAGAACGATCGGGGAGCCCCAACGATGAGCATGTAATTTCTCGAGCTCTTGCTCCCCTCCTAACGAACAGTTTGATTGTTTCTTGTATCTTGCAATAAACGAAGTTACATAAACGATAACAGTCTACTGTCATCAACGAAGAAACTACATCAGTTTTAGTTTCTACAGCCTCCTCGAAATCTGTGAATGCAAAGTAGAGAAAGATCAGTTTCGCATATACGGACATGTAGGGCGAATCTAGGCGACAAACAGGACTACCCGCGCGGGAGGACTCTCGAACATTTTAAGGTTAGGTTAAGCGATATGTGCGTGTTAAAGAACACTGTCCATTTCTACTAGCTGATACGCAAAGGGAACCTCAGGGCGCTGAGGGACCCATTAACGCTTTTCGCGCCATACCCTGAAGACGGAGCTTAGAGGTCCCCTGAACGTTTTTGCATGTCACTTTATGCAGTTTTAGATAAGATAAATTGAGTATTGTTTCTTGACGATCGTCTCAAGCACCTGCTTCAAGACACTGGAGCAAATTTATTTATTTATTTATACAGAATACCCCTAAAGGCCCTCGAGAGGGTATTACATAGGGGGGGGGGGGGGGCACAGGCAATTGAACAGAATAAAAAAAAACCACAAATATAAAACAAACAACAAAAGCACAAAAAAGACACACTGGATGAAATAAGTAAGCAAAAGAATCAATCAAAAGCACAAATAAGACACTTTGCATGACATATAAGTAAGCAAAAGAATCAAAAGAATGACAGCGCGGCAAAGAACGAAGATTACTGCATTATTAAAATTATACAAACAGAACACTAATACAATGAATCTTTTTAGTAACAAACCCTGCAAAAAAGGAAGCCATGAACAAATAAAATAACAATGTATGCGAAGAGTTAAGCAGTAGTTATTGAAGATATAAGTTTAAAATATTTATCAGGATCAGTGGTGGTTGCGATATGTGAAGGCAGAGTGTTCCAGTCAGATATTGTGCGTGGTAAGAATGAATGCGCATAGATAAATGTCCTGCACGTGAAACGTCTAACTTTAAAGGGATGATCGCGGCGGTCAAAAATCGAAGTAGGCAAAGAAAAAAAGTCGTTATGAAGTGAGGGATGATGATAAAGTTTATGAAAAAGTGACAGTCGTGCAATTTTACGGCGGAGACATAAATCCTGGAGACCTGCGCGTTTCTTTAAGGTTTCAGAGGTACTGCCAGCCTTCGCAGAAGGCCTTTGGCAGGACTGAGCATACATGGTAACGAAAGTACAAAAAAGCGCTGCAAGACATGATAATGATAACAGTGGTGTCATCCGCCTGCTTGAGCAGATTAACACCGAGAAGAAAAAAATAAGAAAGAAAAATGCTTTGTACAAGCTCGCGCTGTTTAGGCATATAGAAGCAACACTGGCACATAACACAAGAACACTGGCATCAATAGCACGCTTGAGGAAATAAACACTAACGGTAGACATACGCTGATCCGTCAGCAATCACAATAATGCCAACCACAAAGCAATATCTGTAAAGGATTTCTGCACGCTTCAATGAAACCAGAGCTAAACATCCGGTGCTTCATAACTCATAGCGCTTTGGCTCTCTTCGAAAAGATTACAGGCTAAAATTTTACCTATCGGACATCATATATCATATATAATAACAAACATAATACAGATTTAGGCCCGTATAAGGAAAGGCTTGAGGGGCTGTACCTGGCAGTTGGCGACGACAAAACATGCATATGAACATAATATATTGTTACGTGGCGGCCAGCCGAAGAATGAGGCGTGATGAACGATGGACAAGAGATGATTTAATGGCCGCTGGCCTAGCGCGAGCGCTCCGTCCCGCGCCACTGCCAGCTTCGTCTTCTACGTAACAATATTTAGGGAGAAAAGAGAGAAAAGAAACAACAACAACACAAGATAAAGAAACGGACAGACCGTGGACTATTGCTCAGAACAGTTTGTTTTACAAGTTTCCGGCCTGTTAAAAAAAAAGACATCGTCAGGCAACCTTAATATCCATATTAAGGCAATATTAAGGCGACCGCATTTAATGGCTCATACTGTTGTCCGTTAGCAAAGCGTGTCACACGCGTTTAACTCGGGAACTAAAAAAAGGTAGAAGAAAGCCAATGGTTTCTTCAGACAGAGGAGGGAAAAATAAACCCGGAAGCCAAGTTTGATGACTGTAGATTAACTAGTTAATTATAGGCAAAACTGTTGAAATTGTGTCGAAATAGCGCGGACGTCATTACAGCCACAGGAACAATGTGACGTCACATCCAACGGAAGTCGTCACGGCATAGTGAAAATTCTCTCCAAAATGGCCGGAAAAACGTCGGATTTGTGTCAAATTAGGCGGAAAAATGTATAATTAAGAGCAATTAAAACTTAACATCCCCGAAAGATGTATAATTTGGGTATCGATACAGCCACGGAAACGATGTGACGTCACATCCAGTGGAATTCGTCACGGCATAGTGTGCTCGACTTTCGCCTCTCAACACTTTAGTTGACAAAGTGTCGTCGCAATTTTTCACAAAGTAGCGATGCCCAGCGCTGAGTAATGCTAACGTAAAAAAAAAGTACCGCTTGCTAAACTAATTTTTTGGGCTGTCCAAAAGCACGTTGCCGCTTGCGTGCACGCGACAAGGCACATCCTTAGAAAGTGAAAATTGGCTTCGAGGACCTGAAGTCTGAAGGGCGCAATAACTGCCTCCAATTTTCGCTGGACACCTCAACTGCACCGTAAGCGAAGGGAGGAAGGTGGGAATAAAAGAAGAAAACAAGACATGCCGCAGTGGAGGCCTCCAGAATAATTTCGACCACCTGGGGATATTTAACATGCACTGAGATTGGTCGAGGTCAGAGCCTTCGCTAACATTGTTCCGGCTTGCCCCAAGCCTCATCTATGTGTACATTGTTCTGTACTCATTTGCCGTGTCTCCTGCACTAGACCGAAGCCCAGACGAATACACCTTCTGTGCCGTCGGCTACAAAGCCAGTTCCTGGCGATAGTCAGGCATGTTATTTCTAAAATATTGGTTGTGGTTTAGCTCTGGTTAAACCTGGAGAATTGCGAAAGCAACATCTGCGCGTAGCCATATATTGTTGCGTGAGCTACATTGCCCACAGTGTCGCCGTTTCGCGTGCTCTTGCACGACCATACTGCGCATGCGCGAGAAGCAAGTGACATCACTACGCACAGCTGGCATACAGGCAACCCCGGAGCGCTAGCTATGCGCCGCTACTGCGCATGCGCAACTGGCGAGCGCATCGGCGGCGTCACCCGCGCAGCGACGGCGGCGGCGGGCCAAGGCCTGCTCACTCCTCCTGTCGCGGCTGCTGACGTCAGTCAGTTTTGACCGACGCTTTCCGTCGCGCGGAGGTGCCCAAGCCGTTCTCGAGAGTAGGATTTGCTAAGCCTGACGAGACTTGTCGCGGCATGCTGGTGTTTCTGTTCTGAACTGGTTCTGTTCGCGACTGGAGAAGACGTGTTTTTCTGTGTCTCTGAACTGCTGTGTTGTGATGTGAAGCGTTTCACTCGCTGAATGTTCGCGTAGTGTACGCCTGCAAACTCTCCTAATGGGGCGATGCTGCGTGCCCAACTGTTGCGGCAATAACGACAATGGACCGAAGGTTCGAGTGTTCTCGTTCCCAAAGGATGACCGAAGAGCAAAGTGGGAGCGGGCTCTTCGTCGCGATGACGTCGATATCCGTTGTCTCCGTGATCCGAAGGTATGTGTACGTTTATACTACGTAATTTGAGTCGCTCCAAAAGCACCACCTCCAGCATGTCCGGTTCTTGCTCTACAATAATGATCTCTTGTGCGCTTTTGACTTGCCAGCCAGCGTAAGCCCTGACATTGTAACGGCTGTTTATTTCTGTTCTGAAATGTTCGCTTCGACTGCGGCGCTTTGTGGTGATGAGATACGCTATTTTTATAACGCCGTGCGCATGCCTTGAGGGATGCTTTGTTCCAGAAGTGAATATAATGGTCTTTTGTGTGTTTTTTACTTGCCAGCCAGTAAGACGTACCCGATATTTCACTGGTGCGCTCGGCTTTATAAAAGAGCAACTTGACCTATTGCACAAGACGGACCATTCAGCACGGTACTCTGCAGAGCTTTTAATATTTTCCAGTATTCTTTACACTGTTTCCCCACACGCCTACCGATTCATTTGCAGTGCTGGCAAGTTAGCACTACCACATTGATCTACACCCATGCGAATCTGTTATAACGTCAACCCTGGAAATGAGCAGGACGATGAAGGGTTTTTACGTTATGTGAAGAAGCGATCAAGCCTTCTCGAACCGCATGAAATATCGTCACTATAATGATGAACGAGAACCATATTCAGCCGTACTTCGAATACAAAGGTGGATCAGTGACCGGGGCAGCTTCTAATTCTTGCGAAGCAGCCAAAACTGCGCATGTTTTTATGATCCAGTCCTTGCTATCAGCCCACAAGGATGTCGCGCACATTCTGCCAGTATCTAACATTGACGCAGTCCAATTGCATGCAGCCCTAAGAAAGACAATTTTGGAGCTAGAGAATGCAGGGCTTACTGTCATCGCAGTAATAACAGATAATATTTCCATAAGCAGAAAAGTGCTGTCCTTGTTTTCTAAAACGCGAACAGTTGACGTTGTGTACCCTCACCCAGTAGACGAATCAAGACCCTTTTTTTATGTAGTTGACCCAGTCCATCTTCTGAAGTGCATAAGAAACAACTGGTTAAACCAGAAAAATCCAGGAACGTGCATCTTCTACCCTGAATTTCCTAGCACATCTTCGTTAGTTCGGGTTAATGGAGCGTCTTTCAAAGCTCTTCGGGACATGCACGCTTCGGAGCAACACAGCGTATCAAAGTTTGGTTATGGATTGAGCTACAAAGCACTGCATCCATCCAACAATGAGCGCCAGAATGTGAAGCTTGTTTTAAAGGTTTTTAGTTCATTTGTGGTGGAGGCTCTAAATATGTGCGGAGACGATCTTGATTTGAGCTATGCCGCAGGGACAGCGCATTTCATTGACCTAATACTGAAGTGGTGGCATATCGTCAACGTGAAAAGCCCCTCCAAAGGCCGGCGCCTACGAGATCCGCTCCAGGATCCAGTAAAGAGTTTGGCTGACAAGCAGATAGAATTTCTTAATAAATTCGTGGACTGGTTGGACAAATGGCGAGACATCAGGATGGATACAGGCGCACTAACCACTGAAACACACGCAGCGCTGCGGCTGACTTGTTACTCGCTTGTCAAATTGTGCCGGTACTGCCTTGAAGAATTGAATTTCAACTACGTGCTGCTGGGAAAATTTCAGACCGACAGTCTGGAAGAAAGGTTCGGGCAGTACCGTCGTCTGTCGGGAACGAATTATCATATCTCAATCTAACAAGTCTTTGAGTCAGAGAAATAACTGAGGCTACAAGACAGTTTGGTTTTGCCAGATATGCAGGAAATGCAGAAGCCATGTTCTGAAACACTTGACGAAGCTCAGTTGACAGAGGAGTACGGCATAAAGGTGTCAGATCATGATATACGAAATAAGGAATTCATTCTGCCGGTAATAACATACATCGCAGGCTTTTGCGCGCACGCCGCGTTAAAGAAGCTGCCTTGTCAGTATTGTGCCATGAATATTACGTCTGAGGACCGGGAAGTTCAACTTGAAAGGAATCTCCTAATCGAAAACCTCTCGAGAGGCGCTCTCAAGTTTCCTCAACCGGCTGTCGTTAATGCGGTTCTACACACCCACATTGTCTTAGAGCAGCTTACCAACAAAGTGAATGCTGCACTTTTTCATGCAACACATAAACAGAGGGAGCTACTTGTGGCTGTCACAAGACATCTTTGTGAAGCAGAGGATTTTGATGTCTGTAACAATGGTCACCATTCTGACACTGTGCTGACGAACATATTTGTGGCAGCAGCAAACACTCTTCTGAAGAACTACGTTTCCATGAAGACTGATGTTCTGAAGAGTAGAAAAACGCCGATTCAACAAAGGAAATTGCAGAAGTTTGCAAAATGAGTAACAACAGTTTCCATGTGTTTTCTGGACACAGTGTGTATGTGTGTGTATGTGCCAAGCGTGTGTGTAAATAAAGACTCATTAAATTTACCTTTTTTATTTCATTACTTTGTTGGGCCATCGAACTTTACTCTTATAAACCGGTCACACGTTCCACGGCGCACAATCTCTATTTTTAGTGGAATAATAAATTGCTATACAGATAAATGCACGGATTTTGAAGCTTTATGCATTCCTAACATACACTGCCAATCAAAATGCAAAGGCAAAATAAAACTATTACACATGTGCACTTCGCCACGATCATTCCTTCTTTTTACGGGAAACGATGATATGCGCTTCACAGCCTCCCGCTTCCGCGCGGCTCGGTCAAGACACGTGACGTCACGGCGGCAGTGAGCAGGCCTGAAACTAGTTCTAGGTGGCATTGGCCAGCTGGGCGCCGTGTGACGTCACGCTCCTCGCGCGTGCTTTTCCGCGGATCCGCGAAATAGCTCGGCGACTAGAGTAGTGTTGCTTTCGCAACAAAACCTGCGGAACTAAGCATCAGCGCGTTACATATTCAGTTGCGGAGCACAGCTCCCAACCTGTTTTTGCTATATTTTTTTACTGCGCTTCGCAGCGCGAGATGAGAAGGGAAAGGAGGAGCGCCATTTTTATTCTCTGTTGTCTTCGGTGCTATTGCAGCTTGCTCAGGGACTCTTGTGATGGAGTGACTAATGATGAAATACGTATCGCTCGTACGTTTTTCTTGGTCAATGCGTTTCCTAGCCTCTTAACGCCACGCGATGTTCCTTCCCTCGCACCGCTTCCTACGCAGGCGAGCATCGCTAAAGCATTCACCAAGCTGACCCAATACCCCAACGTCCTGTTCTTGACGTCCTACACCATGGCCGTGTGCAAGTACCTCATGGCCAGCGGCTATGAAGGAGAGGAAAGTGGAACCGTCGTGGCCTTCTCCCCTGTGCGCTACTCAGAGGTGAGCTGCGCCTGGTGTTCAGCAGGTCCTAACCTGCCTCATGATTTTGTTCTTTAAAGTAAGACACTGTAGTAGTTTTTTGTTGCTTCGTTGGTGTGCGGCACACAAGGAGAAACGTATTATGACAGCTGATTTTAAAGCTCGAACTGCGGACGCTGATGACGGCATCGCCGCTGGGGAGTGGCTGGCGGTGTCGTCCAGCTGGGATCTTGCAAATGTGTCCCGTCTCTGGTCACGTTATCTGGATGTGGTGTGGAACTCGTGGGGGCTGCATGCGGCGCTGGTTTCGTTGTCGCTTCTTCACAGATGGATTGCGTGCAACTTCCGGAACCTTTGCGTGCAACTTCCGGGACAGCGTTAAGGAGCTCACGTCACAGAAAATCGGCCGTCGTTGGCCGTCAGCGAAAAATCAACGAAAAATCCCCACAAAAGCAACCTAAGAGGCAGGTTGGCCACCTTGGTCACGTGACCTTGAAACGTCATTACAACCTGCCCACCGTGGCAGGTAGTCGTTAAATTATAGATTGCTCGCTCAGGAAGCGCAGCCTGGGTCGCACAAGGCCCATGGATGGCTGAACCCGCCATCTCAGGGCAATGGTAGTACATCGTTTAACCTCAGCACCACTGTGCCGGGAGTGGTGTGAGGACTCCCAGGGATCTATGAGTGCAGAGAACGATCAATTCTGCGTCATACCGTTTGTGGTGTTCGTGAGTTTCGGTTTGAAGTGTGGAGTGCGCGAGTTTCGGTTTCAGCACCGCAAGAACCCACCGCCAGAGATCCCAGCGTCAGCGCATGCGCCGAGAGCACAGCCTCCTCTCCTGTTACTTACCCATGTATCCTCTCAGTGTGTCTCCAATAAAGGAACGTACCAGCTGGCGACGAGGGAAGCGAAAACCCACTGAAGAAACGGGTGGAGTGAACTGGCGATGGCATCCTTGCAAGCCTCCATCGAGCCTTTCTCGGGGAAGTCCTGGACATCATGGATCCAACGCCTTGGATTTTACTTCGTGGCAAATTCCATCACAGACGACGAAAAAAAGCGAGCCTTGCTCCTGACTCTCTGCGGACCGGAGACATTCGAAACCGTCCGCGCACTGGTCGCACCTAAGAGCCCAGCAGAAGTGCCATACGACGAGATCGTCCAAACCTTGGCTACGCATTATGACCTACGCCCATCCGAGCTCTACTGTCGCTGCAAATTCCAGAGACGGGACCAACAACCAGGCGAGTCCATTGCTGGTTACGTTGCCGCTTTACGGAAACTCGCCGCGGATTGTAACTTCGGCGTAGGAGCGTCGCCGCCCGCCGCCGTGAGCACCGCGCTCCCCCTGGATATCATGTTACGCGACAGTTTCGTCTGCGGCATCCGCAACGAGCTTCTTCAACAGCGTCTGTTCGCCGAAAGAGAGCTTACGTTCCAAAGGGCTTTCGACCTCGCCGAGAGGGCGGAGAGCGCTGCCCTGCAGCAACAGAGCATAAAGCTGAAAAGAGAAAATCTGGAAGTGCACAAGACAAGCCAGAAGAAAGAAGGTGCCAAGGGAGAACAACACACTCCGCGCAAGGCGCGCTGCTACAGATGCGAGGGCCCGCACGACCCGGGTGAGTGCAAGTTTCGCAATGCTGCATGTAACTTTTGCAAGAAAATTGGGCACATCGAAAGAGCTTGCATCACAAAGAAAAAACGCAAAACTGCAACTCATCATCTTGAGCTTAAGCCTGCAAGCCAGAATACAAGCATGGCCCATTCGCCAAAGAGGTCAGCACAGGACCTATATACTGTCAAGAGCTTGCAGGCATGCCCAAAGTTCATGTTACCGCTACGCGTCAATGGCAAGATGTTGGATTTCGAGGTTGACTCTGGTGCAGCATATTCGCTAATCAGCAAGGAAACCTACGAGCGCAGCTGGCCCACAAAACCTCCTCTGCTCGTGCAATCAGACTTGAACCTTCACACGTGGTCAGGAGAGCAATTGAGTCTCGTTGGCACTACGGAAGTACAAGTTCGGCACAAGTCGAAGGATTACGTTCTTCCACTGCATGTCATGGAAGGGAGCGGGTGCAGCCTTCTGGGCCGTAACTGGTTCAACGCGCTAGTAATACGTCTACAAGGTGTAAACCAAATGCAAGACGCCACGCGAACCGAACACACAGTGCTATGTCGCCTCCTTGAAAAGCATGAACGTGTTTTTGCTGAAGACGTTGTAAGCTACGCGGGACCACCAGTCAACATAGAGTTAGACCCAAACGTCCCACCACGCTTTTGGAAAGCTCGACCGGTTCCCCTTGCTCTTAGACCAGCTGTCAAGGAAGAGTTGAATCGTTTAGAGCAACAAGGCATTTTGCAACCAGTTCAGCATTCCGACTGGGCGACACCCCTGGTGCTTGTTCGGAAAAAGTCTGGATTGTTAAGGCTGTGTGGCGACTACAGAAGCACTGTAAATGCAGCGTCCGTGAAAACGGCTTATCCGCTTCCGACCACTGAAGAGGTACTGTCTACTCTCAGGGGTGGAACGATATTCTCAACGCTTGATCTGTTTCAAGCCTATCAGCAACTGCCAGTCACTGAAAACACAGCAAAAGTACTGACCGTGAACACAATGAATGGACTGTACGCGGTCAAAAGACTTCCATTCGGAATCTCAGCAGCACCGGCGATATTCCAGCGAATCATGGAGACAACTCTCGCCGGAATTCCGGGCACCAGCGTGTACCTGGACGACATAATTGTCTGCGGCGAAACGTCGCAACAGCACAATGAACGGCTAGACCAAGTACTTTCAAGACTGGACAGTATGGGTCTGCGCCTTCAGAAGGACAAATGTCGGTTTGGGGTCTGCAATGTGGAGTTCCTAGGACACCGCATTGATAAAGAAGGTGTGCATACAACTGGAGCTAAGGTTAAGGCTATCATGGATGCACCAGAGCCGAAAACTAAAGTTGAGCTCCAAGCATTCTTAGGGCTGCTTGCTTTTTGCGACCGCTTCCTAAAGGACAGAGCGACAGTGGCCTCACCATTGTACACGCTTCTGCACAAAGAAGCACAATGGAAATGGAGGACGGAGCATCAAAAAGCATTCGAAGAACTAAAGAAGCTAATTCGAGACTCCACTGTGCTTGTTCATTACGACGAACGGAAGCCTCTTCTCCTATCGTGCGATGCTTCACCCTACGGAGTCGGCGCCGTGTTGTCACAGACGGATGAGGGCGGAAGAGAAGCACCCATTGCTTTCGCGTCGCGAACGCTTGGCAAAGCAGAAAGGAATTATGCACAACTAGATCGAGAAGGACTTGCAGTAATATTTGCTGTCAACCATTTCCAGAAATACATAACTGGAAGACGTGTGACGATCATCACAGATCACCAGCCATTACTCAGTATTCTAGGGCCGAAGAAACCACTTCCACAAGTCCTATCGCCTCGCATGACGAGGTGGTGCCTAAAGCTGTCCGCATACGACTACGACCTTGTTTACAGGCAAGGCAGGCGCAACCAGAACGCAGACGCGTTAAGCAGACTGCCACTACAAGGAGATGACGACGAGCCATCCCCTCCAGGCGACGTGCTGATGCTGGAATGTGCAATTCATCCCCAACTCTCGCCGCAACGCATTGCAGAGCTAACGCGCGAGGACAACATTCTGTCAGCTGTTTTTGAAGCAGCCCAGCATGGGAAACTGCGATCATTGAAAGGCGATGATTTCCGACCTTATGTGAAGCTAGCACCCGAGTTGTCTACGCTTCACGGATGCTTACTGCGAGGCACCCGAGTGATAATTCCGCTCGCAGCACGCCCCGATGCTCTAAATATCATTCACTCAGGGCACAGAGGCATCGTCGCGATGAAAGCCTATGCAAGAGGTTACCTTTGGTGGCCAAGTCTGAGCAGGGACATAGAACAGGCTAGTCAGGAATGTAGACCATGTCAAGAAAACCGAAGGGCACCAGCGAAGGCGCCGCTTCCAGAATGGCCTAGAGCAACGCAGCCATGGGAGACAATTCACATGGATTTTGCAGGACCCGTCGAAGGCTACATGTTCTTGCTTGTCGTCGACTCATTCAGCAAATGGCTTGAAGTGCGACAAATGGCGAGCATCCAGTCGAAGCACCTAATCAAGGAGTGCAGAAGCCTTTTTGCAACTTTTGGTGTACCAAGAAAAGTAGTTACCGACAACGGGCCATCTTTCGTTTCAGCGGAAACAGAATTTTTCAAACGAAACGGAGTGAAACATGTCACAAGCGCTCCATATCATCCTGCCACGAACGGTCAAGTGGAACGCATGGTTTTTGAACTAAAGCAAGCGCTCACAAAAGAAAAAGACAGCCCTGTCACCTGTAGATTGTCTCGATTTCTCCTAAAGCAGCACACGACAGTGCACGCCGGCACAAAGCAAACGCCCGCTATGATGATGTATGGTCGCGAAATTCCGACCGCATTGACATACCTGAAGCCTACAAACTCCCAGCTAACGAAGGAGGAAAGGGATGACGATCAGCGCATTCGTAGAAATCAGATCGTTTACGTCAAGAACTTCACAGGCGACCCGTCGTGGATGAAAGGAACCATCCTGAAGAAGGTCGGTCGTAGGTCTTGGCTGATCAGCACAGACAGAGGCGTCGTGCGAAGACACAAGAATCACATTCACACTACGAGTCAGCAGGCGTCTCACGACAACACTTCTACAGCAGAGCCGTCAAGCAGTCATCTCCGGTCTTCGCTGCTCCCGCTATTTCTCCCGGACAGCCAGACCGACGATCAGCAAAGTGGGTCCACAAGAAGTGCGCCAGATGACCACGGCACAACTGGGCCACTCCCATCCGGTGATACTCTGCAAGGACCACCACAGAGGCCGCCGAGGCGTCGTCGTCCCCCGGACCGTTACGAAGATCGGTGGTGACTCAGTCTAAGTGGGGAGGGATGTGTGGTGTTCGTGAGTTTCGGTTTGAAGTGTGGAGTGCGCGAATTTCGGTTTCAGCACCGCAAGAACCCACCGCCAGAGATCCCAGCGTCAGCGCATGCGCCGAGAGCACAGCCTCCTCTCCTGTTACTTACCCATGTATCCTCTCAGTGTGTCTCCAATAAAGGAACGTACCAGACGCATGTAACACCGTTAAGCAGACTTATGAGTTCCCTGCAATTTTTAGGTCGGAGCCGTTACACCTTCGTGTAACTATGCTCTGCAGTATTTTGCAGATGACCCAAGTACCTTCGGGGCCCAGAGGGGCTCCCTGATCTGCTTTATCCCCTTAGGGTGCTGGGTGTGTCGTCCACCCAGCATCATTCTCCCGAAGTGCCACAACCCACCCGTCTCCACCATTCGCTAGCTTGACAGATTGGATGTGTGCGCCGCCGCGGTGGCTCAGTGGCTATGGTGCTCGGCTGCTGACCCAAAAGATGCGGGTTCGATCCCGGCCGCGGCGGCTAGAATTTCTTTGGAGGAGAAATTCTAGAGGCCCGTGTACTGTGCGATGTCAGTGCACGTTAAAGAACCCCAGGTGGTCGAAATTTCCGGAGCCCTCCACTACGGCGTCTCTCATAGCCTTAGTCGCTTTGGGACGTTAAACCCCACAAAACCAAACCAGATTGGATGTGTGCTAAATGTTGCACACGCACACGCAACACTCGCGCACGCGCGCACACACGCGCATGCACACACACGCACAAACCGCGGCTTCTTCGCCGATGGAGCGGACCTTGAACTGTCATCTCGACGATTTTGTGTTAAGAAGGCCGTGCAGAGCAGTGACAGTGTAAGCGTCAGAGTTGAGCAGCCGCCGCCTCCAGAAGCGCCACAACCAACCGTCTCCAACCTTCACCTCATGCGATATGCGACCAATGTCCGCTGTCGCGGAATCTTTACACTGAGCTGTATCCTAGTTTCTCGGAGAGCTTTGTAAGTCTTTTTTTCTCGTGTTAAGGGTAGCAGCCGTCAGGCGAATAGAGGAACGAGAATTGTGCAAAACAGTGAAGCTTTCATCTTTCATAAATGCTAACCGAATTGCAAGCAGCTGACACGCACTAAACTCAGGTAAAACAATAGAGGCGTTTTTTCGCCAACAACGGTGGGCGTTCCACGTCCGTCCCTCTTGCCGAGGGTGGCGAGGGGGGGGGGGGTGCTGGTTAGCACTCTCAAAGTTGGTCCAGGAGCAACAAAGTTACCCCCACTGTCAAAAGTAACCGAGCAGCAGGTTTCCGCTTCTCAACCGTATAACTGAGTTTAGTTCATTAGGGTTTAACATCCCAAGGCGACTCAGGCTATGAGGGACGCCGTAGTGAAGGGCTGCGGATAATTTCGACCACGTAGGGTTCTTTAACTTGCACTGACATTGCACAGTATGCGGGCATCCAGAATTTTGCCTCCATCGAAATTCAGCCTCCGCGGCCGGGATCGAACCCGCGTCTTTCGGAGTAGCAGCCGAGGGCCATAACCACTGAGCCACCACGGCGGCGATAGCTGAGCTTTTACGGCGCCCCTAAAAACCGAAAGGAGTCAAAACGTCTGGAGAAGGGTTCACCTTGCTTTACACAGTAACTGCTTCACTACGCGGCTAAGAAAGGAACCACTGCACCCCGGTTACTTTTGGCAAAGACTGTACTTAAGGTAGAACGTGCAACAGCCGTCGTGTCCCTGCACGCAACAAGTGAAAGTCGTGGGCCGAGATTCCTACAA
Organism: Amblyomma mixtum; assembly: GCF_055824585.1. Taxonomy (NCBI): domain Eukaryota; kingdom Metazoa; phylum Arthropoda; class Arachnida; order Ixodida; family Ixodidae; genus Amblyomma; species Amblyomma mixtum. Next base: position 71,687,993 of record NC_143020.1, on the reverse strand, counting down.
CGTTTTGAGAGAAAAAACGACTTTCACGGTGTCAAATCATACCAAGAACCTTGTATGAAGCCCCGGAGTAACTCGGGTAAGCTCGGGTAAGATCGGAGGAGCGTCGCGTCAGCTGCAGCCGAGTGGAGAGGGTGCGAAGATGGAGAGCGAGGAACGCGGATTCGTGCACATGCAGATGACAGAAAAAAGAGGCGAGGAATGAACACATGCTTTAGCGTGTCTACGCGCTTGAACTGCGTTAAAATCCTGCCACTTTTTTTTCTCTACTGTCAGCAAAACTACGCTCGTCCTAGAAATACACGGGATCGCCGATGCCACCACACACTTTGCCACCCTACCCCCCGCCCCTGCATACGTTGTCTATACAGACTCGCAGACAGCAATGCGTGCCTTCCATTAAAGAGCCCTCCCTTTCCCTACCCGATCGGCCTCAGATGCCGCCCTTATAGCACTAGGCCCATGACCGGTGACCCTTCAGTGAATCCCTGGTCATATGGGCATCCCCGGCAATGAGCTGGCTCACCACCTTGCCTGCGATACTATACACAGGGCGTCGAGGATCCCATGGACGAGCCCACCGACGTAGCAGCCGGTCAGGGCTTACAAACGCACCGTCGACGAATCCTTATCGATCCATGAAGCTCGCATTCTTCTCCGAATACAGTTTAATCTCTTACGTACACCCGCCAAGCTTTATCTGTACCGGTACGCTTCCACACCTCAGTGCCCAAACTGTCCACACACATATGCAGACATAAAACACTGCCTTACACAGTGCCACGCAGCCTTCCAGTCCCCCGCCTATCCTTTCCCCCCACCCCCACCGTGGCCCATCTGGCTCGCCTCCCTCGATCTGAAACTGCAACGCACCCTCGTTACCACCACCACCACCACCTCTTTGGTGAATAGACTACGCAACAACCTTCCCATCCTAATAGCCCAACAATGAAGAAAACACTCCTTAGTGTTTTCCTTAAGTTAGTGACTTCAAGTCCCTTAATTTTTTCAGATGTATATGTAGCAATGAGCCATTCATTATAATATTTTGTCTACTAAAAAATGCTATCGACAAACAAAATCCTTGTGCTTTTGTGCAGACATGCTTCCAGAGGAGCAACATCGACACGTACCACAAGAATTACGCCTTCATTCCCAACAAGAACAAGCGGGCGCTCCTTATGTTCGAAACCTTCGAGACGGTTCGCTACAAGGTCAGTTTTTTCTCAAAGTATATGATTTCTGTGTCTTGGAAGAACACTCATTATCGCATAAAGTGTCTGGCGTTGTCGTTGGCTTGTGAAGCTTCCGTCCGCAGGTGGTCAGCTGGAGAGGTGGGAGTTCCCGGTATATTTTTTTAGGACAGAAGAGGAAAAGAGAGGGAAAGTTGCAGAGGGACTGAGTATTGGAGGCGACAGGTGGAGAGAGGGACACCACGGTCGCCAATCAGGTTTGAGGACTGGGAAAAATGGAGAGGGGGTACACCGTGCCGCACTGCGATCGGTTGATTGGATCGGGAGAGTGGAGCTAGGGTACGGTGTATAACACGGCGTCTGTCTTGGTCACGCTACCTTCTCGCAAGGTCTGAACCCGTCGGAGGAAGCGGCTGGTCCGTCCGCGGTAACAGTAATGCTAACGCATACTCTCCCGCATGAATCGCATATATCGTCTGTGCATTTTAACGCGACAGCGTCAGAAGCCTCGTTACGCAGAAAATCCAGAGTCTGTATCGTGGGCGATATACGGGTGTCCCAAAAATGACTTATGGATTATGAAAATCAATAAAAAAAGACGGAATGAGATATAATTGTATTGTTTGCGGCCTTACGCTTAGGAAATCAGGGAATTTCATCCCTTACAAATTCAAATTTAGTTTGCATTTCCACCAACAAGTGGCGGGCATTTTCATCGGCAACTGCGCCTCCTTTCAACAAAACCGTGTTCCAGGCGGTGGAACTCCAACACAACAAACACCCGCTGTTCAACGGAATAAACCATTTTGGTACAACGGAATTGCAATCTCATTAGCACATGCTATCATCTTGACGGCGAACTACGGAATGACGAGCTCAAATATGCTCCGTTTTAGCTATACTTGTTCCAGATCACCGGCAGCGCCACCTGTTGGTGGAAATGTAAACTAAATTTGAATTTTGAAGGGACAAAATTCCCTGATTTCCTAAGCGTAAGGCCGCAAACAATACAATTCTATCTCATTCCGTCTTTATTTTATTGATTTTCAAAATCCATCAGTCATTTTTGGGACACCCGGTATATAGGGTGACGTGCAGCTTAGGAAGCCACCCCCGCAGAAGCAACTCAGGTGGACAAACTAGGTAACGTGATCTTGCGAGGTCATCACAACTTACCCGTACGACTGTGAGCAAACGAACCACCCTGGCAGAGGTGGAAGTTTAATTAATGGCTGATCCCGGGAGGTTGATCGGGAAGAGCAAATTGGGTCACACAAGCCCCGCCGGAGGCATCTCTTAACCGCTGCACCATTGCCCGAGGAGTGGTATGAGGACTCCCAGGTATATGTGAATGTAAAATTGAGAATGACCCATTCCGCATATATGGGCGTTACCACATTAACGTCATCGCGTCATTCCGTAAGGGGGAACTTAAAGGGCAGCTGTACCGCTTTTGAGGAATTACGGTATTCAAACTCAACTCTATATAGACCGTAGGTAATGCATGCGAAATGGTTTTGCGCTAGCTTTTAAGATACCGAGATAATCGACGATTGAATTTGCGCTTTCCTCAAAGCACTGGATGAGTGCGGGGAACTTCAGTGTGACGTCACGGAAGGTATGATCTAAGATTACCGCTGTCGGCAGTCACACCCTGGCTTGCCTCGTTGGATGCTGGCAAACAACGCTCGGCGGGCTTTGCCTTCGGTGGCGCTGATATTTTTTTTTAAAGCAAGTATTTATGCGTTGAAAGTGTACCAATACCTTCGATGACGTCATCATGCGCTCCCCACTTGACGTTGCGCGCCACGGAGAAGCTTGTAGGCCGTTGCGATTTAGATCGGCGATTACGTCACCACTTCAAATGCTAGCCCGAAAGGACTTCGCATGCTTTACCTCGAAGTTTCACACATTCGACCCTTTGAAGCACGTCGATTTCTAAAACCTATGCTATTGCCCTCTAAAGTTCCTTGCAATTTTCAAAATCTGAATTAATTTTGGGCAGGTCATGAACCTCTATTGGTTCTTGATGTTTGAAGGTTAATGTCCAGCGCTGTCCATCACTCGAAACCTCCGCCCGCTCGAACAGTCCGCTGAGCGTTGCATGCTTCATCTCACTGTTGCATGCGAACCTGTACACTCATGAGATTCCACCGTCTTTTCTCACTTTGCTGGTCGCTGCGTTTTTCACAGCTCCTTTCGCAGTCCGGAGCGTTTCCCTACAGTACTGTACTGTACCGTACCGTACCATACCGTACCGTACCGTACCGTACCGTACCGTACCGTACCGTTCTCTACTCTACTCTACTCTACTCTAGCCGCCGCGGTGGCTCAGTGGCTATGATGCTCGGCTGCTGGCCCGAAAGACGCGGGTTCGATCCCGGCCGCGGTGGCTGGAATTTCTTTGGAGGAGAAATTCTAGAGGCCCGTGTACTGTGCGATGTCAGTGCACGTTAAAGAACCCCAGGTGGTCGAAATTTCCGGAGCCCTCCACTACGGCGTCTCTCATAGCCTTAGTCGCTTTGGGACGTTAAACTCCATAAACCATCTACTCTACTCTACTCTACTCTACTCTATTGTACTGTACTTGTATGGGCTTGAGCTTGGGCTTGGGCTGGTCATTTAATGGGGCAGAAACGTGGAGGCTAACGAAGAGGGTTAAGCTTAAGTTAAGGACAACGCAGCGAGCTAAAAAGAAAAATATGTGTAACGTTAAGAGATCGGAAGCGGGCGAAGTGGGTATGGAAACAAACGCGGGTTAATGACATCCTAGTCGAAATCAAGAGGAAGAAATGCGCTTGGGCAGATCATGTAATGCGAAGGCAAGATAACCGCTGGTCCTTAAGCGTAGCGGAGTGGATTCCAAGAGAAGTAAAACGAGCTTCTGGGCAAGTTGGTTACTTTGCTTCCACATCACTGCAGCGTAAAGAAGACGAGCACAAAGGAAGAAAACACTTACGACACGGACAAACGCTACACTCACAACTGGTTTTATTTCGCCAGCAATGGGAAATATAAAGATTCCGCTGCTAATGCGCGCGCAGGAAAGTACACATGCCATGAATAACAAAGATACATGATACATCAGATACATCTTATCGTGTGGCAGAGAAAAGATCACATTCCGCTTTGTACAAATGAATAGAGGTATCGCTTACACAAAAATCACCCTTTTTCTTTATATGGTACGCTTCTAGTAGTTGACGTGCAGTTTGATCTTTGCTTTTTCCTAGAATCTTTGCACCGTCAAAATGAGGCGAACAATCCTGGCAAGACCTGCAATGTTTTACTAAGTTAACATCTTCATCGTTCTTAAAATTCCTTTCATGCTCCCTCAATCGATCATTGACACATCTGCCAGACTGGCCGACATAGGCTTTTCCGCATGACAGTGGAATTTCATATACCTCTCCTGACTGGCACTGTACATGGGGCGTGGTATGCTTTTTCCCGCATCCAGATTTTGTAGCCTCCTTACCGGAGATACGAGGGCACAGTTGGCCAAGCTTTTTCGGAGCCGAAAAAACGAGTGGCACCCCAAACCTATTCGCTACTTTTTTCAAGTTATGCGAGACTGCGTGCAGGTAGGGGGCAACTTCCGGACGCACAGTGCGCTCAACTTCCCTCGTCTTCGTGGACGTCGTGCTCTTCTTTATCTTTTTCAGGAGGGTTTCGGCAACAGCCGTCACGATCGACTGAGGGTAGCCCGAGTCCAATATTCATGCCAATTGGCCGTCAAAGCTGGTCTGCATTTCATGTTCGCACGATTTATCTAGTGCAGATTCTAGGCATAAGTTCACAATGCTTCTCTTTATTATTTTAGAGTGTGCAGAATCATATGGTAAAAGTCGTTTTTGCACACGTGGAGAGTACCGCCAACACACGTGATCCCCACCGAACTTTAAACGAATATCTAAAAACTGTAGACATTTCTCTTTATTTGGAACTTCGCAAGTGAAAGTCAATCCCTTTCCATGCTGTTTAAATGCGTCTAAAATCTTGTCAGCAATAGCGCAGTAGTGTAAAGGGCTCTGCTTGTCCAATAAGATAAAAAAATCGTCAACATAACGGTACACTTTTGTGACCTCGTCCGGTTTAAAAACAGTTGCTAAAATCTCGTCAATACTGGCTAAAAAAATATCACTTAAAATGGGTGCTACGCAAGACCCAATGCATATTCCTTTGGTTTGTAAGTAGTGCTTGTTGTTAAAAGCGATAAAAGTTCCTTGAAGGAACTTTCACTTGCGAAGTTCCAAATAAAGAGAAATGTCTACAGTTTTTAGATATTCGTTTAAAGTTCGGTGGGGATCACGTGTGTTGGCGGTACTCTCCACGTGTGCAAAAACGACTTTTACCATATGATTCTGCACACTCTAAAATAATAAAGAGAAGCATTGTGAACTTATGCCTAGAATCTGCACTAGATAAATCGTGCGAACATGAAATGCAGACCAGCTTTGACGGCCAATTGGCACGAATATTGGACTCGGGCTACCCTCAGTCGATCGTGACGGCTGTTGCCGAAACCCTCCTGAAAAAGGTAAAGAAGAGCACGACGTCCACGAAGACGAGGGAAGTTGAGCGCACTGTGCGTCCGGAAGTTGCCCCCTACCTGCACGCAGTCTCGCATAACTTGAAAAAAGTAGCGAATAGGTTTGGGGTGCCACTCGTTTTTTCGGCTCCGAAAAAGCTTGGCCAACTGTGCCCTCGTATCTCCGGTAAGGAGGCTACAAAATCTGGATGCGGGAAAAAGCCTACCACGCCCCATGTACAGTGCCAGTCAGGAGTGGTATATGAAATTCCACTGTCATGCGGAAAAGCCTATGTCGGCCAGTCGGCAGATGTGTCAATGATCGATTGAGGGAGCATGAAAGGAATTTTAAGAACGATGAAGATGTTAACTTAGTAAAACATTGCAGGTCTTGCCAGGATTGTTCGCCTCATTTTGACGGTGCAAAGATTCTAGGAAAAAGCAAAGATCAAACTGCACGTCAACTACTAGAAGCGTACCATATAAAGAAAAAGGGTGATTTTTGTGTAAGCGATACCTCTATTCATTTGTACAAAGCGGAATGTGATCTTTTCTCTGCCACACGATAAGATGTATCTGATGTATCATGTATCTTTGTTATTCATGGCATGTGTACTTTCCTGCGCGCGCATTAGCAGCGGAATCTTTATATTTCCCATTGCTGGCGAAATAAAATCAGTTGTGAGTGCAGCGTTTGTCCGTGTCGTAAGTGTTTTCTTCCTTTGTGCTCGTCTTCTTTACGCTGCAGTGATGTCCAAGAGAAGGCGGGCTTGGCATAGGGTGGCAGAAAGTTAGATGGGCAGATGAGATGAATTTTGCGGGAACATGGTGGGCGCAGCTGGCAAAGGACAGGGTTAATTGGAGAGACATGGGAGAGTCCTTTGCCCTGCAATAGGTGTAGTCAGGCTGATGATGAGGATGATGACAAGCAAAAAAGGTAGCCAATCACGAGTAAGGTATGCCGTGGCGGTCGTAAGTCATAAATGGAAGCTCACACCGTCATCGCCGTCTAGCTAGCATCACGCATAGCCTTCGAATGCGCCACAAAATAAATTTTGGGTTGATTCAAGACTTTCTCAAGCTGTGGCATAAGCTTCGTTACGATGGTTAGCGTGAGGTTGGAGCCTGTGGCATCAATTCTTCCAGCTTGCCGCGGGCCTGTCTGATATCGACTCACATACGTTTTGAGTTTCAAGTAAGTTCTAGGCAGAGTGGTCACTACTAAAAAGAAATCAGTCAGAACTGCTCCTGGTAAGAGTGCTCGAACGAAAGAATGCATGAAGGAGGGGTAAGAGAGCCCCCTTTAGAACGGTGTTGTGGCGGATTCCACGACGCCCGGTATATTTTGAATATATATTTCGACCTTAAAGAAACGATAGAGGCTACTTATTCAATTTTGGTTCTCAGCAAAAGTCTGTCTTATCGTTCTTTCTTGGTTTGTCGCCATTTGGCCGTCGGAGAAAGACGCATAGAAAATTGCATTTAAATCTTTCCCGTTCCTAAATTTTACCTAGTGGCATTTACATTGAAAGGGACCCTGTGATCATTTTTTTAGTGAATTACAATGTAGCATAGCCTCTGGGGTCGGTGCGCACGAAAAAGAATTGGAGGCTTATCAAGGTTAAGCCCAGTGGATGCGAAGCATGTCCTTAGCGTTTGGAGGCATCTTGACCGCATACACGCCCGGCGTAAAGACGCTGGCGCGGTTGCGGGCACGGTTGCGGGCACAGACTGACGCGACGGCGGGCGCGCGCCGCCTCATCCCTGGCGTGACGTCACATATCACGTGATGCAGCGATGGTGGCGCCGCCGCCGCGTCGCGCGCGACGGCGCGAACCGAAGCGTGGAGGCCTCCGCCGGGCGACGTCCGACGGCGCGATATGAGGCCCCATCTGCAGCCGGTGTGACGTCATCACGTGACGTCACATCATGTGATCTCACTTCAAGGTCAATGGTGGCCACCGCCGGGAGGCGACCGACGGCGCGATATGAGGCCCCATCTGCAGCCGGTGTGACGTCATGTCACGTGACCTACTTGAAGGTCAATGGTGGCCACCGCCGGGCGTCGCGCGAAGGCCCGAAACCTACGTTAATATGCTTCGCATAATATAAACTTTTTCGAGTCGCCGCCGTTTACTTACCAAATTGGCCGGTGATGGCAAGCACCTATATTTGATTTGTTTTCCTTTGCTAGCTTATAAGAGCACCGTTTCCATAGAAAACTGTATTTTTGTCTTTGGAATGCAGTAATGTGTCGATACAGGCCAACTTTAATTTGTCCCGGTAAATGTTTAAAATTCACTATCTTGAAATAGATTAGGAGTTAGGTGGACGAACATCACCTAGTTAATTAGAGCGATATGGGAGAGGCGTTTGTCCTGCAGTGGGTGCTGCCTCACTGATGATTACGGATCCGTACTGACGCACAAATTGGTTCACAGCGTTAGCCGCACTTGCTGCACTGACGGTCGCGTTATTATGAACCACAAGGCCATTCAAGTGGCACCAGTGGGTGGTACCATTGGTACACAGACTATGGACCACCTAATTGGCGTAGAATGTTCGGAGTGGTGGTGGTGAAGAGCATTTATTTAGTTATTTACAGAGAGGTGCTCGGGGAGAGGCCCCTAATGGGTCTCATCCCTTACAATACTAGGCGGAGTCCCTCATTCCGGGATCCCGTTGGTCGAGACCGCTACACAAGTCCGCCGAACCAGGGCCTGTTGGGCCGATAGTTCCTGGCAGCTAAGCAGGGCCGCCTCCCAGTCCTCTCGGGTAGGGGAAGGGATGATTGTGGGGAGAGAAGGATTTTTTCTGCATGCCCAAACCATGTGGAAGGTGTCGGCCACCTCCCCACAGAATGAGCAGCGGCCGTCAAAAGAAGGATTAAAGTGCTTGAGAACCGCCGGGAACAGCAGGGTGTTTGTAAAAAGCCTGAGGAGAATTCGTTCGCCAGCTTTACCCATTCCATTCATAGGAACTGGGTATCGCCGGTGTTCGGCACGATAGTGCTCAGTAATTTCTTTACAAGAAAGGAGAGGGCTGTGATCTGGGTTAAGCTCCTCCCAAGGGACGCCTGGTGCCCGGTGAGTGAGTGCGCGGGCTGCCTCATGGGCGGCTTCGTTACCTGGCATGCTTTGGTGGCCGGGGACCCATATGATTGAGCGATGAGTTGGATCGCCGTCGCGAGTACTGCGGTGTAAAATTTGTTGAGCGAGTGGAGTGATGCAACCGAACTCAAAGTTACGACAGGCTCCGCGAGAGTCTGTGAGGATGAATTTAGAGTCGGGATGGAAGGCTGCGAGGGCGATCGCCACCTCCTCCGCATGCGTTGAGTTCGGCGCTCTGAACGAGAGGCCGTCCACCTGTTTTCCCTCGTGTATGACTGCAGCCGTGTACCATTCCCCCCTGGAGCGGTAGGGGCCTGCAATGTCGACGTAGAAGACGTGTTTCTTTGAGCCATAGTGGCGGTGCAGGGCATTCGCCCGCGCCTGGCGCCGGCCATTATGGTCTTCCTTGTTCATCTTAGTCGGAAGGGGTCGAAAGTAGAGGGCGCTTCTCCACAGTTCTGGCACTCGAACCCGTTCCATGGTATGGTGATCATGTCTGATATGTAACCGGTCCAAGAGGCGGCGATCGGACACGGTCTGGGCGAGACGCGTGTATTGGTTAACGAGATGCGCCTCGCGGAGTTCTCAATAGGTGTTCACCACCCCCAACGCGAGGAGTCGCTCGTTGGAAGTGGATATCGGGAGGTCGAGGGCTCTCTTGAAAATTTTGCGGAGTACAATCTCCAAGTGATCTTCGTCATGTTTCCGTAAGCGGAGGTAAGGAGTCGAGTACAGTACTCGACTAGTTACGAAGGCATGCGCGAGCCGCATCGCATCCTTACTTTGCAACCCTCCTCGCTTGTTGGAAACGCGGCGAACCATTCGGCCCACCTGGTCGCCGACTTTGCGGAGTTTGGCAAGAGTTGTGTCTGCCTTACGATGTTGATTAATGAAGAGACCGAGTATTCGTAGCTCCTTCGCTTCACGGATGGGGCCGCTTGCGAGAGAAAGCTGAACGGAGATTTTGCATTTCGGAGAAGATCGAATATGCACAAATTCAGACTTGGACGGGGAGCACTGGAGGCCGCAGTACGTGGCATAGTGGTCAACTATGCTCGCCGCTGCTTGCAGGCATTCCTCCATCTCTCCTATGTTTCCCGTAGTGGCCCAGATGGTGATGTCATCGGCGTACAGCGCATGCTGAACACCGCCGACAGCCGCCAGCTGTGCCGGGAGGTACATCATAGCAATGTTAAAGAGAAGCGGGGACAACACAGCGCCTTGTGGTGTGCCCCGCGTTCCCATCTCAAACGGGCCGTACTCGGTCTCTTGTATACGTATATAGGCCAATCGGTCTGTTAAGAAATCTTTGATGTAATTGAATGTATGAGGACCACAGTTGGTCTCGCTAAGGTGCTTTAGTATGACGCCGTGTTTTACATTGTCAAACGCACCCTTGAGATCGAGTGCTAGGACTATTTTGTCGTTGTGTGGGTGTTCTATGGGTTCGAGAACCTCGTGATAAAGCTGTAAGAGGATGTCTTGTGCGGACTTACTGGGTCGGAAACCGAACATGATGTCGGCAAAGGAGCTCTTGCTCTCGAGATATTCTGAGAGGCGGTCACGGACCATCGTTTCCATCAGTTTTCCTACTCATGAAGTGAGGGAGATGGGCCGGAGGTTGTCTGTTTACCGGTTTCCCCGCCTTTGAGATAAAGGTTACCAATGATGTCTTCCAATCCGGTGGCAACGAAGTGTCCCCGGTCCAAATGGCGTTAATATATTCGAGTAGGGTTTCGTAAGCCCGATCAGGAAGGTTCGGCAATAATTTGACTGTGACCTTATCCCTCCCGGGCGCCGTCCCCCTGCGCATTTTGGCAAGATCCGCGCGAAGGTCGTGAAGCTGGAAAAGTTGATCCAGTTCCGGATTATCGCAACCTGCATACGAATAATCCTGCCCGCGCGGGTCTTGATCCTGATTGAGGTATTGTGAGCGCAAGGTGTTCGCTAGCTGCTTCGTGTTTCCTTGAAAGTTGTGTATCGCGCGATTGATGTGTTTCTGGGTCTCCGAGCGTGTTTGTGTGGGGTCTATGAGACTCCTGAAAAGCCGCCAAGTGTTGCGGCTGGACATCTGTCTTGCTGCGCTGTTGCATCGATCTACCCAGTTAGTGTCTGCGAGCTGGGCAGCATACTCGGCAGCTTGCTGGGTGAGGTCAGAGATGCGAGCGCGGAGTTTACGGTTGTGTTTCTGCCGCCGCCATCGCTTAGTGAGGCTGCGGCGAGCTTCCCAGAGGTGCCTTAGGTGGTTATCCACGTCAGGTGCACGCTCCGTAAGCTGGATATGCTTTTCTTGTGAACGGAGTGTTTGCATGAGTCCGTGTGCCCAAGTGGAGTAGTCCTGTTCCATGAGAGAAGTTACTGGGAGGGCCTGGCGGAAAGCGTTCCAGTCGGGAAGTTTGGCTTGCGCAAGGGGCCGACGTAAGGGCCGAGTGTAAATGACAGTGTTCAATATGCAGTGGTCGCTACCGAGGGTGTCCTCGGTGTTGATCCACTCTGCGTGTTGGATGTGTTTCACGAGGGTAAGGTCGGGGCAGGTGTCCCGAGTGACGGAGTTCCCTACACGTGTTGGGTGGACCGGGTCGGTTAGAAGAGTGATGCCCAGCGTAGATATAACTTCCGCCAACTTACGACCACGCGTCTCTTCCTTGCAATAACCCCACATGAGACAGGGCGCGTTAAAACCGCCCACTATCATGAGGGGGTCGCGACCCGCGATCCTTAGCGCTGCGCTAAAGATGTTAGAAAAAGTTATGTTTTTGAGTTTCGGGGGCAGTAGATATTAAAGGGTCAGTCTACTGAATTTTATCGACCATATTTTCTTTGCGGCAACCGATAGCTCTTTACTCAAATTACCGTTTAGCCAGCTGTGGTGCCAAGGAGTGCGGTAGAACATTTTAAAATAGAATTTATTGATGTGGGAACAAAGCAGTATGAGATGGTAGTCTCATCTGGCAACCATCTGGATTTCCGCCGCGCGGCGACAAACATGGCGGCGCCCGTCGAAGCCGGTCCTCTCGCTTCGAACTGAATTCTCGTTGTTGCTGCCTTTTTCAGTGCGTTCACTGGCCATAAATAGGGCGCCTGTCTTTCGCTTCGTCTTATCTCGCCTATAAGAAAACATATAAGAGATAAATTTGCTTTATTTTAATAATTAGAGTGACGATTCTGCCGCTCCTAGGCTTAAGTGGAGAGTCGGTTTGTTTACAGCAATGGTTCCCGTCCTGACGACCAGATGGCGCCACTATAGGCTGAGTTTATTTTTGCGTCTCTGTTAGCATACGCTGAACTAAAAGTGGGAGTGTGCCTGCGTTTTGCGTACGTTTAACTATAAATATTCATGTGATTTAAAAAAAAGCGAGCGGTACGCCTTCTACAGTTTACTAGAACAAAACGTGCGTTTCTCTGACATTGGGGCATACAAATGGTACGTAGTATATTCACTTATGCTTCTACAAAAAAAGACTACCACTTTCTTGAACAAAATGAACGTTTGGGGTCGCCACCATGCTTTTTTACGCGACTTTTAACGCCGAAATAAAATATAAATTCCTGCCTAAACCGGGCGCAGACCCCTCGTTATTGATGTTATAGGGTGCCAACTACCAGAATATGCCGTTATTTATACACTCATCTCGGTGAGTAGACTGACCCTTTAAGTATGTGTGCGGGGCTATCTGTTCGCCGCAGGGGGAGGACAGAGACCATCACGTACGAATATTACAGATTTAGGTCGAGATCAACCTCCTGCGCTGTGTAACCCTTATGGACTAGGATACAGGTGAACGGGTCTCGTTGAAAAGTGTTATAGCCCGTGAGCTTAACCGCATCTCCGGTTTCTTGCAACGCAAGGACTGCGGCGGGGTGTTCGAGGTTGTCAATGTACGCCCTTAAGTGGGCGCGTTTGGTTCTGTTTTTGAAACCCCGACAATTCCATTGCACAAGGGAAAAAACTTGCTGTCTTTGCGGGGGGCGGCGCCCTTTAGGGTGTTGGTTGAGAGGGGACGCAGCCATGTTGATTTGAAGGGAGACTGCCTTGGAGAGCCGGCACAGGTTCCGCCACCTGCGGCTGGATCGGTTCCGGCTCTTCCTTGAGTTCGGTTATATCGATGGGGCGGTTGAATATTGATGGGCGGTTTGCGTCTTTGAGGTGCCCCATTCGGCGTAGAAGCCTGGGAGGTATCAATTCAGCGCGTTACGGAGCGTAAGATTACTAGTCGAAGTAAAGCGTACCTTAATATGGAGGTCCGCACTGACTACCTCTGGTTCCCCAAATCGTTGGTTTTTGTAACTTCAAACGTTCATTACGGCCAAACCAATTGACGTAGGTCATTGGAAACGGTGTCAATTGATTTGGATTCGTATGCTGTATACGTTGGCATCAATAAGTAGATATCCGGATATAACGAAAAATTTGTACCGGATGTATTGAAGATGGCTAATGACGCAATATTCGCTCGATATTGCTAGCGCTCGATACTCATACGCTGCCTCTGTATTTGCTCTTATTTTTCGTCGAAAGATAGACACTTCTTGTAGCGGTGGCAACATCCATAGTTCTGAAGTTTCTGCTTTCGGCTACCAGAGGCAGTACCGCGCATGCGCTTTACTCACAGTACTTGGGTAACGGGCATGGTGCCATGCTTCCACACTTCGCCACTTGTACCGAAGTCACCGGCCGACCCTCAACCGTCGCTGCGTTATGAGTAAATTTTGTGCATTCGCTCTGTGGTTAGGAAAATAGAGGCTATCATCCACGAAAACTAAGTTTTAACCAGAAGTATCTATAGCATTCTTCATCTTGCTCCCACTGCAGGTCGGACGGTTCTATGGAGAGTACGTTCATCCAAAGCATGGTGTAGCCATCTATGACGTAGACTACGACGACAACACCAAAGGCTGTGCCACCGAGCCCTTCTACAGGGTGAAGCAGATAAGGCGGTACCTCAACTTGTAGAGGGGTGGGGGGGGGGGGGGGGGTGGACTGCTTTTGTGACCGTTTTCTTTCTTCTGTATTGCTCGTCTAAATCCTTTTTATGTGTGCTTGAGTGTGTATTGGTAAGAGATAAGCGTATTTTATTTTTCACGTCTCTTAACGTTATCTCTGCCCGGTTTGCTATGGACTTCGGATATGGCCTTTTCACCGCTGGAATCATCACTTTACCACTGCCCAGCGCCCGTGAACCTCTGCTGTAAAACCCGTCCAAGTTCACAACATTGGTGAAAAATTCAACTGTGTGAGACGGAGCGCTCCACTTTGAATCTGAGTCAGCTGATAATCCCGAGGCAAAACTCTGCGTATTCTCCGCCTTCAGCCTGAGATGGCTCTTGAAGGTAGGCGCAACGTATCTACGCCAGGAACACTGACCGTGGTTCAATGCGGAGTACCGTAACCAGAGGTGGTCTGCTTGCGCCGCGGGGTGCTGCCAGGAACGCCGACTTCAGGGTCCGATTTCCGGAACTGCAAAGCCAGAAGTTTTCTCGGCGCCACACCTCTTCGTAATCATGAGTGGCGAATGTCAGGTCAATATTTCGCCGAGTCCACCCTCTAGAAACCAGCTGCTACCAAATAGGTGGGTGCAAGCAGGCCCCATTTGGATCCCTGTTGCTTGGCCGGAAGATTAGTTTCTAGAGTCTCCAGTGTTGTGAGTTCTCTACAACGGCCTCTCCGAACAGACCCGGTTGCATTCAAAAGTGATGTAAGCGGCGTGCATCAAACGCTTGGAGAGAAGCAGTGGACCATATGCGCTCCAGAGTGAATGCCAGCATTTCGCCTCAGACCATGTGTAATTGAAGTCGTGTCGTACTGGACCAATCGTCTTTTTTCTATGTGTTTCTGCGCAGTGTATATACTTCTTGGCCTGTAAGATTAGTCCTGAAGTGTTTCTTTAGAATTTTGTTATTGTCGACTGAAGTTTGTCTTATTTCGAGTTTTTTCACACAGAATGCAGGCTTCCACCCTGCGGAGTCGAGCCAAGACTCCTCTGTATGTTGAGGACATGACTGTGGGACTAGTGAGCGGGAAATTTTTAAGTACAAAATAATGGCGTGGTAATCATAATTTATACCACTTGTTAGAGAAACTGCAGGCACTAAAGCTGCAGCGCAGACTTCACATGTTGCCATTTCTTAGCTTTTGAAAAGAAATTCTGATGCGTGATTGACTTTTGTTGCAAATGCAGGAAATATGCCCCACAGGTTCATTCTTAAAAACGCGACGAAACTTTCTTCTTTACAAACCCACTCGTGGTCAACAATACGTGCGAAGCTGGTTTAAAGACATGATCAATATTAAGGCGAAAGCTTTTGGTTGCTCATACTCTCGTCCGTTAACAAAACTTTTCACACGCGCTTAACTCGGGAAGTCAATGTGTCACACGCGTTTAACTCTGGAACTGAAGAAGGTAGAAGAAAAGCAATGGCTGCTTCAGATAGAGGCGGAAAAAATGAACCTAGGAGCCAAGTTTCATGACTGTAAGTTAATCAGTTAATTATAGGCAAACAGTCGAAATTGCGCCAAATTGCGTGGGCGTCGATATAGCCACGGGAACGGTGTGACGTCACATCCACCGGAAGTCGTCATGACATAGTGAAAATTATCACGGAATGGTCTGAAAAACGTCGGCTTTGGGTCAAATTAAGAAGAAATGTGTAATTAAGCGTAATTAACACCTAAGATCCCCGAAAGATGTCAAATTTGGGTATCGATATAGCCTTGGGAACGGTGTGACGTCACATCCACCGGAAGTCGTCACGGCAAAGTGTCCTCGGCTTTCGCCTCTCAACACTTTAGTTACCAAAGTGCCCACGAAATTTTTATTGTACAGGCATGAGATGTATTTACAGGGCGGCCAGGGAGGCCACCGCCATTTAGGTACCGAAAAGGAGCTACATCCAGAAAGGTGTTACTTTAAAACATGTGTTACTCCCGCATGTTTCCGCTTATAGGCACACATCTACAAACGCATAAGAGGGAAGAAGGTGCACAGGATATTTCTAGGGGACCGTAATAGCTGTAAAATCATTCGGGCACACCGCTGCAACTTTATGAAATCCCTGGGAATAGCAACAGCCATAACCTTTACTGGAAGGCGCTCCAAGAAGTTGTGCGTATTTTCTCGCTGATCCATGTTGAGTTGAGGTTACTTTCGCTCTGTTAACACTTCATTACAGCAACCATTAAAAACAAGTGGACCACTGTCTGTGTATTTTCCGTGAACGTTAAAAATTTCTCGCGAACTACGTTCGTTTACAACACTCTAATCGCAGCCTTAAATTATTACGTCATTCTGAATTTAACGCCAAATGATGGCTTTCGCCCTAAAGGGTGGGGCTAACTAAGTCTTGAAGTACCGACAACCTGCTCCTTCCGTTCCACTCACGTCTGCTTGACGCGTCGGCAGGAAACTTCCAACGCGGAAGGAAATGAAATAAATGTGCTGCCTCACAATGAAAGAGTGAGGCAGCACAAGATTACGATAAAAACGGTTACGGCAGTCACATGGTCACTACCTGCTAAAGCTGCAAACGTATTTTGAAAACACAAGATTCATTGCGAGGACGTGAAATGAAGCATAATGCATTAAACAGAGGGGACCTATATGCGTGAGTAACCCGTCTTTGTCACTGTCAGAAGAGGATATTATAGTTTTCTTAACGAATCATTGCCAACTGTAATCCTTGCGTCTGTATTATTGACAGGTATATCTTTTGTTTAGTCACCTTTTCATCTTTTTTGCCGGCATTTTTTTAACTACCTTTGGCTCGTGTGATTATAAAATGGCTTTTTTCGGACAATAAACTTAGTCGGAAGTTTGGCGACAGTCCTGTCTTGTGTGTGTTTGTTGCAGTCTTTTCGCCCTAGTACTAAGCTTTTGCGCAAATTATGCCATGGTACAACTAACTAGCTCAAACGAAAGTCTTGCTGCAAGACACAGCGCGAGAGCGTGTTGCATTGCTCCTCTAGTCAACGGCTATACTTCTATTAAACTTCTACGAAACTAATATTCGCTCTTTGAGCTATGCGGCGGATAGTAACAAATGTGCGGCGCGTGCGCTGGCGGGAACAATGTTGTGGCAGAAACATCACTCCAGAGTAATAAGGGTTGGCGTTGACAACATTGCTGCAGAAACGCACCAATGGGGCATGGACTGCCGGCGTACGTTGGATAAATTGGCAGTGACGATGAAAAAAAAATGGCTGTGGCTTAGCTTGGTTAAGCCCGGTAATTGCGAACGCAATATCCGTAGCTACGCCATGGTTCATATGGTAGTGTAGCTGGTGGTGGTGCTTGTGGTTAGACTTGTGGTGATGCATCGGTTATACAATCCAATCCAATATAAATCAATCCAATTCAATCCAATCCAATCCAATAGGCTGATATGGTAGCTACCGGCCTCGCTACGCGACGGGCTGAAAGTGAAGCTAGTATTGCTTTCGCAATAAAAGTTGCAGACGCGCATAACTGGCCCTGGGTAAGTGGACACCTAAATCACGCTTTCAGGCACATGGTTGTAGTGTCCACCTGCAAAAAAACTGTGCTTTCAAATATTTCTGAAATTGACTCGCCGATCACGAGCAGTTTTCATTTTTTTCGTGTAAGGAAGCTTTATTCCGTGCAATTTTGTTGCTCAGAATTTTCGGCACTTCGCCTAGCCTAGATTAATCCCAGAGCCGCTGCAGAAGAGGCTATAAGAAGCAATTCTTGATTAAAGAAATCGTGCGAACAGCGAAATTTGCGCTTTTCTGTCTTGGAGAGACTAAAATCCTTAAACAACAACTGGTTAACCTACCTTTGCGATCTCCAGGATAGCGGTCTCGGCAAGACCGCTATCCTGGAGGTCACAGACGCATGCTCCTAGCTT
Organism: Amblyomma mixtum; assembly: GCF_055824585.1. Lineage (NCBI taxonomy): Eukaryota > Metazoa > Arthropoda > Arachnida > Ixodida > Ixodidae > Amblyomma > Amblyomma mixtum. Next base: position 71,670,300 of record NC_143020.1, on the reverse strand, counting down.
AAAGGCGCGCTCGTCCATTGAAATGTATTTAAACTGACTCGCCGATCACGAGCAGTTTCCATGTTTTCGCCTTTTTTTGCATGTAAGGAAGCTTTATTTCACCGCGTTTTGTTGCTCAGAATTTTCGGAAGTTCGCCTAGCGTATATTAACCCCACAACCGCTGCAAAAGAGGCCATAAGAAGCAATTCTTGATTAAAGAAATCGTGCGAACTGCGAAATTTGCGCTTTTCTGTCTTGGAGAGACTAAAATCCTTAAAGAACGCCTGGTTAACTTACCTTTGCGATCTCCAGGATAGCGGCCTCGGCAAGACACCAGGTGGGGTCACAGACGCATGCTCCTAGCTTATAGGCGGGCTCGGCCATTGAAATGTATTTAAACTGACTCGCCGATCACGAGCAGTTTCCATGTTTTCTTTTTTTTTCATGTAAGGAAGCTTTATTCCACCCGGTTTTGTTGCTCATAATTTTCGGAACTTCGCCTAGCGTATATTAACCCCAGAGCCGCTGCAAATGAGGCCATAGGAAGCGAGAAATGCTTCTTATGGCCTTACTACTCCCTCATTACTCCCTCATGTAATGTCTCAACCGAGACCTTTGAGTAAATAAATAAATAAATAATAAAGATATGGCACGAGCAGGGAAATTAGTGCTTTTCTGTCTTGCAGAGCAATGAAATCCTTAAGTAACGCCTGGTTAACCTACCTTTGCGATCTCCAGGATAGCGGTCTCGGCAAGACACCAGGTGGGGTCACAGACGCATGCTCCTAGCTTATAGGCGGGCTCGGCCATTGAAATGTATTTAAACTGACTCGCCGATCACGAGCAGTTTCCATGTTTTCTTTTTTTTTCATGTAAGGAAGCTTTATTCCACCCGGTTTTGTTGCTCATAATTTTCGGAACTTCGCCTAGCGTATATTAACCCCAGAGCCGCTGCAAGAGCGGCCACAAGAAGCGAGATATTCACGAATAAAGAAAGGGCACGAACAGCGAAATTTGCACTTTTCTATCTTGGGGAGCAATGAAATCCTTAAGCAACACCTGGTCAACGTACAGCCTTTGTCAAAAGTTTAGAGCCCAGGGGGTTTGCTTCTAAGCACTATTGTGGCGCTCCTGTAGCACTAATGGAAATCCTACGCATCGGAGGGAGCAGGACCAAAAATCTTACCCTCAGAAGATTTGGGACGCTGAGGACGCATTACGAGCAGAGCAATGTGGCCCAGAAGCAAACCCCCTGGGCTCTAAGCTTTTGACAAAGGCTGTACGTTTGCTGTTTCAGGACGTGGAAGAAATCGCCGTCCTGAAACGTTCCATATGAGACGCTCGTATAAAATTATTTATGGAGTCCATAAGCTTTGGAAACATGTGAGGAAATCCGTGTCTTGTCAGTACAGAGTCCATACGCATTCCACATAGTTTCTATACGATTTCTATACAGTGTACTTAATGTCGTACAGAGCCCGCAAGAATCCATACGTGCTCTTATACAGTCGGTATCGAGTCTATATGCTCCATATTGACATCATTAAAGTTCTTATGCAAACGTGTTTAGTTATGGAACTCGTCGTACGGAAACTTTCAGTAGGGCCATATCCTGACGTTGGGGCCCGAACCCATGGACTCCGAATTTCGCACGCAGTGCTGTATGACAGCATGCGGTTTGTCTTCGACTCGGTAAAATTAGCTATAGTGTAAGCTTATAGTTAATATTCTCTTTCAGCCTACAGTTTGTCGCCAATGCTTTCCTGGCTTCAATGATTGTAGGCATATGTGCCGATGAGCCACCATGTACTCCACTCCGGAACGTGTCATGGACGCAGCAATGACCACTGAAGTACGAAGTGTGCACTGGCAATAAATTGGCAGTGGGTTAGCTCTACTATGCCAGGATATACGTAGCGTGAGAAGTGACGTCACGTGGCTCTGCACCCGCGGCAGTGGCGAGCGCACGCGGCGAGGGGCGCCATCTGTGCGTAGTGACGCCACTCACTCCTTGCGCATGCGCAGTATGATCGACGGATGGAGCACGCGAAACGGTGAGACTGTGGCCAATGTAGCTCGCGCTACAAAATTTAGAAAAACCCAAATGCCAAATTTTCAGGTTCCTAAACACAGCCACACCTGAATTCACTGCAGGTAAGTATGGTTTCCATTTATTCGCCAACATGAAACCTGCAACACTAAGTGCAACACGCATTGCGCAGTAGGGTTCAGTCTCGTGGCGTCAGTAGCTTGTCTGCACCAGAATGACCGTGTATGTTATCAGCGCCCCCGTCATCTGCAACGAGAAAAAAAAATTGCCAGGACACTTTGGCAACTAAAGTGTTGAGAGGCGAAAGCCGAGGACACTATGCCGTGACGACTTCTGGTGGATGTAACGTCACACCGTTATTGTGGCTATATCTATATCGAAATTATACATCTTTCGGTGATCTTAAGTGTTAATTACGCTTAATTACACATTTTCCACCTAATTTGACACAAATCCGATGTTTTCCGACCATTCTGTGACAATTGTCACTGTCGTCACGACTTACGGTGGATGAGACGTCACTCTGTTTCCGTGACGGAATTTCGACATCTTTGCCTATAATTAATTAACTAATTTACCTACAGTCATCAAACCTGGCTTCTAGGATCATTTTTCCTCCTCTATCTGAAGCAACCATTGGTTTTCTTCTATCTCTTTTAGTTCCCGGGTTAAACGTGTGTGACACGCTTTGTTAACGGACATTAAAGGCTTTCGCCTTAAAATTACAGCAGGCTTACCACTGAGCTATTGTGCGAAGTTCGGCGATGGTTGCTAGTGGTGATGATTGTAATGTTTGCTTATTAGTATTGGTGGTCTCTGGCGCGGTGCGCATGACGTCACTTTTCTGTCAGCCGTGGCGCTACTGTGTTTGGTGGAATAAAATGTTGGGCGTTCTCATAGTTGGTATTAGGGACATCAGGCATGGCGTTACTCTATGCTGGCCAATCAGTTTGGCATGGTGCGCCAAATGTCGACCACGCTGATTCGGAAAATCCAGGAAACTTATTTTCAACAGCTTTCATTGTAAATTACGTAATCCATGAGATGTGTTACGGAAAGCATCTCACTGCCGAAGCTTTGCAATCAGATTAGGGAGCGACAAAGAACATGTCAGAACTAACTGCACAAAACATGGCATGATGTCATTTGTCTTATTTACATTGCGTCAAGCGAACGTAGGTAAGGTGGCTGAAAAATCGCTTTGCTTGATTTTTACTGGCTCAGAAATCGCTAAATATTTCAGTGCTTAGAGAAATTCTGTATTATATTTCAGTACTACTTTACCCAAAAGGCTTACTTGATTGAAATCACACTGAATGTAAGTGCATTTTGTGATACATACCTGAAAAATTTGGGCTGACGTGCTGTAATCCAACGTAATACGTACCGACGCAACGAGCGAGTTGTCAAGGCGAAAGAAACCACCGCCGGTAATGCACATTTGGGCCGGATCGATGCTGTCGTACAAGAACTGCACCTGCATACAGAGTTGGTTGGTTGGTTGGCCTCAAGTAGAATGGCACATACCCACTACGGGGGAGTGGCCAAGACACAGGCGGGGAACTGGCGGAAGGATGTTATAGGGAGTTGTAAAGCGAATGTTTTATTTTTTTTCTCCTTCAAAAGCGCGCTCTTAAATTAACATTCTCAGCGCTCAGAAAAAATCCAAAGCAGTAGCCCTGGATTCTTGTTTCTTACGTCAGTAATGTTTGCGCGCTTTTTTTAAGGCGAAAGCATTTAATGGCTCATACTGTCGTCCGTTAACAAGGCGTGTCACACGCGTTTAACTCGGGAACTGAGAACGATAGAAGAAAATCAATGGCTGATTCGTATAGAGGAGGAAAAAATGAACCTGGAAGCCAAGTTTGATTACTGTAGATTAGTTAGTTAATGAAATATAGGCAAAATTGTAGGAATTGTGTGACGTCACATCCACCGGAAGTCGTCGCGGCATAGTAAAAATTATAGGGGTGTGCGAATATCAAATTTTTCGAATACGAATCGAATACGACTACTTGGTTCCGAATATCGAATCGAATATCGAATAATCAAGGACAGACGTATTTAACCACTACAAAATATTTATTTGAGCCCCCAAGAACATCACACTTCAACTATCAGTGATGAAATGAGCACAAAAGGTATGTGTGGCTGCACAAAAAGTATCAGTCTCGAACATTGTTCTTAGAAGAGTGGAAATATCAGAGAAGATGGCTAGTACACAGCATTGATGAAGGCTCGCTTTCCATAAGCACAAAATCGCGTTGCTGGGATGAACATAAAACGTTGTCATGAAGGAGAACCGGCTGCTACACATGGTCAGGCAGAAGTAGCTCCCTTCTAGCTGAAACGACTTCTCCAGCCACAGAAAATGCCCTCTCACTTGGCACTGAACTGGCACGTATTGCGAGGTACTTCGTGCGCAGATCTAACAGTACCAGCTTCGCAGGTATAGCCACAAAGCTCACCAGCGCAGTCAGCTACTGCATGGCCGCACGTTACGCATTGCTCTGGGCGCAGCCATGTTGTTATGCCTCTGTCGATAGGACTTGCGGACCGAAAAGAACGCAGGGGCTGGCAATAGAATATTCAGCTAGATACGAATATTCGCGTCGCGTCGAATATTCGAAACAACACGAATACTTGGATTTCGAATCGAATACGAATACTAAAAATATAATATTCGTATTATATTCGAAAATTTCGAGTATTCGCAGACCCCTAAAAAATTATCACAGAATGGACGGGAAAATGTCGGATTTGTGTCAAATTAGATGCAAAAATGTGTAATGAAGCGTAATTAACATTTTACATCGACGAAATATGTATAATTTGGGTATCGATATAACCACGGGAAGGGTGTGACGTCACATCCACCTGAAGTCGTCATGGCATAGTGTCCTCGGCTTTCGCCTCTCAACACTTTAGTTGCCAAAGTGTCCTCGCAATTTTTTCTTTTGTAATTTGCAGAATAAGCGGGTTTCGCTTCTTCCCTGTGGTTTATTTTTATTGTCATTTCTTTTGTTCTCAAGGACTGCACTGTAAACAATTGTTCCTTTCCGAACAGTACTTGTAGTTACGTATAGTTCTGTTCTTTATTTGAGGCTGTAGACCGATGCCGTTGTTAAACGGCAGCACGAGTGACGCAAAACTCGGCACGATGTGTTTTCTACCAAGATAAGTTCTTTGAAAGACTGATGTTGCTAAGTTAGCCAGGACAGTGGCTAATATTGAGCTTGCCGACACATCACTACCTATTTCTTAACTCAGTCGACCCACATTTCACATCAAGACTCACACCTTAAATTCGTTGCCATCTGGAAACATTTTATCACCGACTTCACCTGAACGTTGCATTTACAAACGGCTTGCGACGTTGTTTCGCTAAAATGAACAGTCCGCTTTGTGAACAACTGCGGCTCGTTCAAAACTGTGGAGCATATTCTGCTTGAGTGCCCTGCGTATGCTGACGAGCGTGCGCTCTACGAACAATGCATGGAGGAGCTCTCCCAGTGCCTCTAATAATGGACAGTGTTTTTAGTTCCATAGCCTGCCTTAGGCAACAGAGACATGCAATGAACTTTTTGTTTGCGTATTTAAAGGACATTTGCCATCTCTAATTTCACCTTGCAATGTTACTCTCGTGCATTCTTCACTCAGGGAACTTCGTCATCCGATTTGTCGGGTTATGCACTTCATCATTTCGTATGCTACATCCTTACTCGTCGATGCACCTTGGTACGCACTGAATGGCTACATTCTAGCTTCTCCCCTTTTTGCTTATTTCATTTTACCTTTTCCGCGCCGCAATCCTTCAGCCTTTATCTCCCAGATTCCCCTCACGCCGAGTAGCATGCCAGCGATTTTTAAACGCCGGCTAAATTCTGCCGTTCATTAAAGGGGTTCTCTACCCCTCTCTCCCTTGAGTTAGCCGAGTTTGTCAGAAATTGCGTGCTGGACAGCGAATTCAAGCTTAAAAATTATATTTAATAAATTCAAATTTGGGTTCTCAGGTAAAGGAATGAGCACTGTTTAAATCGCACCACACCGTGAACGTTTTGCTGAGCGTAGCAACCGCAGTTTTATAGGCGCTGGTTGATACATGTCTTTACTAACTAGCAGTCAATTTCTTTAGTTTTATTGCGCAAATGCTAAACGATATGTTTCGCGCCAGGTTTTTCGGTCGTCGACACAAGGCTTTCTCTGAAGTGAGGAAATGAAGCTTAACTGGAACATCTGCATAAGGTTTTAACATACAGTGCGCGCATAAAACTCACCTGCCTGCAGAACGCATCTTCTCTTCCCAGCGTAGGCGCTGCACGAGCCGACTCTCGAATCTTCTCAACCTGAAAGAGTTTTCACGTCATACATCCTCAACGGCTTTGGCCACAGCTGAAGCCGCGCCTCTTTGTAGTAGGACACGGTAATATCTATGGAGCTTTGTGGATTGTCGGTATGATGTATTGAAAAGGCACCATTCCAAATTGTTACTAATGCGCTAGCACTTATAGTGTGGATTCGACGCATCTAGCCGTTGTGCGTTTGTCTGAAGCCTGCTGCAGGGCCCACCAGCCACAGTGGGTAATTGGCAACCTGCCCGGGTATATACCTATGTAACCTATATATCCTATATGTATATACAGGGTGTTTCACCAAAGAATTTAAGCAATTTTTTAAAGTACGCTTTTTCAGTTAGAAGAGTGTTTTTTTTAGCTTAGTGTTGTCAGAGGTGAATTACATCAAAATGCAGCAAAGACGTGTTAAGTAGCAGGCTGCTTAACTAATAACTCGCGCCCCATACTTACTTCATCGTGTAACATCTGGCTGATGGTTGAAAGTTCCATGAAGTTGAGCGAGTTGTGGACGGCATAAAGGTATGCCAGGAGGGCGTTGTAGGTAGATGCGCTTCCGGTCAGGAATCCGTACAAGCTCATCGAGTCCACCCACAAGGTGCACGCTGAAGACACGCACAGAGCTGGACTCCATATCGCATTCATGAAGCTCTTCATTTCCCTTATCTTCCACAAGTTCACCCGCACCGATTCAACCCTGCGGGAGTCCCTGAGAGAAGAATTCGAGGCAGTACTTGCGAAGACTCTTTCGTTGTCAACGTCTTTCATCATTTTTTCGAACGTTTCCCGCTGGGCTCGGACATACCACAATAGTACCTCGAAGGTAGACGTTGTCACGAGGTACATAGCCATATCGTAGAAAGCGTAGCATAATGTGGATATAACAATGACGGTCGCACTGACGTAGTTGAACTCTGCCCCGACTGCGGCTTGATAGTCCGTGACGTAGAAAAACAGCTTCAAACATAGAATAGCAATCTTGAAGAAGAGAAAAGAGATTCTGAGAAGATAAGGAAGCCAGTTACGCGTCCACATTTCGCGTGCAGAAGGGGGCCGGAAGGATGAGTAGGCTTCGAAAGCAGCGCACTTGCGGAAGAATGTAAGAAGCTTCTCAAACGAAGGAAACAAGCAGAACAAGTTGACGGCCACCTTGGCGGTCGAGCTGACCAGAAGAATGGTCATGAGCGATTCGGTGAAGTTGTCTGACATGTCCCAGATGGCGACTCTGTGGGCGATGTAGTTGCTGTGGGTGTAGGCCAATGTGAACATCCATAAGAAGGAGTACATCGTGTACGGACTCTTCCATGTCACCTTGGCTAACCCGAAAGATTTCTCGCTCAGGTTTTCAATGTAAAGGCCCCCAAACAGCCGACAAAAGACGCGACAGGGTGCAAAGCATCTTATCATGAAGCAACCGTCTCTCTTTTTCTCCTCTTCCATCGCTTTTTGATACTAGATCGCAGGCTAGTATTACAGGAGCTTTTCCGGAATCCTCCAATGACGTGGGGTGAGGTCCCAAATCTGCCATGAAAATCAAACGTTTTTTTTTTAATCCAAAGCCGTCTTCAGACGTTGGTGATAGTTGCAGCTATTCGTTTCAAAGCCGTCTTCAAACGTTGGTGATGGCTACAGCTATTTGTTTTCAAATTGTTTATGTGGTATTTTTCAGAGCTTGATAATATTAGTCGCATAACACATTGCATAGGAAAGGACCCATAACATTTTCACCAGACCAGCGCAGTATTTCAGCGCAGATACACACGTTTTACATTTTGATGAAATTATATAAGAAACATAGCTTGTAGACGCTTTCACATTAGGTTGAATTGCAGACGTCTAATGACAAACCTGATTGAAGTTACGAACCTGATTTAAAGAGACCACCTAAAACTGCCAGGTACTGAAAACACTTTAAAAATCTAAGGGGTGCCAAGGACAAGATGCGGAGAACCCTTCTAGTTCTCTTCCGCATCGCGTCGCAGCTACTGTTGCACACTGAGCAGACAAGAATAAGGAAATGAAGGGCATGTTACGACATTCTGTTCGCTTCTTTCACATGTTGCTGCTGCATAGTAAGCTATAAGTTGCACATTTCTTAAAGCACGCAAGGAGATGTACGTGGCTTTGATATCTGTATGCGACCTCGTCATGCCAAACGCACCATGGTTAATGCTCGACCTTGCGGATTTAATTCCGAAAAATTTAAGGAAATATATCGCACTCCGAAATGCAATAGCTCACAGTTTTTTGAGGAAAAATTTCTTAACGATCGGACAAATAGGTCGCCTTAAGCTAATTTCTAAATTTGTTCATTTTCAGTTACACTCCTATTTTTTTCTTAAAAATGTAAAGACATTGTGCTTTCGTGTCGGCGTGTAAAATATGGGCGACAATTTTTTTTATTCTTTGGTTCATAATTTCAAGCAAACAACACTATTTCTGATGATTTTAAAAAACTAAACGCCAAGCATGAACCGTATAAAACTTGCATCGGCTGTGTGGGGTACGTAAAGCTTCGTAAAATTGCTTGAACTAAAGTAAAACAAACTATATTTCATTAAAAAAGCTTTACGTTACAAAAAGTGACCTTTTGCCGTGTATTCAGCCTTCACTTTTATGCTGAGATATTTTAACTAAATTGGAAAATGTGGTCTGTCTGGCAGGTAATAATCTTATCCTTTCGGTCGCTGATTTTCTCCCAATGCTTTTTTTCGGGCAAAGAAAAGAATTCGGAAGTGGACCGCCTATCCAGCCAGTCATTGTTGACCCCGTAATGAACGCGCGACACGCTCTCCTCATTTCCAAAGCGGGAGACGTCATTTGCACTCCTTTCTGATTAAGTGAGGAATCTACTTCACAATGACTAAACGTTCCCAATCTTGTACTGCAGAGGCAAGAAACGATCAAAAATTGGCAGTCGCTCATCTCGGCTATGCCAGGATATACGTAGCAAAAGCTAAGTCGCCGTCTATACTGACGCCTCAGCTGCGGTTGCGGCGCACGCGAGCTCTCCTTTTCAATCCTCCGATCCCGGCCGCGGCGGCTGAACTTCTTTGGAGGAGAAATTCGAGGACCGTGTACTGTGCGATGTCAGTGCACGTTAAAGAACCCCAGGTGGTCGAAATTTCCGGAGCCCTTCACTACGGCGTCCCTCGTAGCCTTAGTCGCTTTGGGACCTTAAACCCCATAAACCAACCAACCGACATGTTATCAGGCATGCGATGCAGCTGGCGAAGCGAGCAGAGGCGAGCGCAGCGACGAGGCGCGCGGTGTGACGTCATAGCAAGCGGCGGCGGCTCCGCGGTGAGGCGCGCGGTGTGACGTCATGCCAGATGGCGCGGCGAGCGCGTTAGCGACGTCTGCCAGCTGCGGCGGTTGCTAGGCGACGGCTCAAGGCCGGTCTCTGGGCCTCCTCGGAGCACCGCCACAGCGAAATCGCAAGTTCGTGGCCAATGCAGCTTCCGCTACAAAAGCAGCTGTCATGTTAGCGCCTGTGTATACAAACCTAGAGGTGTATTTTCTAAGGATTCATTTTGTTTATAATTGTTCTTGCACCAGTCATGACTGACGACGCGTTGAAATGATATGAAAACCAGAATTAATCGTTACAAAACGCGGGCCCCTTTGAGGTTTTTTGGGTATATAACTTGCAGCTCGGAGTTCATTTTTGCAGAGAAAGCTACATTGGCCACGAACTTGCGATTTCGCTGTGGCGGGGCTCCGAGGAGGCCCAGAGACCGGCCTTGAGCCGTTGCCTAGCAACCGCCGCAGCTGGCGGACGTCGCGCCATCTGACATGACGTCACACCGCGCGCCTCGCCACGAATCCGCCGCGGCTGTTGGATATGATGCCAGAGACACTTTCTTTAATCCGTACATGTACTCCATATGGTTCCCGGAGCAGTACAGCCCCGTCTGTTCTCTCTGTAGGCACCAAAAGGCAGACACACCGCACATCCTCATGTACTCAAGACAAGCCATCGCACAGTCTGCAGCTCTCTACCCAATCTCAGTGGGAGGCCGCGCTGCTCAGCTCGGACCCGGAGGTTAAACTTCGAGTCACAGAGCGAGCCGAAGAGGCCGGCCGGCCACCTGGCGTCCGGCCTGGAAGAGGAGCCCACCGCGGGGAGGGGAACATCCCCCCAATCCGCGCCTAAGACCTCTTCTTTAATGAAGTTTACCTCCTCCTCCTCGTCGTTGCTCTTGCCTTCGCTCGCTCCGCCAGCCGAAATGCGACGCCGCTACCGAAATGTCAGTAGATGAAACTGCTTTCGCTAAGTATATCCTGGCCTAGCTGAGCTAAGCCACTGCCATTTTCGGGTACCCGCTTCTACTGAGAATTGCGCAGCAGCATTACCTAAACAAGTAAAAGTGGCAAGGAGACAGAATCGGCTGAAAGCGCCGTGACTACACGCCGGTCCATTTAATTTCATCGGCTGAGTGAATGGTGTAGTAAGGAGGAAGAGTCGTGTTGGCACCAAAGCTTTGTGATCACACCGTGAGGTGGCTCAGAAGGAGATCTCTGACAGTGGCAGAAAGGTGTGTGTCATATGCTTCAATGAATGTGTATACGTCGACTTCTGCTATGTTGTGTGGAAGCCGTAGTGACTCAATGGTCATGGCGCTCGGCTGCTGACCCTAAAGACGCGGATTCCATCCTGGCCGTGGTGGTTTAATTTCGATGGAGGTGGAATTCTGGACTCGCCGCGATGTCTCAGTGGTAAAGGCACTCGTCTACCGAGCCGGAAAGTACAGAATTCCACCTCAATCGAAATTAAACCGCCACGACCGGGATGGAATCCGCGTCTTTCGGGTCAGCAGCCGGCCATGTCTCAGTGGTAAAGGCGCTCGTCTAACGAGCCGGAGTACCCGCCGCGGTGGCTCAGTGGTAAGGCGCTCGTCTACCGAGCCGAAGTACCCGGATTCGAACCCGACCGCGGCGGGCCGCGTTTCGCGAAACTCAAGAGGCTCCCGTGTGCTGTGCGATGTCAGTGCACGTTAAGAACCCCCAGGTGGTCGAAATTATTCCGCAGACCTCCACTACGGCACCTCTTTCTCTCTTTCTTTCCTCCCTCCCCTTATGGCGCGGTTCAGGTGTCCGCCGTGATATGTGAGGCAGATACTGCGCTATTTCCTTTCCTCTAAAACCAATTTACCAATTTGCGAGCCGGAATACTCGTGGTCGAATCCGACCACGGCGTCCGCGTTTTGGTGGAGGCGGAACGAAAAAAATGGCGGGGGGCTTAGCTTTGGTTAAGCCTGGTAGGTTGCGAAAGCGCGCAGCGCCTCCAACTGAAGGAACGCAGTGCGCCGCGTCTACAGGTCACGCGTGGCTACCGACTTTTTGAGGAAAGGAAATGGCGCAGTAATTCTCTCTCACCTCGGTGGACACCCTAACCGCACCGTAAAGGAAGGGAGGAACGCCACCACCCGTTCGGCGCGATGCCATGTTGTTGCGACTGAAAGAAAGAGAACTTGTGGAACGCCGCCGGGCTCGCCATTCTGCGGCATAGGCGCGTTGCTTAGCCAACCGCTCTTGCCTTTCTCTTTCTTCATCTGTCTCCTCGGCACGGCGCCGGCGTTTGCGCGCAGCACGTCGCTCCAGCGGCGCCTTGTACAACTCCTCAGACATGACTAAGCAGAGCGCCCCTGCGGCGCCCTGTGTATCCTCTCCTAGCGAGCGTCCTCACGCGGCGGGCCGAGGAGGCCGTCACGTGGTAGCCGCCGCGCCGAGCGAAGGAACGACTACGGCCAAAGAGACGAATTGGGGCCCCTGCTCTCCTCTAATCGTGACGTCACGCTGTCACGTGGTTGTGCCACGTGACAGCGAAGGAACGACCTCCGCCGACGGCGGAAAAGTGCAAGCAATATTGCTTTCGCAATAAAAGGCGCCCATGTGCTGTTCGATGTCAGTGCACGTTAAAGATCCCCAGGCTGTCAAAATTATTCCGATGACCTCCACTACAGCACCTCTGTCTCTCTTTCTTCTTTCACTCGCACTTTCCTCCCTTTCCTTACGGCGCGGTTCAGGTGTCCACCGAGATATGTGAGACAGATACTGCGCCATTCCGTCCCTCAAAAACCAATTTACCAATTTATTTAAATTCTGTAGGCCCGTGTACTGCGCGATGTCAGTGCACATTAAGGAACCCTAGGTGGTCGAAATTTCCGGAGTCCTTCACTACGGTGTCCCTCATAGCCTTAGTCGCTTTGTGACGTTGAACTCCGTAAACCTAAACTTCTGTTATGTTGTTGTAAGTGGCTATTTATTATAAAAAACATAACAAAGCAAGGAAAACCGCACGGAACAGCGAGGTGAGAAATGTTCTATTGATGTCTGCCAGTGTGAAAAGAAGTTCGCATAAAAACACTGCAAAAAAAGTCGGTGTTTACTTGTGTGTCCTTTTAGTTGATGTCCTAGCAGCGTGGGATGTTACGCCGGCGTGAATTACGTAGTCCATACCCTGAGTAGAGACGCATTGTTTTCGCCAGCGACATTGACCAGAAAAGCCGCTTGGATTATGTACACTTCCCTTAACCCTGGTAGCTCATGGCGTTGCTACAACATTGCACCAGTGTTACCTGCGTTGTCCTTTGTAGCACAATGTTTAATTACTTGTTAAAATGTTAGAGCAACATTGCAAAATGTTGAGCAACATTAGCACACTTAATTAATACAGTGATGTTGTTGAAACATTATAGAAGAGATGCTCCTGCAGTATTCGACAACAACATCGCTACAACGTTACACACGCAACTAAGAAGGACAAGACTTATCAGGGGTGTGGCATGGTTTAAGCCGAGCCACGTGAAAAACATCAGTCACAGGGCGGGTGGGTGACGTCGCAGAAGAGACCGGACAAATATCGTACGCAGTGGCGAACGGCCAAGCGTTTCGGCTTGGGCGTGCGGGAATGATGGCGCCAGGAGAGCGCGCAGCTAGCGCAGCACAACGGCGACGCCGCGAAACGCGGGAACGGGCACCGAATGGTTGATCGCGAGTTTGCTCACCCAGTGAACGCTGCGGCTTATTGTTGCAGTGCCGCGTGTCTGCGGCAACGTTGTCAGCTCTAACGCATGCAGCTCACATCTCTTTTATTGCGAAAACAATATTCCGCTCATGAACGGCCTTCCGCGTAGCGGCGGCTGGTAGCCACGTTTGACCTACAGAATGACCTCTGACGTCATACCAGGGTGACAGATGGGCTACCAAGTCGAGTCATCGCGCAACGGCGGCCGGTAGCCACGCGTGACATTTAGAATGACCTATGACGTCATGCCAAGCCTAGTGACGCCATAGCGTGACGTCATACCATGGTGAGAGATGGGCTACCAAGTCGAGTCGTCGCCCAGCGGCGGCCGGTTCGAACCCGACCGCGGCGGCCGCGTTTCGATGCAGGCGAAACGCAAGAGGCGCCGGTGTGCTGTGCGATGTCAGTGCACGTTAAAGATCCCCAGGTGGTCGAAATTATTCCGGAGACCTCCACTACGGCACCTCTTTCTCTCTTTCTTCTTTCACTGCTACCTTCCTCCCTTCCCTTACGACTCGGTTCAGGTGTCCGCCGTATATGTCAGACAGATACTACGCCATTTCCTTTCCTAAAAAACCAATTTACTAATTTACCGGTAGCCACGCGTGACATTTAGAATGACCTATGACGTCAGCCATGCCAAGTGACGTCATAGCGTGACGTCATGCCAGGGTGAGCGCTGGGCTACCAAGTCGAGTCGTCGCACAGCTGCGGCCGGTAGCCACGCGTGACCTGTAGACGCGGCGCACTGCGTTCCTTCTTTTGGAGGCGCTGCGCTTTTGCTTTCGCAACCTACCGGGCTTAACCAAAGCTAAGCCCCCGCCATTTTTTTAGCACCCCCCCCCCCATACCTGACCCAGGGAGCCACTTATGCGACTTCCTTTCCTTCAAATCATCGGAGTGTAAAACGTTGTCCACGTCAACGACAGTGAACACACTGAAGGACGACGGCCTATGGTTTCAGTGCCGCGCTTCTGCCACAACGTTGTCAATGCCAACGCATGCAGCGCACATCTGTCACTACCGCCACGTAGCTTAAAGCACGATTGGGGTGTCCACTGTTCCAAGAGGGCAGTTATGCTCTTTCCTCTCCTTTGCTTTATCTGAAGGTCAAATAATAATAATATTAATAATGATAATTTATTTCGGTTAATGAAATACAGAAACCGAGGACGTAGAGGCTAAAGGTGTTAAACAACTGAAGAGGGAGTGTCGACCTGGACAAAGACATTCAACAACAGCAACAAAGAGCATTAATTCCGGAATTCATGTGCATTGAACAAGCACAAAGCCATTTAAGGCAGCTCAAAACCAACATACGCTCGTATTAAGCAAAGAAGATGTAAATCACGGGAAGACAACGTAGATGTTAAAAACCACACAGGGGGAGTCTGTGTAGTCTTCGAAGAGAAGTTTATTGGACTGATTATTCATACAAAGGGACCATAGTCCCTCACAAAGACAAAAGCAACAAGGCAGCGACTAGTGCCGCTCGGTACAAACAAGCTATGAAACAAAAACACGACGGCGACTGCTGTCGCCGTTCACACAAAATCATTAGTTTACCTACTGGAAGCCAACATTGTATGAACTGCGTTTTGAAAGTTGTTTAGTGCACAGTTTTCGAGGGCTAAATCTAGCATTCCGCGATGTGTGTTTGATAAGTTTGGTATCTGATAGTTTAACTTCTGAAAACCGTAATTTGTACGGGGTTTACAGGCTTGGTAATTGTGTCACCGGAAATCATAGGCTGAACTTGAAATTTGATACTGTTGCTCAAAATCATGTTTATCTGCTGTAACTAGCCTTTTATTGTAGTACATTGCCAGTTTCTTCTTGCAGTTTGGTTGTATGGTTAACATGTTATATCTTAAATGAAGGTAGTGCGTGTCCTTACTAAAAGGAATATCTGCAATCGCATCAAGCGCTCATCTCAGCAAGGCGAGAATTTTCTTCTGGTTTGTGGTGGTAGTTGCACCCCAGTCCAAACCAAACCAAACCAAACTTTATTTTATTTTACAAATGTGCATACAGTCTTTAGGATGAGCCACAGGCCAAAAGCTAAAGAAAATAGCAATGTAGTACCGCTAAAAAGTCATTCGTGACTGTCATGTTAAACAAACAATTAATATTCACAGCGCCTAGCTCTGAGTGAGCCATTCAGATTATTCAGTGAGACGTAATCATAATACAAGTATGAATGAAAAAGGGAATCAAAATGTTACCGAAGACACTTTGGAAATTCTTAAGTTTGCTGGCGAAAGTCTTGTGGTCAGCCCACGGCCGCTTCCCCGAACCGCTCGGCGCGGAATCACACTGGGCCGCTTCGAAGCCATGCGTCTCACTCACACCACGGCAACGAGACGTCTGGAGAAGTAGCCGTGTGCAGCTGCCAGCGCCGACGCGCGCGCGCTCGTTCTACCGCTACTGTGTGGCGTCACGGTTGCTATGCACAGCTGCGCCCCCCACCGGCGCACCGGTTGCTAAGGAGAAGAGGAGGTTGCGCCACGATTCCAGCGCGCGGACGGACACCGCGAGGGTGAGCGATTACAGGCTTTCGCCTTCATATATTTGTAATTTTACCTTATCTGGGGACAGGTTTCTACATTTTGTTAGTACACCCACGGATCGGACGGTCTTTGGGCGCATGTATTCCGTATGGGCAGTCCAAACGAGATGCTCTTGAAACATGACGCCTAAAAATTTTATCTATGTTTCTTGGGTAAGACGACTATTTTCAAATGTGCCGGGAAACTTACTGTCTACTTTCCTATTTTTAGCTCTAAATAGAATGTAATTTGGGTTAGCCACGTTTAATGCTGGTTCATTTGATTCTAGCCACAATGACAGTTCTTGTAGCCAGGCGTTCGCCATTATCTGTAAGTCCTGACAGCCATGTCCAGCGAAAAATATGTTAATGTCGTCTGCATAAATATAATGTCCTTGGTATGGGGTAAATTAACTATGTCATTTATGTAAATTAGGAACAGAACTGGTCCCAAAATAGACAACTGGGGAACACCAGTGGTGGCAAGACGTATGTGGGAGCTTGCGTTATTGAGTTTGGTGAACTGGATCCGGTTACTGGGTAGCTTTGAATCAGCTCTAGTGCAATTTCTCTTATCCCGCAGCAACTTAATTTCCTGAGTAAAATATTGTGATTGACAGAATCAAAGGCATTACGGAGATCTAAAATATTCCTAGAGTTATAAGCTTATTTTCATGATTCTCAAGAGTTCGCTCTTTTATTTCCAGCAGTGCAGACTCGGTTGTTCAGTTTTTCTGAAAACCGTATTGTTGGTTTATAGTTATATCGTTTCTATTAACGTGATCGTAGAAACGGCGATTTATTATATGCTCGGCCACCTTTGAGAATACTGTTAAGGCGAAAATAGGCCTGTAATTGACCAAACTGCTTACATCACCTCCTTTATGTGAAACAGTAACAGGAGCAATTTTCATTTTGTCGGAAAAGCAGCCGGCACTAAGCATGCAGTTACATATACGAGCGACAATGTCCGCTGTAGATTTAATTGGTCTTGTTGAGACGTTGTCTATGCATCATGAAGAGACGTGATGATGTTAATTACTTCGCTGCCGCCTCAAGGTGGTAGAAAAATGCAATCAACTAATATGCTGGATAAGTAAGTCGTCGGGTCTTTGTGGTTATCTCCTATGTGTGAAGACTTACGAGAAGCGACAAAGTAGTCATTAAACTTATTTGATAAATCTGTGCCGCAATAATCACTATTGCCAATTTGAAGTGTAGGTAGCATGTTGTTTTTTATTCGGCCAAGTAAATTATTTAATAACTGTCACGTTTCATTGAGCTGTTAGACTCAGCAAACATGTTTGTATAATACCCTGTACGTGCCGTTTTTATATCAGCACCAAGTTTATTTCTATTTTTATTTTAATTCACGAAATAGTTCAGCATTTTTGTCTTTGCGAAGGCCGCAAACATCCAAATCTTTTATTTAATTCTCTTATACAGAGCGCCACTAATCCACGGCTTTCTAGATCTTTTACTTTTCCGATAAGAACCTTCTGGAAAAGCTTGGGTATAGAGTCTGTTTATAACTTCCATAAATAAATCAAACGAGTTATATGGGTCTGTCTTTTGTTCTCTGCCCCCCCCCCCCCCCCCCCGTCCTCACTGATGGCATGATAGCGAAAATGGGCCAAACTTTCCTCATCAATTCTTCTGTATGTGATCTGTCGAGCTTCAGAGTAAGATCGCGTGTTAGAGCAAAGTAAAAATAGGCATGTGTCCCTCACTCCAAGCGTTAAAACATCACAAAAAATGTGTCGGCTTATGTCATTCGTGAAACAAACATCTATCAAACTGCTTGAACTATCTGTGATTCTTGTAGCAGATTCAATTAGACTCTCATAATTATGGCAATGTAGTACCGCTAAAAAGTCATTCGTGACTGTCATGTTAAACAAACAATTAATATTCACAGCGCCTAGCTCTGAGTGAGCCATTCAGATTATTCAGTGAGACGTAATCAAAGATTTCATCGAGGAAGGTAGTGAACTAAGAAACATTACCAGAAGGCGCACGATGAGCAACAGCGGCTAGTAAACCGCGGCAGCTTACGGTTAGCACCTCAAAATCGGTGTTAATAACGGAATATTGTGGAACTTCGCGATATGCAATATTGCTCTTTAGAAACAGCGACACACTGCCTCCACTTTTCCCCCTCCGAAACAAAGATAAACTATTGTAATTTCCGATGCGTGGTACCTCCGATCCATTCGTAAACCAGGCCTCAGCAAAAGCCAGAGCATCGAACTGAATAGAGAATTCGTCAAGATAAAGGATTATTTCATCGATTTGTTGCGCAGGCTTCGAGCATTTAAATGAAAAAGTGACAAAAACCTTACATTATGCTGCAGAGATTCTTTCACACGCGTGTTAAATGATCCTGTGTCCAAGTGCACTGTCATGTCTTGGGAACAGCATTATTTGCAAATAAGCTACTATATTTTATCAAGGCCGCTTTCCTCCATGATGACGGTAACACTGTCTCCAGTCTTCTTTGGCGTGAATATCGGTTCAATTTTCTGCCAATTAAACTGATAGCAAAGATACTTCGCCTTTTTGCGCGTGAGCCAAAGGAGTCGCTTATTCACATCTTTCAAGTTATCGTAGAAGCGAATATCGGTATAGTTAAATACAAAGGTCGCGGTATGGCCTGTTAGTCCGATCGCACGTTGGTCAGCGGTACTTCGTCCGCTCGTCCTGCGACACGTTGCCGGTTGGGGCAGCAACTCCAAACTTCTTGGGAAGCAAAAAGAACTGATTTATTGCGGACGAGACCAAAACACAACGAACTTAAGAAAAAGGCGGTTCAAAGAAAGGCTGTCAAAAAGGGCTGTTTAAAAAAAGGGCTGTAGAAAAGCGGCCGAGACTGAGACTCGGCGCGCTCCCCCCCGCTCTTTGTTTGCAGCGGTTTTTATCCCCTCGATAATTGGGCGGAGCTTTAATAAACCGGCTCTCGCCCAATTCCAACCAATACTGCTGCAGTGGCACTGCACATACAAGTAGGCGGAGCCCAGTGCTCGCTAGAGCCCGACTCTGGAGGCGCCACTGCTTAGCTAGACAGTCGGGGGTTTAAGGAGTCGTCGACCTTATTGTCCCTATTGTCCCCCACCCCCACTTCTATGTTTGTCAAGGGATCCTTTCAAGGGGTCGTCGGCCCCTTGGTCCCCGACAAGGCGGTCGCGGTCTTTCCCGCAGCCTTGGACGGCATCCGAAGCGCGCGACCCGCTGTCGCCATTCCTAACCCCTCCCGACTTCAGACGGACACGGTAGCGGGGGAATTAGCCTACGGGCGCCGTAGGCTTCTGCCTTAACACCTCCCCACCAAGAATGTTGGGTGGACGCTCGCCGTACACACAACATACCAAAGCGCTCAAAAGTACCAAAGACCCGGCCGTGAACAGCAAAAAAAAAAAAAAACCCGACAGCACACACACACACAAAAAAAAAACGGATCTCAACTGAGCACTGTACGAACAATATAAAAAAAGGAGCGCTTCTGCGTCCTACTAACAACTGCACAAAGAGCATGTTCAAGACCACGTGATGCATGCATCAACACTCATACTCCTTAACTTCTTTTCACAAGCCACCACAACAGTCGAAACACTCGTAGCATAGGAGTCCAACATCAATGCACTTGAGTTCACAGTAGACAAAACAGCATGAGCTTGTCCAATTTTCAGTCTCTTGGCTGTAAACTGCTCATGTTCCCCCACTCTCACCCTCTGCCCCATCGTGTGCTCGAGCCAAATAACATTTTTGCGCTTATCGCAACCTGGCAGTGGCAGAGTGGGCTAAGGCTGTCGACTGTGGACATCAGGCGTTCGTCGCTAGCCACCAGGATCAAACACATTGTTGGTTCGCTTGAAAGTGAACATTTCGTGTTGCAACGTGCACAGTCGTAGCATTCGTCCTTTCCAGTTGCGTAGCTCATGTTCTACATCGGCGGGGCCGCCGCCCGTGCGCGCATATGGGGCGCAAGCCTCCGAGAAAGCCTCTAAGCTCTCGTTCACAAAGGGCCTCTTAAAAAGTGGTACGGCCGGCTCCACCAGTTCACCACCAGCGACATCTGGGTTTGCGATCCACCTGTTGCGCAAAACCGCAAGGTGATCGCGGCATGGGTCGCGGTACGACCCTATCAGCGGCGGTGTACCCTCGCCTCCTTCAGGGAGTAAGATGAATCCGTCGTCGTCGTCATTGCTCAGACTCCATTCATCTACGCCGAGGCCTATCGCGGCGTTACACGGGTCTGATTTTTCCGACTCAGAACAGCCGCACTTACCCAGCTGTGCTGCTGGCTTCTCCGACACCGTTGTGAGTGCTGCGCATGGTGTCTGAACACACATGGCGCTTTCATCCAACCCTGTCTGGCATACCGGCGTTTCAGTTGCCAACAAAAGGTCGCAGTGGGCAACCCGGCCGGCCGAGCATTCCATCTTGTCGCGCTCTTCAGTGCCATTAGTATCACTAACAGCATGCTCGGCTGCCTCGGAACATACCACCTGCACCGTCTGATCACTGGCCGAATTCTTCCCAGGCACATCCGTGGAGCTCACCTCCACCTTGAGATTCAAAGACTCCTGGTCTTTGTCAACAATAATGCCTGACTCCACAACTCGCGGCTCCTCGACGCTAGTGATCGCTGCCTTGTCTGCAGGAACCCGAGGTTCCTCTTGACTGCTCTCTGACGGAACCGACTGACTTCTGCTGCTGCTATCCTCTATATTCACCTCCTCGGTTAGCGTTTTATCAGCGTCATCCGCGCTAATAAGGCATGGCTGTGTCTGTGCCGGCTCCGGCAGTGCACTAGACGCTCTTCGTGAGCGTTGCTCCTCCTTAATCCGTTTCCTCTCCTGCCGTAGCTTCTCTTCGGCTATCGCTAACTGACGCTTGAGGTCTAGAATGTACGCGTCGCTTCTCTCTTTTGCTCTGGCTCGCTCAGCCTCTGACATTGGGGCTCGCTCATGGCCATCCCAATATCCACAGCCATAACCACTTCGCCAGCCTAATGTACTCATTGCGCCTCGGTTACTTTAACCTTGCGGCTCAAGCACTCCTGAGGCAAGTAAAGTGAGACTGGAGAAACTCACTCTGTTACCGGGCTGTCGATCATGGCACTTGCAGCGCAGCAGCGGCAGGTTGCGTTCATAGGCGCAAATGAGTAGCCGGCATCCAGGGCTCGCAGTTGTCCCACCACGTCCTCGCAGTGGACGGAGTCGCCAATCTCAGGTGCCGCCGAGGTCGCGGCGCTTCGCTCCGTCGGTCTCGCTTCGCTCGCTCCTTGGCGCTGTCGCGGAGTCTTGGCTCCGAGGCCTCTCGCAAGGGTATCGCCTCACTTGTATCTTGGTCCCCGGGGCTTCTTACCAAGATGTTGCCCCGTCAATCTTCCAGAAGGTACTGCCTCCAACCGCTCGCAGAAAGCCGCTCGGACTATCCCGGTCACGGCACCAGTTAAATACAAAAGGTCGCGGTATGGCCTGTTAGTCCGATCGCACGTTGGTCAGCGGTACTTCGTCCGCTCGTCCTGCGACACGTTGCCGGTTGGGGCAGCAACTCCAAACTTCTTGGGAAGCAAAAAGAACTGATTTATTGCGGACGAGACCAAAACACAACGAACTTAAGAAAAAGGCGGTTCAAAGAAAGGCTGTCAAAAAGGGCTGTTTAAAAAAAGGGCTGTAGAAAAGCGGCCGAGACTGAGACTCGGCGCGCTCCCCCCCGCTCTTTGTTTGCAGCGGTTTTTATCCCCTCGATAATTGGGCGGAGCTTTAATAAACCGGCTCTCGCCCAATTCCAACCAATACTGCTGCAGTGGCACTGCACATACAAGTAGGCGGAGCCCAGTGCTCGCTAGAGCCCGACTCTGGAGGCGCCACTGCTTAGCTAGACAGTCGGGGGTTTAAGGAGTCGTCGACCTTATTGTCCGCCACCCCCACTTCTATGTTTGTCAAGGGATTCTTTCAAGGGGTCGTCGGCCCCGTGGTCCCCGACAAGGCGGTCGCGGTCTTTCCCGCAGCCTTGGACGGCATCCGAAGCGCGCGACCCGCTGTCGCCATTCCTAACCCCTCCCGACTTCAGACGGACACGGTAGCGGGGGAATTAGCCTACGGGCGCCGTAGGCTTCTGCCTTAACAGGTATCATTTTCCCTGATTAATTTGCCTTTAGCGTGCCATTGCTCTTTGTGTTTCCGGTTATTGAAGCGAATGAAATGGGCGGAGGCTTGTCAGCTCTTGTAGGAAACCGATGAATGTCTTCAACGCTAACGTCACAGCGAGGTCCTAACCCATAAACGCACCTGGCTCATAAACCAAAAAAACGCACCTAGCTGAGCACGAGGCAGCGACACACAATAATGCATGACAGTAATATTCTATCTCTTTCCTCGGTAAAGACAAAAAGGGCGTGTTGACACAATTTTTTATTTATCGAGTAAAAAGAACGGGCTATCTATCAGGTCTAATGCACACGTGGTAATGTTACTGTCTTGTTCGGTTTGATTTATGGGGTTTAACGTCCCAAAGCGACAGAGGCTATGAGAGACGCCGTAGTGAAGGGCTCCGGAAATATCACCCACCTGGGGTTCTACAACTTGCACTGACATCACACAGTACACAGGCTTCTAGAATTTCTCCTCCATAGAAATTCGACTACCGCGGCCGGGATCGAACCCGCGTCTTTCGAGTCAGCAGCCAAGCACCGTAACCACTGAGCCACCGTGGCGGGCTGTTACTGTCTTGCAGTATTGTGTGTATTATTGTGTGTCGCTGCCTCGTGCTCAGTTTGTCGGGGTTTGTTTCTTGTTCTTTTTTTGTCATGTTAAAGACCCTTCTCTTCTTTCACGTAATAAAACTAGTTGGAAGTCGGCCCCTTGTGTGTCCGTATTCGTGTCTCGTCTTGTTGTCCTGTCTTCTTCGTGGAGTTTTATTATGACTGATTCCAAGAATCAACTAGCCCAACTTCATGCTTTACTTGAGTTCATATTGCTCCTGATAGTACGTACGGCGACAAGATCCATGGTCGGTGTTGGAGAACATATATCAGCGATTTTGCGCTGATATTTTGGATAAAGAATGCACTGCATATTATTTATCAGAGTGCAATGAAATTCGTTGGTTTCGGGCAATAGCGGCGAGGCGCTGGTCTCTTGGGGCGATCATACGCGCTGTACCAGATGCCCGAGTCTGTTTATTTTGCTCACGCATTACGTAAGAAATGCTGGAGTCACCTGCGCTCACAACGTGGCAGCATGAACGCCTGAACGTGCAAGTACATAGCAAGTACATAGAATAAAAAATTTACCGAAGACACTTCGGAAATTCTGAAGTGTGCTTGGCGAAAGCCTTGGGGTCAACCCACTGCCGCTTCCCCGAACTTCTTACCGCGGAATCACTGGGCCGCTTCGGAGCCATGCGTCTCACTTACTGGACTGCAACGAGTCGTCTGGCGAAGGAGCGGCAGGGCAGCTGCCACCGCCAACGCGCTCGCGCTCGATGTAGCGCTACTGTGTGTCGTCACGGTTGCTATGCCCAGCTGCGCTAGCTGCGCCCCCCACCGGCGCGCCGGTTGCTAAAGAGGGGAGGAGGTTGCGCCGCTGCGCGGAGGAGAGGCCACAGTTGGCACGATTCCAGCGCACGGACGGTCACCGCCAGCATGAGCCATTAAAGGCTTTCGCCTTAAAATTTCAGCAGTGCCGCTGTCATATCGTGGAGTTAGGTAGCAGTAGCTAGGGGGAACAATGACCGATGGTGTGGCACTGAAGTTCAAAAACATTTTTTCTCTCCTTAAAGAAAAAAAACACTTCGATAATGTCTTAAAAACAACTCGATAATCACAATAACATCTGTCAGACGGGCTTGTACCTTCTCTTTGGAGGCCTCAGTACGAAATTTAAGGCCGAAAACGCTCAAAACGCTGCTTTTCAAAATCTTAAAAAGTTTTGCTGAAATTTGGATTTCGGTATGTCAGTTAAAACATTTTTACCACGTAGTACATTTCCTACGCAATCGAATAAAAGTTTTATATTTCTCAGGAATACCGCACATGTTTTCACAAAAATATTCGCAAAAACTCAGCTTCCTAGACTGAAATAATGAACTAAAAATTCGTAAAAATTTCTAGCCGATTTGCTAGCCGATACGAGGAAATGTTTCAAGCATAAAATAAAAATAATCTATATTAGGTGAATGCAGAAATGACGCCTAGTTTGCACGCGCCTGGAAAATTAAAGGTGCTATTACGGGACAGGAAAACTATTTCCGAAAAGTATTTTGGAAAATTGCTCCCGAAAGCAGTAAAGTTCCATAATTTTCCACAAGAAATCGCTCAATGTCGAGCACGAACTCTGGTGCGGTTGGCATAGAATGGCCCTAAACTCTTCTATAAGGTTGTCGACATTTACGAAAGACGTTTGACGATTTTTCCGAGTTACCCTGAAAGTGTCGCGTTAGACTTCGTATTCGCTTTTTTGGTCCGCGCGTTAAAACTGGGCCTTGCGGGCTATTGCGCTTTTTACAAATGCGAGGACAAACTACACGATGCGCTGATGTCGCCACAGAGCCACAGAGTCCTTTTAAGTTATTTTAACTTTTTTAGTTCTTATAAAGAATCTTTGCTGTAGTGTTCGGGTTTAATTTGCAAATGGCAATATTTTTTACTCACTGCAAGGAAGTATTGAAGGGACCTGGATGCAGGTAGGAATTTTTGCCTGAATGGTTCAGTCTTCAATTGCAGGACCTCTGAAATGCAGATGAAAAGTTGTCCCTTCAGCGAGTACAGTTCCAGGTATCGAAACGGCGTCTTGGGGCTGCATGGTAGAAATGAAAGTCGTTAGGAAGACAGCCAGACGGGTGACCAAAAAAATGAACGCAAAAGGCCTTTCCATGGTCTAGCTTCCATCAATGAAACGGAATAAATCGTCAATAACGGTCATACCCACATTTAGCGGTGATCCACTGGTCCCTTCTACTGACACATGACACTTCGTACTGGGAATATCGGACGAGGACTTACCTAAATATTCGTAAGTAAACCCGAAGTACGCTTATCCTGTAATATTTTTCTCTCAAGATGTAAGTCACGAGACATAAAATACATGAGATCACTAGTTCTGTTTCACAAAACGCAGAGGACTGCCACAGTGAACGAAGTCAAAAAAGAGAAAACCAAACTGAAATTAAGCAAAGAATAAGACACTTTGAAATACTTCAACAAAACTTCACCACTTTAGACATAAAATTCGGCACTTCTTACTTTTTTTCAAAATTCCCTGCGTGATCCAAACTACCAATTTGACCTAGCAGTTCGAAGACAGCTGCTCTTTACTGCAGTGGGATTAGGAGGTCCATATGTTGTGGAGATAGTTATAGCAATAACTTGCATCCCCTGCTGCCCTCTGCACTTTCCCATGCGCATATGCCTGCCTTCTTGCTTCGTTGCTGCCGAATCTTGAACTCTATTGGCTGAACTAAAGTCGCTTTTGTTTCTGGGAGGCCACGGGATGCCGCTGTATTGCATAAAGTTAGAAGGCCTTATTTTTGCGATAATAAAAAAAGAAAGTATCTTCGTTTTTCGCTTTTTTTCGCCACAGCCGCTGCAACAGGTTTCAATTTCTCATGAGAAAGGAAATTCGCGTGATACGTGCGGTTATGGTCACACTTGAAGATAGATGGCTTCATAGATTGGCAAAAGTTGGCATTACTAGAAATTCAGAGGTAAAGCAGCGAGCCAAGGGGAAAGGAATCGAAAACACTCACAAAACGGAACTCATTCATAGGGACTACTGGGTACGATAGATCAATCGCACTGTGGCAGATTATTCTGCCTACAATCGATCAGGAAGTACGACGAATGATCGCCCAGGTCTTCTGTCGGCATTCACCCAGCAGTCCCCAAGCATTCCTGTCTGACTGTAGCCACTCTTTCTCGGGCTTTTAATATTCATGGGATTCTTTAAGGGGAAGAGACGCAAAAAGGTCAAACGATGACTTAGCCTTCATGAGGTTGCAATACCAGGCAGTGCTATCGTTTTCCGGTTGAAAAAGATATGAGCTTCCAGGACACAAACCGTTACGTTGGCACAAGTTTCTAAAATTATCTTTACCGGATGGCATCAATGTTTTAGCAAATTTTTAAACGCGAAGCTATAATATCTCGGTAAAAGGTGAGGATATGTTTTAACTGCATCCAACAGTTTCACATTGGGCAAGATCAGTGCTTAAATTTGTACCGGTGCCCTACATGATGGAATCTTAAAAGAGCCAAAACGTCGCACGAAATTATGGAGAAAACAAAAATATATTGCCCATTACTGAAGGAATCGAAGCTGTTACATCCGAGAAAAGTTGATTTATTATTTTATTTCGCTATTGAAAATCGTCTAAAAAATGAATCGATGTGCTGCAGTGAAATTTTTGTCAATGCTGAAGTATCCTACCACGTCCCCAAACCTCTGTGAAGTATCGGATATTGTGTTAAGAGCACAGTGTTCTGTTTATCAGACGTCTTCGTACTATTTATTATCACTCACGACATTTTCAGTACTCTCTTCTATGAAAAGTGACGCTTATTGTGCATCGCCGACCAAGTGCTTGGAGCTGCCATAACTAAATAGCCTCTTCGCGTTAAAGGCCTCGTCATACCCAAAATATTCTGCACAAAAGAATTTTTGAGCGCAAAGCCGTTCATGGATGCAATTTTTTCTTGTAATACAAGATTGCAC
The DNA here is from genome assembly GCF_055824585.1 of Amblyomma mixtum. Lineage (NCBI taxonomy): Eukaryota > Metazoa > Arthropoda > Arachnida > Ixodida > Ixodidae > Amblyomma > Amblyomma mixtum. Next base: position 71,643,622 of record NC_143020.1, on the reverse strand, counting down.
TATAACACTCAGTATATCCAAAGATCACTCGATGGCAGTCTTGCATTTTTTTTTTCTATTAACGTTTTTGCTGCCGTCAAAACCGTTCCACATTAGTTTTCCATGGCAGTATTAACTGTTTGATGCGATCGATGGAAACACTTCAAAAGAAAGGTTCTGCTACATATCACAAGAATGGACCATTACCTTATATATTTCCTTACCAGCATCTGAAAATTTTCCAATTTTCACAATTTTTGTCCGAGAGTGTTGGACATGTGTCCAGAAAATCCGCGGTCGACGTTGCGAGCGAAAAATCACGAGCATGACTCTAGCAGGTGCTGCCCGGAGAGCAACCTAGGAGGCATGGGATCGACACAGGGATCTACAGGACAACATAAGCCACGCGACGTTGCGGCGTCATCACAATCTGCCCATCCGCTGGGAGCACCTGCCATCGCAGGGCTGGGGCACATCTCTTAAGCAGAGATAAAGAATAAAATAAGAATAAATAATTAATTCTCACGATCGAGGTCATCGGTCAGTTAATGTGCCTGGCTACGCTTCAACATCTGTGAGAAAGGTTTGGCCGCGGGTTGTGGCTAGATTACATGCTCAAGCACGCCGCTAATAGCGACGCCTGACGGTTGGCTGCAGCAGTGGAGAAACGCTTCGCTGGAATCAAGCCACCGAAGCACACAAGGCAAGGCCAATGCATTGCGGTGGGAGCACCCATGTTCGTCGTCTCTTTCTCAGCTTTCATTTGTTTTATGGATATGAATATAGCTGGTGCGACAAGTGTGCACACTATCTGTGGGCATGGAAGTGCAGATTTTGAGTCTGTCTCACCCACAGCTTGTACGACAGCGCCTGCGAAGACGGATACCCGGTGATAAATTTAGCCTCTTAGCTCTCATCATGGTGAGGAAGCTACATTTGAAAGGATTTTGAGTTTTCTTCCAGTGGCGACCGCCTCACGTTGGAGTCGATGGTAACACGTCGGCATACCTTCGGCTGAAGAAGCCTGGTCTTATCCATCTCTGGTGGCTGTCCCAAAGGAGGAGAACTTCGCTAGGCAGTTAGTGGTGCAACACTTTTCTGAACTTCGGCCACTTTTGCACCTCTCTCGCGTTACGCGAGGTTTGCCGCGCGACAGAGCCAATCTTTTGTATCGAGTGCGCACAAACTCTGCTTGTACGCCGGTATGGTTTCACAAGATTCACCGAGCCACCTCATCTATGTATGTACACTGTGATGTGGCGGGTGATGTGAACGATTTCATTTTAGCATGCCCGCGTTTTTGTTCCGAGCGTGAGACACTCCTGGAAAGCCTGAGGAGACTAAAGGTTCCCATGGACGGCGTCTCACGCACCGTGTACCCTGGGGGCTCCCGATCTGAACGACGATTATTGTCACGATCGGTGTTGAAGTTTTGAGAGGACACTGGTCTTACGGATCAGTGGAAGGGACGAAATCCCTTAAATCAGTGACTCAGGCAGACCAATCGCCGACCGGCCTCAATAAGGCCAATCCCACCTGTGTATGTACGCCATCCCCACCACTACCGTGACCAAAGGCGCGAAGTCGTGACATGGGGAATCAATTATCACACCGCGACGTTGCCCTGGTGGTTTGAGCATCTGTCTAGCAGGTCGGAGGTGCGGGGTTCGGTCCTCAATGCCACCGGATACCCACACGTGATGCAATTGGTACAAACAATCCTTGGCCTGGTGCTGTCATTAAGGTATTTTTCTTTGCACAAGGTGCGATCAAGGACCACTTTACCAAAAATTCCACCCCAAAGAAGCCGAACACTAAGCCAGGGATTGCTTGTAGCTATTGCATCAACTGTGGGTACCCGGTGGCATAGGGGATAGAACATTGGACCTCCCTCATGCGAGATAGATGCTCACACCTATAGTCCAACGTCGCTATGTAAGAAGTGATTCTTCATGTCATGACCTCGCACTTTTGAGCATGTCCATAGATACTTTGCGCAATGCTCACAACAGCTATGTTCAACAGGACCTCGTAGCGCTGGCTCAATGATCTTTCCTAGCAGACGCGGTTGATGGAAAATACGGCGGAAGCTGGCAGGGGAGAAATAGTGGTTGTGGCCTTGTTTCTAGCAGAGCTGTCGCTCGCAAATATAACGTCAACCCGCGACAGGCTGCAGAGCGCGCAAATATTCAGCTCAGCTCTCGCTGAGTATACCTCATTGTGCGATAGCCCAGACATCAATTTTCCACTTGCACAGTAAATTTCAGGTTCTTTATCTTCCTTCCTCGCACCAGAGGTGCCACGCCAGAGACGGTTGGTTTTAACTCTAAGACTGAAGCTTATTTCTTCGCACCAGGGGTGCCCCGTCAGACACGCTCTCGTGATGAGTTGAGACGCAGGGGTAAGGCGAACACTTCAAATTTTATGTACAGTATTTACAATAGATACAAGTTAAGGCACTAGAGACAAATTAAAACAGCAAAGGACAAACAACAAAAAGGTGGAACTGGCTAATACTAGGGGAGGCCCCTACTCGGCATAGCCGAAGATGCATAGCATCTAACCTTAGCTCAGAACCCCGCTTCCAGCTCCGGGGCCCAGTTTTAAAGCCCTAAAAGCCCGGCCCACATTCCGTAGCACCCAATCATTCTACATTCTTCATATCATTGGCTAATCGAGAGCATGGTCAGCCCTCCAACTACCGTAAGGTAACCCCCTTTCCAGAAAAACAAACGCACGGTCGTGCCAGCATGTGCGGAGTAGAACGTTCTCTCCACCACAAAATAAAAATAAAAACAAACACAAATACACATTCGTGCCAGAACGTGCGCGAATCGGTTCCGCGGGGCGGGTGGACACCCGTACTTCCCGGCGCGTTCGCGAGCGGCCGCGTTCCAAGAAAGGAGACGCTCCGCTTTGAGTGCCCCCAGCCGCGTTCCAATGACCCCCGCGAACGCTACCGATCCCTTACACGCCCTTCCCAAGATTCTACAAAGGGCTCAAATGCCATTTTTAGAATTATAACAAAGGGATCGGTACGGGTCACAAAACCACCCTGTGGGTGACATACCGCGGATACACTAGCACTGGCACAAACAAAACCAAAAGCAAAATAATGCACATGGGCAACAACACAACATTAAGGAAAATTTTGCTTAAGGCACCAAGAAAACATAGGCAAATTGCACACTAAAATACACACAGTGGCATGCCTGCCGTGCGCCGTAACACGGCGTCCATGTACCCAGTTCACTTGCATCCACACCCACGTCCTGCTCGCGAACAAGCAAACACACACACAGACACTCGCAACTGGAGCGTTCAGTAGCACTGACATGGGGTCCGTTAGCGGCCACGTGAGCGTCCCTGGTCGCACCGAGCGTCCCTGTGTGCGTTCGAGCCCCCACGTGTCTCAATCGACACGATTAACACCTAATGGTCGCTATGCTCATTAGGCTGGCGCGGCAGCGGGGCGAGAATTCAAAAATTGCTGCCCTCCAGGATCGAAAACAATGTCCTGATCCTCGATAAGTCGAAATACTTCAGCACGCGACACACGAGGGAAAGCTTTCTCCGGCGCGCCGGTTCGAAACGCGTACTGCGTGAGGAACATAGTCCCTGTCCAGCCTAATCATATCAGTGCGACCACGTTTGCCACACGTGATTTGGCGTTCTTCAGCACGGAACGTACTGCTCCACGCGCTGACTTTCAACGTGAAGGCCACGCACCTGCCTCGAGCTACTCTGCCTTGCTTGGAGCCATTTGTCCCGTTCCTGCACGGGCAAACCTTGACGTTGCCGTTCCCTGCTTTATAGGCATTTGCCGGCTTCGTGGCATCGTCTCACTCTGAGGCTCCATGAGCTCCCTCGCAGTCACTTGACCCGAGCTTGCCTTGCGGCAAGTCGCCACTCATTTCCGGGTCCTCAAATAATCTTGCTGTACACACACCGGGTGCGTTCAACAACTGCGCGGCGCTCTGCCCGGTCGGCCCAGCAGGCCCACCTCCGCTCTCTGCCTCGGATGAAGGGCTGTTGCCACCAGTAACGCTACGGGGTACTTCATGCCCTATGGCCGACACAGTGTGCGGTTGCGGCAACGCTAGGTTTTCACCGGTTACTAGCTCCGTGTCGGAGGTCACAATCTTAGTCATAGAGCCTGCAGGAATTAGATCACTCTCCTGCTTGGTTTCGGACAATTTGGTCTCGACTGGCCCTAGACCATCAGAATTGGGCTGCTCTTTTTCTTTGCTAGCCGCCCGCAGTGGCGAAGCTGTGATCCCTTCAGAAATCTCGTTTTCGCTCTCTGCGGAATTTCCCAACAAAGAGGCGTCCGCGCATATCGGCTGATTACCTACAGCGACCTGGCTGCTCTTTCCTCCACCTGTGCTTGAGCAGCATAAGTTTTTGTCTTCCAGCACAGGCGGCCTCACCTCTCGGGACTCGGAGCAGTTCTCCCTGGCTTATTCACTGGCTCTTCTGTTCTCCTTGATCTTAGAGATCTCGAGCTGTACCTGCTGGCGTCTTGCTTCTATAACCTTCAAGACATACTTTACATCCTGAGGTTCTTCCTCGCGAAGCACCGCCTTTCTGCCATTTACTTTCAAGAGTTGAGCCTGGAGGTCCGCTAAGCGCGCCTTCGCTAACTCAACCTGGTACCTCACATCGAGTGAGGGCCGGCATGGATAGCCCTCCATACCGCCGTCTGTACTCCTCAAATGTCCTACCGGCTCGAACACATGCACAGGGACGCTAACAATGCGACGAAGGAAACTCACTGTTTCGATGCGTCGATCCGCATTGCCAGCTCCTTGGCGTCGCCTTTCTCCTCGCGTTCAATCTTCTTCCTGCGCCGTCTTCCGATGGCCACAGTATCCTGTCGACTGCGCCAGTAAATTTCAGGTTCTTTATCTTCCTTCCTCGCACCAGAGGTGCCACGCCAGAGACGGTTGGTTTTAACTCGAAGACTGAAGCTTATTTCTTCGCACCAGGGGTGCCCCGTCAGAGACGCTCTCGTGATGAGTTGAGACGCAGGGGTAAGGCGAACACTTCAAATTTTATGTACAGTATTTACAATAGATACAAGTTAAGGCACTAGAGACAAATTAAAACAGCAAAGGACAAACAACAAAAAGGTGGAACTGGCTAATACTAGGGGAGGCCCCTACTCGGCATAGCCGAAGATGCATAGCATCTAACCTTAGCTCAGAACCCCGCTTCCGGCTCCGGGGCCGAGTTTTAAAGCCCTAAAGGCCCGGCCCACATTCCGTAGCACCCAATCATTCTACATTCTTCATATCATTGGCTAATTGAGAGCATGGTCAGCCCTCCCACTACCGTAAGGTAACACCCTTTCCAGAAAAACAAACGCACGGTCGTGCCAGCATGTGCGGAGTAGAACGTTCTCTCCACCACAAAATAAAAATAAAAACAAACACAAATACACATTCGTGCCAGAACGTGCGCGAATCGGTTCCGCGGGGCGGGTGGACACCCGTACTTCCCGGCGCGTTCGCGAGCGGCCGCGTTCCAAGAAAGGTGACGCTCCACTTTGAGTGCCCCCAGCCGCGTTCCAATGACCCCCGCGAACGCTACCGATCCCTTACACGCCCTTCCCAAGATTCTACAAAGGGCTCAAATGCCATTTTTAGAATTATAACAAAGGGATCGGTACGGGTCACAAAACCACCCTGTGGGTGACATACCGCGGATACACTAGCACTGGCACAAACAAAACCAAAAGCAAAATAATGCACATGGGCAACAACACAACATTAAGGAAAATGCTTAAGGCACCAAGAAAACATAGGCAAATTGCACACTAAAATACACACAGTGGCATGCCTGCCGTGCGCCGTAACACGGCGTCCATGTACCCAGTTCACTTGCATCCACACCCACGTCCTGCTCGCGAACAAGCAAACACACACACAGACACTCGCAACTGGAGCGTTCAGTAGCACTGACATGGGGTCCGTTAGCGGCCACGTGAGCGTCCTTGGTCGCACCGAGCGTCCCTGTGTGCGTTCGAGCCCCCACGTGTCTCAATCGACACGATTAACACCTAATGGTCGCTATGCTCATTAGGCTGGCGCCGCAGCGGGGCGAGAATTCAAAAATTGCTGCCCTCCAGGATCGAAAACAATGTCCTGATCCTCGATAAGTCGAAATACTTCAGCACGCGACACACGAGGGAAAGCTTTCTCCGGCGCGCCGGTTCGAAACGCGTACTGCGTGAGGAACATAGTCCCTGTCCAGCCTAATCATATCAGTGCGACCACGTTTGCCACACGTGATTTGGCGTTCTTCAGCACGGAACGTACTGCTCCACGCGCTGACTTTCAACGTGAAGGCCACGCACCTGCCTCGAGCTACTCTGCCTTGCTTGGAGCCATTTGTCCCGTTCCTGCACGGGCAAACCTTGACGTTGCCGTTCCCTGCTTTATAGGCATTTGCCGGCTTCGTGGCATCGTCTCACTCTGAGGCTCCATGAGCTCCCTCGCAGTCACTTGACCCGAGCTTGCCTTGCGGCAAGTCGCCACTCATTTCCGGGTCCTCAAATAATCTTGCTGTACACACACCGGGTGCGTTCAACAACTGCGCGGCGCTCTGCCCGGTCGGCCCAGCAGGCCCACCTCCGCTTTCTGCCTCGGATGAAGGGCTGTTGCCACCAGTAACGCTACGGGGTACTTCATGCCCTATGGCCGACACAGTGTGCGGTTGCGGCAACGCTAGGTTTTCACCGGTTACTAGCTCCGTGTCGGAGGACACAATCTTAGTCATAGAGCCTGCAGGAATTAGATCACTCTCCTGCTTGGTTTCGGACAATTTGGTCTCGACTGGCCCTAGACCATCAGAATTGGGCTGCTCTTTTTCTTTGCTAGCCGCCCGCAGTGGCGAAGCTGTGATCCCTTCAGAAATCTCGTTTTCGCTCTCTGCGGAATTTCCCAACAAAGAGGCGTCCGCGCATATCGGCTGATTACCTACAGCGACCTGGCTGCTCTTTCCTCCACCTGTGCTTGAGCAGCATAAGTTTTTGTCTACCAGCACAGGCGGCCTCACCTCTCGGGACTCGGAGCAGTTCTCCCTGGCTTATTCACTGGCTCTTCTGTTCTCCTTGATCTTAGAGATCTCGAGCTGTACCTGCTGGCGTCTTGCTTCTATAACCTTCAAGACATACTTTACATCCTGAGGTTCTTCCTCGCGAAGCACCGCCTTTCTGCCATTTACTTTCAAGAGTTGAGCCTGGAGGTCCGCTAAGCGCGCCTTCGCTAACTCAACCTGGTACCTCACATCGAGTGAGGGCCGGCATGGATAGCCCTCCATACCGCCGTCTGTACTCCTCAACTGTCCTACCGGCTCGAACACATGCACAGGGACGCTAACAATGCGACGAAGGAAACTCACTGTTTCGATGCGTCGATCCGCATTGCCAGCTCCTTGGCGTCGCCTTTCTCCTCGCGTTCAATCTTCTTCCTGCGCCGTCTTCCGATGGCCACAGTATCCTGTCGACTGCGCCAGTAAATTTCAGGTTCTTTATCTTCTTTCCTCGCACCAGAGGTGCCACGCCAGAGACGGTTGGTTTTAACTCGAAGACTGAAGCTTATTTCTTCGCACCAGGGGTGCCCCGTCAGAGACGCTCTCGTGATGAGTTGAGACGCAGGGGTAAGGCGAACACTTCAAATTTTATGTACAGTATTTACAATAGATACAAGTTAAGGCACTAGAGACAAATTAAAACAGCAAAGGACAAACAACAAAAAGGTGGAACTGGCTAATACTAGGGGAGGCCCCTACTCGGCATAGCCGAAGATGCATAGCATCTAACCTTAGCTCAGAACCCCGCTTCCGGCTCCGGGGCCGAGTTTTAAAGCCCTAAAGGCCCGGCCCACATTCCGTAGCACCCAATCATTCTACATTCTTCATATCATTGGCTAATTGAGAGCATGGTCAGCCCTCCCACTACCGTAAGGTAACACCCTTTCCAGAAAAACAAACGCACGGTCGTGCCAGCATGTGCGGAGTAGAACGTTCTCTCCACCACAAAATAAAAATAAAAACAAACACAAATACACATTCGTGCCAGAACGTGCGCGAATCGGTTCCGTGGGGCGGGTGGACACCCGTACTTCCCGGCGCGTTCGCGAGCGGCCGCGTTCCAAGAAAGGTGACGCTCCACTTTGAGTGCCCCCAGCCGCGTTCCAATGACCGCCGCGAACGCTACCGATCCCTTACATGCACCTTATCTTTACACTCTGCCTCTTAATTGTTCTTGCAATAACTTTGCCCTTCTGTATGCTTGTGCAACCAAAATTACTCATGGCACACTTTTGGCTTTCTGTCCGCTGGATTCGAGAGCGTGAAATGGCATTATAGTATCTTCCTGGGAGACAGGAAAAAAACTGAACTTGCTTGACCACGTGCAAATAAAAAATTAACTAAGTATCGATAGAGTGTTATTCAATCTGAAAACCTCTTCAAGACAAGTCCTCTCTCTCCAGGCGCGCCAAAGTAGGCCCCATGAGGCCTGGCTCACAGCAACTAAGTGCGCTATGGGCTGTCATGTGGGGGTTAAAGTTATGCCTCTTACTTTTTGTGATCAGTCTTCATACCTGTCACTCAACCCTCCATTTTGCGTTTTTCTTCCTCTGGGTGGCCATATACCACAACATCACGAAAGGTGACCGATGCATCACGTGAATGCTGCCTCACCAGGGGTACCAATGAGCACATCCGCAGCTGTGCACATAAAATACTTGAAAGCCGTTTGCCGCCAAGGCATAGTACTCCCGCGGGAGGATGACTGCGATAACGACGATGGTAGTTCAGCCCCAGGATTCCGGCCCATGCGCCTCGGAAAACCGGTCGCGCCATCTCGCGACAGCCGGCGGCGCGGCGGCGCGTAACTGAATGGCGATGAAAAATAAAAATCAATATCTCGTCACGCATAACAGTTACAAGCGAGCTCTGAAACTGAGGGGTTAAATACCTCATAAAGTTTCTTTTAATAAAGTTTCATCACTGTGGCTTAAATATTGCGTTTACCCTACGCGATGAGATATGGTCGCATGATGCTCATGACGAGGTCGCGAAAAAAACCCCACTTGTCCTCACTTGATCACTCACCGCTGTCATGATTTACAATATATCGGACTGCACTAGGAGCTTTAGGTAGCGAAATGTCCCATCTTTTAATAGATGTAAAGTATTTTACATTTGAAAGAGGCAGAATTTTTCCCTGGCTATTTTTCTATTCATCATGCATCCTCAGCATCGGCAAGAAACGTGTGGCGCCCTCTCTTGGTGCGTTTGGCTAGGCGCACGTCTACGCTTTTTTTGCTTGTTTAAGGAGATCAAGTCACGCCTTGTGAATGCGCGCTTTTATTAAAAGTGTCCCCATCGGATGTAGGCACACAAACATGGGCCGCTACAAGAAAGTGCTCGCCATGTATGGGTATTATAGAGGATTATAAGCAAACTCCGGAGCTTTACAGACACATTTACTATTGCATACGCATACAGTGACTACTTGAGGATGAGTGATAGTGGAAATGCGTGCGCATTAACTATACAAAGCCACGAAACTTAGGTATTAGCCCATTAATCGCTACATCTTAAAGCTCAATAGCGTTCAGCTCTTCGAAAGTTTAGGCGATGCGGTCAAAATGCAGCAGGGATGCGTTGAAATCAGTGTACCTCTGTAGTCTCTTTATTGAATATAAAGCTATTTCTGTAAGGGTACAAGCCCAATCAAGCCGAATTCGTTTGGCTTCTTGCTGTACTCCTGTCATCTGTACATATATAGACGCCCATAAGCTTGTACGTTGCAAGTACTGCAGGATTCTATGCAAGAAACCTGGTGCTCCGTTTCGTGCCTGTTTCACTACCTCATTAGGCAATTTGTCCAGTGTAACAATTCGTAGTGTGGTAATTCACAGCATTTCTTCTAGGTTGTTAAAGTGCCTCTAGTTATTCGATCATTCGCCGTAGCTAAGGGCTTTGCCATTGCCGTAATCGCTGCTAATTTCCGCGTTCATGTCAAAAGTGTGTGCAAACTATGAAGCGATAACGAAGAGTTCATAGAACGGCATGTTGTGAGCTATTCTGACAAATCTGCCATTTGCTGTGCAGGAAGCTACGCCTTTTCCCAAAGCTGCAACCCAGAGGCAAATCCAATTAAAATTTTATCACTATAATTTGCATTTATTTGAGAAGTGAACGCCAGCCAAATAAGTTCTTGTAGGATAACACGACGTTTCAAAGCCGGCTCTGTTTCTGCTTTAAGGCGGCAGCTGGGCGCTCCATCCGGGCCATTTGCGCAATGCGCCGCTCGCGCTGTCCATTAGCGACAGGACGCTACGTGCACCCGGCCTAGAATACGCAGTTAATTTACGCGCGTTGTAAATGTGTACGACAATGCTTAGGCACTAGCTTGCGAGCGGCGCGAACTTGATACTTTTTTGTATTTTGTGAATTGTGTACAAAGCTTCCCCGTCTTTTCTGCCGGTCGCTTTCCTCCGTACTTTTCCTCGCTATCCTCTCCCTGTGACTTCCGCCGGCTCTGAATTCCGTGAATTCCACCGGCTGCAGCTCTCGTGCTTCCTTTTTGTATTTTTTTGTCAGTAAACGATTACTACTACTTCTTGAAGGTGCGACTGCGGGCGCGTTGCGGAGCCTTTTTTAAGCCCACATAAGGTCGACCGCAGGGTCACGGAGCTTAAACCGTGGATGTAGGAAAAGGGAGTGGTTCCCAGAAAACATTCAACATTCTCCTCCGTCATGACTCAGGTAGAAGGCTTCTGCGCAGTTTGGTTCGGTTTCCACCACAATAGTGCCGTCAAAGTCACCCCTGTGGTGGCATGGCTGGGAAGTACGGCCACTGCGCTTCTGTTCATTTGCTTGACATAAGCTTTGTGCTGCTTCAGCTGTTTCCGTCATATTGTTGGTGTCCCCAGCCTAAGCCTCGTTTACATGAACCGGACTGCGGTAGATCGAATCGGGGGGTCAAGTTGTGTAAGTTCAGCCCGACTCGACGATTGCGTGTTTACATGAACTAGATTTTAGCGAGTCGAGACCGGTTCAACTGCAGCGACACCAAGCGTCGAGCAGCGCAGCGGGTGAGGGCAGTGGCAGCCGAGCGATTGCGGCACGGCACCGCTGTCTCGCAGGCGCGATGGCGCAAGCGTAAAAACAGGATCGTAATTTATGCTCTCCACTCCCACTAACCCGACTCTTCGTCTCTATCCGGTTTACGTGCTATCTTCCGTTGGGATTGAGCGAGAGTCAACCCCCCCCCCCCCCCCCCCCCCTGCAGCGGAGTTGACTGGACTCACTTCCTCGACTCCCGGAACCGACTGTGCGGTATTTACATGAAACCAGTAACCGGTTTTCAAATGAATTCCTCAACTAAACCCCTTCAAGTAAACGCCGCTCTAGACACCATGCACTCGAGCAGGGTTTTTGCGTACCACGCCTTGCATCTTTTCAGTAGGACGACGGGTCTTCGGGACAGGGGAGGAGGCGCCTGATAATGATGTCCGGCTGGTACCCAGTTTCCACCGCTTCCTTTCCGCGAATGCTGGCCAAGGTTTTGCTGACGCCTTTTACGTACAGATTGCATACGCGTTTTTGCTCCTGGCGTGTACTTAGCCTACGCGTAGAATTGTTTTTGTTGCGTTTTTTCCCATAAGGATGTTTTCTTTTGTTGACAAGTTTCAATGGTGCAAGGGCCGCCTTGCACCAAAGAGCGCCGTGGAACAGTGTTTTCTTCTACATAAGGTTAGGTGAAAGACATTTTTCGAGTCAATTCACCTCAGAGAAACCACGAAAAAATTTGTATGCATTGGAAAGCGATAGGTACCCGGGGGGCACTGGGAATCGAACAACCGAACCGCCCGCGAACCGCATGCTAATAGCACTGCTATCGCTGATTTTAAAATAAATAAGGAAGAATTGGGCATCGCTTTCAACCTAAACTTGCTTGAATTTCACACTACCCTTCCGACACAACTCTTTGACAATATGTTCCTCTCAGAAAGGCTATGACAACGCGACACAAGATTCGCAGAATTAAATGGATGACGAACACAGGCAGAAATGGGCGTTATTTTCAAGAGGTACGTAGGTGACCGGTTGCGGGGGTGACGGGGAGGAAAGAGCAAAGGGCAGTAGGGAGAGGGTGCTGTCTCCTGCTGTACCTTTGTGTGCGCCTTTCTCTTTTTCCCCTTTTACTTTTCCTTGAGCCGTGGAGCGCAGGCCGAGCTTTCTTCTAAAGTGCGCTGTTTTTTTTTTTACTTCCGATGTTGCAGAACGACAAAGCTGGCGCGTCTGCCAAACCGGTCCTGAAAGGTCTCATGCATGAAAGCATGCTTGCTGGCTCAAGTAAAAAAAAAACCCTTACAGCTGCTAATGTGCCACTCCTGACTGAAGCGGTCAAACATTTCCCAAAAATCCCATCAGAGTTTTTGGAGAGAATCAGTTGCATTCTCTGACGTCCTGGTTACGCAGGTCTGCCACCAGCTTTGTGAAGAGAGCAGTGCAAGGCACAAAGAGTGGCACAAAAACAAATTTTGGTCCATTTGTCGTGGCTACGGCAAATGCGAATTAGGTGTGTTAGCACTGCGGTTTCGATATTCGAATCCACTGATCACGGCTGCAAGTTGATGAAGAAGATACCCAAAGCACAGCGCGAGAGACGGGTAGTTTAGGACACGGGATGTTCGGCTGCGGTGATGTAAGAGCGAGTGCTGTGCTGCTGAGGTGTGTCGTATTACGTGTCATGTCGATCTGCTACTGTTTTCCGTATGGTTTGAACACGGTTCATGTACATAGAACAAAAGGCAGTGATGTAGTGGTCTGATGCAGTGGCCAGCAAAACTAATCTAATCGCGCCGTCCAGATTCGCAACCCACTCGGTCCGTAAGGTACTTTCGTTTAGTTAATTTTATTTAAGGTCAAGAAAACTCCAGACATACAGACGGACCTAGGCGCACACTAAGAAGCCTCACCACCGGGTAAAAAAAAAAAAAAAACTGATCGCATCAGGTCGCTGTTGTTCCACTGCCATGTGGAGCAAGACCTTTCTGCGGCCACGTAATTGGTGGAAGCTTCAGAAACCACGTGTCCTCAGCCTGTGTGTCAAGAAACCAGCCGTATTGCGTTTATTTTTTCTTTTCTCACCCAGCGTGTTCAAGGCGGGCTGACTGTGCGGCTGCCCTCCGTGCTCCCTTTATTGGCGTGCAAGAAAAGGAAAAGTCGGGTCGCGGCTAACAGGGCTCTGTGCCTTCTTCGTGCGACTTCGAGCGATGATTTGTCAAAAATTACTGCAAGTATACGCATCACATAAGACATGACTAAACGTCCCATAAGCGGCACAGAACTTTTTCGAGACAACGGGACAAGACTTTGCTGCGATAATCAGAGAGCGGAGCCCTAAAAGCCTGACAGTTGCTACCATTAACAACATGGTCGGGAAGGTATCTAAACTGTGAAGGATGAGGTAAATGGGATAGTTGGTTGAGAAGCAACAAAACTTTCAACCACACCAGTACTTCTCAGCATGAGGGGTTGTTTTAATAAATATTTTTTGTGTTGGAGCTCCACAATACTGGTATTACTGCAACAAAATGGCGATATTTCTACTTCACAGCTGCATCAGAATGCACATTTTCCGTTCCATAGTTGCCCCAGAACGCCCATTTTGTTCTCCAAAAGCTTAAAAAAAAACATATTTTGGCCATTCCAACACTGTTGTCAGCGCTCCGTCACTCAGTCGCTAGCTTTCGTTGCAAGCAGTCTGGTGGTAGTGGTTTATTTAAAAAAAAATAAAAAGTGAAGCAAAAGAGAGTTGCCGGCCGCGGCAATTGCTATCTAATATCTTAAGCACCCGAGCTGCAGCCGGCGGAAACGAAAGGGAAAGGGAGAGGATAGTGAGGAGAAGTATAGAGGGGAGCGACAGCAAGAAAGGACAGGGGAGAGCTTTGTACACTATTTACAAAATACAAAAGTAATCAAGTTCGCGCCGCTCGCGCGCTAATGTCCAAGCATTGTCCGAAAATAAGTGCGCGCGAGCGGCCACTGCGCACAATCACTTACACAAGAATTAAACTGTATGTACATAGCCGCGCGCACGTAGCGTCCTGTCTCGGATTAATCGCGCGCGCGGCACACTGCACTAGCGGCCGGGGTGGGGCGCCCGGCCGCGTATACCGTCCGAGGTAGCACCCACGGAGCGTACGTGTCACGCGTGCACTACCTGGCGTAGAGCAAGCGGGGAGTCAAGTCCGCCTGCTCGATGAACGCACAGAGGCTCACCATTGTTCTGTCACGGGTGTGCGCACTGCCGCGCGGCCACGGGAGCGCTTCGAGACTGTCCGGGATGATTCCCAGCGCCCTGTAGGCCGTGAGCATCTCGCGACGCGGCACTGCAAAAGCGGTACAGCGAAGGAGCATGTGCTCCAATATCTCCACTGTGCCGCAGTCAGCGCACGCGTCGCTCGACGAAAGTCCGTGGCGCACCCGTCTTTCCCCGGGCCACACGCAGCCGTCGCGCACTCGGATGATCATCGCCCGCTGGAGGCGCGACAGTGAGCGCGCGCCGACGAGAGAAATGCGCTCTCCTCGCGCGATGCGAGGGTCCGGGTGTTGCTGACGGAGGTGGTCGTAGATCACCGCACGCACGTCTTCCAGGGCGAGCGGTTCGTCGCTGGGAGGAAGCTGATGTGCGGCGGTGGCGAGCTCGTCGGCTTGCTCGTTGCCGCGGATGCCGCAGTGACCGGGCACCCACTGCACGCGAATACTGCATCTGCGCTCCGCGAGGCGCTCAATGCGCTCGCGTAACGCGCACAGCAACGGGGTGCCACGGCCGGGAGTCTGCAGGCGGCTGAGGGCGGCACGGGAATCACACAGCAGAGCACTCCTGGGTGGCGGCGGAGTAAGGGTGAGCACCAGGTCCAAGCCCAGGCGAAGACCCAGTAGCTCCGCCGTGGTCGAAGAGCCCAGGTAAGCCACTCTTTACTGGCGGTGCAGCTGCAGGGCGGGGATGGTGGCCGCTGCGGCGAGCGAGCAGTTTTCGCTCACCACGGAGCCGTCAGTGAACACAAGCAGATGGTCGCGCAGTTGCTCGTAGATGACGGCTCCAGCTAGCTGCTGCACCGCACATAGTGGTGTGCTGCGTTTTCCCGCGATGCCAACGATCTCTCGCTGTACCTCCGTCGTGAGGGGCCAGGGGGAGCAGAGGCCGTAGGGGGGCGTGGCGCGCGTCAGCTGGTCATGTTCCTGCAGTGCCGCGCCCATTCTTGAGCGCGGGTAGTGACGAAGGCGCTGCAGGAGTTCCGCGCCGTCTGGTGCGCGGTGAAGGCGGTCAATGTGGTGCAGCGAGCGCTGCGTGGCCTGTAGCTGCAGCGGCCACGCGCCCGCCTCGGCCAGTGTCGCCTCGCATTGCGAGTTTCCGGGTAAACCGAGGCAAGTCCGCAGCGCTTTGCGATGCTGCACCTCCAGTGCCTTCCATGATGGTTTGCGCACCGTGACTAGGGGCAGCGCGTAGAGTATCGCCCCTAAGGCTGCGGCGTTGTAGAGGCGCAGCGCAGCCTGCTGAGAAATCCCCTGGCCCCGGGCGGTGAGCTTGTGCACAGCGGCTGTAGTCCTCTTCATCTGCTGGAAGGCCCTGGTCGCCGCGGGGCGGAAGGAGAGGCGCTGGTCGATTTCCAGGCCGAGGTACCGCGCGGAGCTCTTCCACGGCAGCGGCGTCCCAGCCAACGTCAGCGGCGCCAGGCGGGCGCATCTGCGAGCTCCGCAGGCCATGGCTACAGTCTTCTCCGCGCAAAGCGCCAGGCCGAGGCCCCGCAACCGGTCGCCGATAGCGTAAAGGGACCCCTGGAGACAGTCTCTCACGCGGGAAGCCTCGCCCGGAGGTCCCAAGCACCACAGAGCGATGTCGTCCGCGTATATGGAGATGTACACGCGGTGCCGGTTGCCTGTGGGCAGACAGCCCGGCACCGCCGACATCGCCACATTGAACAGGAACGGGGACAACACCGACCCCTGCGGCACGCCTAGATCCACCGGGCGGGGCTGAGAGAGAGCCGCTCCCACGCGCACGCGAATAGTGCGCGCGTTGAGGAACCCCTGCACATAACGCAACAGACGACCGGCCACGCCCGCCTCTTCCAGCCTCGCGAGAATTACCGCACGGTGGACGTTGTCAAACGCACTCGACACGTCGAGCAGCAAGAGCAGTGCTACCTGCCGCGCCGCCACGGCGTGCTCGAGTGCGGAGACAACGTCCGCGATTGAATCTGCCGCGCAGCGCATCCCGCGAAACCCTGTCTGACGCTCGTCGAACAAGTCCGCCTCCGCGGCCCGCGCATGCAGGCGTTGGAGCGCCATATGCTCCATCAGCTTGCATGCCGCCGACGTTAGCGCCACTGGCCGGTATCCGCTGAGCTCCCTGGGTGGGCGGCCTGGCTTCGGTATCGGGCAGACGACCGCTGTGCGCCACTCCTCAGGTATCACCCCGCGTTCCCACACCAGGTTGAGCTGCCGCAGGAGGACTTGACGTTGTTCCGCGTCCAGGTTGCGCAGCATCTGGTACGTAACCCCGTCTGGCCCGGGCGATGAGCGGCGGGTGCAGTGGTGCAGCGCGTCGTTCAGTTCCGCCGCTGTGAAGAGCGCGTTGCACGGGCCGTCATCCGGGGTGGGGGAAGAGTACCTGGCGTCAAAACTGGGGCCCGATGTCGTCACTGCACTGCTCGCGGGACGCTGTGGCGCAAATCGGTCAGCGAACTGCTCAGCCAGCTGTTGGTTTGTTTGGCCGCTCGAGATGGCGAGAGCGGCCAGGGGCTGAGGGTTCGCCTGAGGTGTAGTGATGCGCCGCAGGGTGGTGAAGAGCCGCCGCGAGCTGCGATCCTTCTCCATCGTGTTGCAGAGAGAAGCCCACTGCCGTCGACAGAGCTTGTTGGAGTGACGCCTTGCCGCTGCGTCCAGCCGATTGTAGACTGTCCAGTCTTCTGGCTTGTCCGTCTGTCGCGCCCTGCGCTCCGCCTTGTCCCTTTTGTCGCGCAGATCGAGCAGCTTATTGTCGGGTGTTGGCTGACCTGCCCGCACCTCTGCGCGACGCGTGGCTGCGAGGGCGCTCCGGACAAGACCGGTGAAGTAATCGGCGCCGGACGCAGCGGCGGCGTCCACCTCTTGGCGGAAGCGGCCCCAATTAACGATTGCGTACGTACGCATGGGGCGCGCCTCTTTAGCAGTGGGCTCTATGGTGATGGAGAAGTGATCCGAGCCCCAGAGTGATGGTGCACGACGCCAGGTCGCCTCGATGCCGCTGGACGCGAACGCAACGTCGATGCAGGAGCCTGACGATCCACGCCGTCGGAAGGTGGGCTGGCCAGTGTTGAGGGGAATGGTACGCGGCGCTAATTTTTTTTCTCTATCACTCCTCCATTTGTTTAAACACGACATTTAATTTCGATTTAAATTTGGAAAATCGGCCGCACAGGACAATAATTCGAAGTTTATAAGAATGCTAGGAACGTGAAGATCGAGTTCTCGCGGTAAAAAGACGAGTTCAGATTACTCTTTAGTGCACTTTTAATGCCTCCCGCTTAAGCGATCGTCTGCTTCCTTTCGTTTGTACTCGGATCAGTGTTTTTTTGCATTGAAAAGCATATCGCCCACAGTTAAGCTTCATCTTAGGCCATGGCCTCTCCGATAGGCAAAAGGGATTTCCAGAAGCAAAGTCCGGTTCGACGTCAACGAACTCATGGATGACATCGGGTTGTCCTTCTACCGGGCTCGCCGCGCCGATGACCTCACCCACAGCATTCAGCGCCTCCTCAGCACTGCCATCGCCTTCATGCCGTATCCGAACGTAAGTAGGCCCCTTATACTCATCGACTAGCCCTAGTAGACCCCCTGAAGACCGCCAGTGTCTGCACCTTTAAGAGACGCAGGACTCATGCATAGCATTTAAAAAAATCGAAACTGTTTTCACTGAGGTTAAGAAAAAAAGATCAGTGAAAACTATTTCTCACTCGTCACCGCACCACTAGATTTTTTTTTCCCTAGCTTCATTACCACAAAAAATATCTTCGATTGAAAATTACATTCCTCTCTACATCTCATGGCCTAGCAGATGCAGACCGCCTCACATCGAGCTCCCTCTCATCTGCCCCAACTGGCTGGAATTTTTGCCTATCGCCCCAAAATATCTTCAACATCGTTCCCGGCAAGTTCGCAGCTTTCACCCAACACTAATACTTACGGAATCAGACCTTTTTTCACCACGGAGCGCTCTTTTGAAAGTATGAAGCAGCAGACGCCACGGTAAGCCTACCACCGACGCCGCGTCCGCCACGCCACAACCTATGCAGGTGATGGAACTCGCCGAAGACGGCGTTGCCCGGTCACGTTTCCAGCCTCACCACAAGCCTTGCCTACTCCTGCATTGCTGCCCAAGATGACTCCACTTCAAGACGTTGATGACCCTACCCCATTCACCACGGTTATGCACGGCCGTAGAACCCGCAAGCTTCCCGAGCCACCCCGCCATCGACACACGCTCATCTCGATTGGCTTTCATCTCCCTGCCTCACTCATAGCTGCACCGGTGAGTCATATCTTCCACCTTATCACGACTGCCGCACACCTCGCTGACCACGCACGCGCCGAAATTACTGTCCACACCCGTTTGGACCAAAGGCTTATAATTCTTCGGACTAACTCCAACGACACTGCGAAACGCCTTCTCGGCGTTTCATCAGTCTCCAGCGTCTCAGCGGTCTTCGGCGGCTCATCGGGCCCCGGCGTCTCATCGGAAACCGGCGTCTCATCGCTTCCTAGTTCCACTACTCACCATCTAACCCCGTACGAACTCACCCCCGCAAACTCAGCCCGCGGAATATTCCGGATCGACCGCAGCGGGCTCACCCACTCCTAACTCCTGGCTGGCATCTCTTCCTGGACCGACACTATTATCGGTGTACGAATGATGGGATCCACAAACACTGTCCTGGTTACGTTTGAAGGCCGCACCGTCCCACACGAACTATCTACTTCGAACAAATAGCGTACCGCTGCTACCCACACCGTCCCCGGGCATTGTGCTGCCTTCGCTGCCTTCAGTATGGGCACAGACAGTTCCAATGCCCTTCCACCCAAGCCCTCTGTCCGACCTGTACGACCACCCTTGTCCACCCGAACGCTACCCATCCCTGTGCGCCCTGGTGCTTGCATTGCCAAAAGGACCACGTTACCTTCGCCGACACCTGCCCGGTCCGCAAGCAGCAGGATCAAGCCCGAGCACAGCCCTCTACAAAGGCGAAACCCCGTGACCCACCACCAAGCCATCTGTCGGGCAACAGCCCTGAAACCCCCGCAACCACTCCCCTGGCAGGCATCTTCCCTTCACCATTCACACTGCCACCACCAAGACCTATGCAGATATCCTGCAAGAACCTCCACGGCCACCAGCACAATGCTCCCTGACGCCCAACACTGCCGCACCAAGCCGACTCCAAGAACCTACTTCCACCCGGAGCCCATCCTCCAGTACGGATGCCGCCAGTGTCCTGAGCCAAGAACCACCAGCCTCGCGACAGCATTCAGGTGGGCCACTTCCCACTCCCTCAACTCCCCAACCCGCACCAGCACACTCCGTTACCCCCCCCCCCCCACAACAACCCGAGAAATCCGATACCCTAGCCCAGCTTCAACTTGACATGCAGGCCCTTGAGACACGCATGAACCACCTCGCCTCCCTCTTTGACACCATATCACAACGCCAAGAGGCCCTGGAACAACAAATACAGGCACAGACACTGCAGATAACTCAACTCACAGCTCTAGTCACTACACTCTCCAACGCCGCCGCCAGGCAGGCGGAATTCGTAGAACAAATTCAGCACACACTTACAGCCCTCTCCTCTCCATCTGACTCCCCACTCCTTAAAAAGAAAAAGCCCTGTGGCCGTCCTCAAAGCCCCCACCCAGAGGACATATCAGACTATGGCACGCCCCCCATTCCATAGCTTTCTCCAGTGGAACTGCCGATGCATCCGCACGGCACGTACGCCCCTTTTCCCAGCATCTCCTCACCCTTCCACACCCCCCCTCTGGTCTCCTACTCCAGGAAACCAGAGGCGAACGCACCCTCCCGGGATACAAAGCGATTCATGCGAGTTCTACGGATCGAACACCGCTGGTCTCAACATATATCCGAAGAGACCTCAAATTCTCAGTCCTCCAAATTCCTGATATACTCGCACAGCATCTAGTTGCCGTCGAGCTCTTCCTTGCACCTACATCCCCTCCCACCATTCTCGTTAACTTCTACAACCCCCCCAAACAGCATTCCCTTCTACCCCACCTTTTCGACTTCCTCCAAACCATCCCTTCCCCGCTCCTTGTGGCAGGCGACTTCAACGCACCACACACACAGTGGGGCTACACAACCACACAAAAAGCAGGGCGTTTGCTCCACGATCATATATACTCTCGACACTACTCTTTGCTGAATGACTTTTTACGCCCCACTAGACAGGGTTCCTCCTATCACAGAGACACCACACCCGACCTGACCTTCGCTCTATGCATACCACATGTTACTTGGCACAATACTGACACATACCTACTTAGCGACCATTCCATCCTTGTCATCAACATACCCACACAACACCCCCGACGCAGAGCGAAGGTGCGACACACTTCGTGGTCAGACTTTCGCCGGTTCTTACCCCCACCCCCATCTAACCCCTCCGACTACGCTTCATGGGTCGATGATCTCAGAAACACCCAGTCACGGGCAACACGTGAAATTTCTAATCCTACTCCCCGTGACAACCCTGATCCTCACCTTCTACGATTGTGGAAGCGGAGAAAACGTCTCCAACGCACATTTGCTACACAACCACACAACACACAGCTCCGCGACAGAATACAATCAATCCGCAACGACATTTTCTCCCACTGCAAGACACTCGACACCGAACACTGGACACGAACATGCGACCGCTTAGACGCAACTTTACATCAAAAATCATCCTGGTACCTTCTCCGCTCCCTTCTCGGACCTCAACCTCATCCCACACCCACTCTTGAACGCCTCTTCGCCTCCCATACTCCAACAGAGGTTTTCACTGACCTCCAAAAACTTTATTTCCCACCCACACAATCCTCTTTAAACTCACCATATCATGGTCCAGCCCTTCTCGCACTAGACATCCCCTTCACGCACACAGAACTTGACACAGCACTCGCACGCTGTAACACACACTCTGCCCCCGGTGCAGACAAAATCACATACAAAACTCTCAAGAGCCTTCCCCCCGAAGCCAACAAATTTCTTCTTAATGTCATCAACGACGCCTGGACCTCTGGCACCCTGCCAGTGGACTGGACATCGTCCCTGGTCTCATTCATACCGAAACCCAATAAACCCTCCAGCATCAATAACCTCCGTCCTATTTCCCTTACCTCCTGCGCGGGCAAGCTCATTGAGCACATGGTGCTTGCCCGCCTCACTTCCCATCTTCAAGCCACCGACTATCTCCCCCACACCCTCATTGGATTTCGCCGAGCACTATCCACCCAAGACCTTTTCCTTCTCCTTGAACACACTTTAACTCAAATGCCTCAGACACTGCGCAGGTCAAAGCCTTAGTAACTGTTGACATACGCAAGGCTTTCGACTACATACCACACGACCACATCCTCACCATACTAGCTGATACGCAGTGCGGACACAGCATGCACAATTACATAAGAGCTTTCCTCTCCCACCGCTCTGCCCGTATTCGCTGCCTCGACAAACTGTCTAACCTAATCCCACTCACTCGTGGCACTCCACAAGGTGCCGTCCTCTCTCCCATCCTCTTTAACCTAGGCATGGTCCCACTCGCCCGGGCCTTAGCCGATATTCCCAACCTTCATTTCGTCTTCTATGCAGATGATCTCACCTTGTGGGTCACCGCTGGCTCACCGGGAGAGGTCCAAACCACACTCCAACATGCACTTAACACCATTTCCTCACACCTCACCCAAGCGGGCCTGCAACCCGCTCCGGAGAAATCAGAACTTTTACTCATAACACGCAGTAAATATCAACGGATGATGAACCCCTCCATCTCCCTCACCCTTGCCGGACAGCGCATCCCCCGCGTCGAATCTTGTCGCATCCTGGGTATGCCACTCAACTCCAACACTTTCACCTCTACCATCAATCAGTCCATACGCACATGCCACTCAGTAACACACTTACTGCGCCGCGTAGATTTAAAACATGCCGGCCTCTCCGAGACACACGCCAGCAGCCTTGCTCAAGCGCTGGCTCTGAACAAATTCCTGTACTACATACCTTACTGCCCACTTACAAGTACACAACAAGACAAACTAACCCGGGCCCTCAATACACTATATAAAGCAACACTAGGACTCCCCCCTCAGGCTTCTACAGACACCCTGTACAGAACAGGCCTCTTCCACCCTCTTCAAGCCCTCCTTAACCTGCACCGGGAGAGACAAATCATCCGCCTGTCCAGTACACCAGCTGGCCGGTGGATACTTTCCCAGACTCCCTACACACCCATCTCTTTCCCAGACCCACCGCAGTCTCCGATCTATCCCCCTAACCTCCGCCTCGCACCCATTCCACGCAACATGTCCGCACACACACACGCAGGCCGCCGCCAGGCATACGCATACAACCACAAGCCACCTTTGGACGCTGCGGCGGTGGCCTACACAGACGCCTGTCTCACGGAAACAGCGGGCTCCACAGCAGCCTTCTTCCTCCACCCTTCCCTCTCTACAATCAGCACTCACACAACCGGTCCATACACCTCCCCACCCTCCACGCCCGCCCTAGAAATACACGGGATCGCCGATGCCATCACACACTTTGCCACCCTACCCCCCGCCCCCCAATACGTTGTCTATACAGACTCGCAGGCAGCTCTGCGTGCCTTCCATGAAAGAGCCCTCCCTTTCCCTACTCGATCGGCCTTAGATGCCGCCCTCTTAGCATTAAGTCCACGACCGGTGACCCTTCGGTGGATCCCTGGTCACATGGGCATCCCCGGCAATGAGCTGGCTCACCAGCTTGCCTGCGAAACTATACACCGGGCGCCGGGGATCCCATGGACGAGCCCACCGACGGAGCAGGCGGTCAGGGCTTACAAACGCACTGTCGACGAATACTACGCGCAGCAAAAATTGGATTTAGCTGATTTACCACCAGCGCACCCATCCTTATCGATCCGTGAAGCTCGCATTCTTCGCCGAATACAGTTTAATCTCCTACATACACCAGCCAAACTTTACCTATACCGGTACACTTCCACACCTCAGTGCCCTAACTGTCCACACACATATGCAGACATAGAACACTGCCTTACACAGTGCCACGCAGCCTTCCAGTCCCCCGCCTATCCTTTCCCCCCACCCCCACCGTGGCCCATCTGGCTCGCCTACCTGGATCTGAGACTGCAACGTGCCCTCGTCGCCTTGGCCCAGGATGTACTGAACGCCTAACAAAAAGGATGTTCGAATAAAAAAGTGTCACACCACCACCACCACATCTCATCGCATACACTAGACAATGTTTTTTTGTTTTTTACTTCCGAAAATAGATGACATGTTGCACCGGAACTACAGATCTTTAGTTGCAGGAAGGGAAAACTATATACGCGCACGGCAGTGGGATTCGAGCAGGTAAACACGACCAACGACCCCCTTCGGGAGCGTACCCGTGACGTCAATGTTTCAGTGAGTGGAAATCTCTGCCTGCTTGTCGGTCATGGGGACTCGATGCTAGTTGTGGCGTCACAGGAGCGAGAAATAGCTCAAAAAGCCGTCCCTACGCGGCACAAAAAGCCACTGGAGGTGTTTTGCTGGATCAATAGAGTTGCGAACTTCCTCCAGTTTTCTTCAAGGTAATTTTCTCAATTGTAATATATTTAAGTTAATTTACTTACTAACACCCACACTTCACCTTAGCAGCCGTATGACTGCGCTGGTCCCCACCGCCTGCTAAGTACCCAAGGCAGCTCTTTCGGACTGGCAGTGGTCCCGAGTTCTAAGCCCGGGCCAGGAGAAATTTTTCTTGGACTGACTCTGTAAAACAAAATTCGTAGCTTTACTTTTTAGCCGTATGGGTGGACTCGTGTGGATTAAGTTATTCGTATCTCTGAGCGCACGAGCCATTAGCTGCGTAGCAAGATGAACAAACTCTGAGAGCAGGTGCCAGATTCGAGGTGCTGCGTTCGCCTTTGAGCTAGACACATATCACGCGCACATACATTCAGTTTTGATGTGGTTGAGCTCATCTCCAAACATCCTCGGGAAATGATAGAGAAAGTAGTCCAAATCCCGTGTTAAGCCTGAAGTGCCCGCCAGTAGTTTGCACCGTGGCACGCGCTCTCCCTTACTGGCTACGTGAAGCCGATGAAATGAAGAACGGCTTCGTCTTGAAGGCTTGAGCGGGGCTTCTCTAAGGTGCTTATTCTCCTGCTAGAGAAGAGCGATCAGCACCAACGTTGTAGCGCAAAGTAAATGTGAAGATGTTGCCGAGAGCATAAGCGACAACGACGGCGAGATCCCAAAGTTCGTGTCCGTGAAGCAGACCAAAGGTACCCACGACGACAAGGCCTAAAAGGACATAACCCTGATCAAACGTAAACACCGACAAGACCTCGTGGTGTGTGTTTGAGAAGCCGTGGACCGTGTCTGCCAGGTCCAGAGGGCAAGCAAAATCTTGCTTCGCCACCGAGTCATTTTAGCGGCAATTTATTGACGCATCTTTTCATTGATGACCTCTGGTTCCTCAATGACCTCTCGCTCTTTCTTGGCCATCGATGGTCGCTCCACTAACGAAGTTAGAATCCTTAGTGAACGCGTGATATACTTAGTTATGAAGTTTGCCTACGCGCTTAGGCATCGCTTATCGCATTATCCTTGATGGCTGTTTAAAATTTATGGGTTTTAGAAAACTTTGTGGCACGCGCCTACTCATCAGGTGCAGATGATCCTCCTGGACGAGCCGACGCGAAACATGGACCCACGCAGCCGGCGGGAGATGTGGGAGCTCCTCTTCAAGATCCGCCGTTACAAGGGCGTCTTCCTCACCACCAGTGACTTCTCGGAGGCCGAGGCCCTAGCCGACCGTCTCGTTGTGATCCAACACGGGGAACTTAGCTTAGTCGGCTCGCCCGAGTACATCATGAGCCAGCTCGGCATGGGATACATGGTACGCCAGACATGGTCCTTCCTCCACTGTAAGCTTCTGATGGAGCGCCTCTGCTGACCACTGTTTTGACGCAGGGAGCACTGATTTCCGCGTGAAATGGCGTTGCAGCGTGTTTTCAGTAAGAAGAAAACGGGAAATTTTACAGCGAAAGCTGTTATAGCTTAGTTAAGAGCCATACACAGTGGGTACAATGGCGGAGTCGATGTCGCAGTTAGGCGTAACGCGCATTATTAATGGTTCTTGAAGAAAGGAAATAAAGGAATCCTGTCGCGGCGGCAGGGGCGAGACCCAGTCTTGTCTTACTGAACCCTCCGTTGGTTCTGAGGAAAGGAAAGGCGCATAACTGGCACAGTGGGCCAGTTATGCATCTTTCCTTTCCTTAGAACCAAGAGAGTCTGAACCCTCCGCTGCTTTTGAGAAAAGGAAAGGCGCATACCTGCCTCTTATTCTAGTAGAAGAATAGCGAGTTGGGCGAGTTGGTACCGGTTCATTATGCACCAACAGCGCGAAGTAGACGGGGACAACAGTGAAGACGACAAAACCAGCGCTCGTTTTGTCTTCACTGTTGTCCCCGTCGGCTTCGCGCTGTTGTTTCATAATCAATCTTATTAATGACCATATATGCATATAGCTAATGACCATATGTGCAGAATTATTCTCTACTCAACATTCATAGATCCCTGGGAGTCTTCATACCACTCCTGGCGCAGTGGTGCAGCGGTTAAGCGATGCGCCACTGCCCTGCGATTGCAGGCGCTGCGACCGATGGATCTTGTGCGACCGAGGTTGCTCTTGCTGAGAACCTCTAGCGACCAATCAGTAATTTAACCGCCACCTGCCACGGTGTCCACTTTGCTGACAATCCGGTAGGCAGGTTTTGATGACGCCGCAAGGTCGCGAGACCTAGATGGCCCACCGTCCTCCCAGGTCGCTTCTAGGCATTTTGTTGCGAAAGTACCTCTACGCCCACCGTTTCGCCACCTTGAGCCGTCGCCTAGCAACCGCAGCAGCCGCCGCCGCGCTTCGCCAGATGGCGCCGCCGCCGCCGGCTCTCGCTTCGCCAGTTGTGCGTAGTAGAGGGGGGGAGGGGGTGTCGCTTCGAAGGCAAATATAGATAGTTTTCACGTCACGTCACGGGCGCCATCTTTGGGTACTGTGACTAGCTTCCACAGTGTACGCAGGAACCGGTTTGCGATGGACGGGTTAACAAATCGCCGAGGCTCTCGCTGTGCTTTCGGGACCCAGAGATGGCGTCCACTATGACGTCAGTGAAAACTATGTATACGGTTTGCCTCAGTGTGTCTTCTTCGTGTATAAACAATAGAGCTTAACCAAAACGCCTAACCACAAGCGAATTCTGAGCGTAGCCAGGCAGCAGTTGCTTTCGCAACACATCCAAGTTTAACCAGAGCTAAACAACTGCAATTTTTTTTCATGGATTCGCTCACTGTCAGCGACGCTGGATTTTCTGCGACACAAGCTCCTTGAAGCTATCGCGTTAAAGCGCTGAAGGAGACACGTAGCTACATAGGAAGAAATACTGTTATTTTTTCTGTGGCTGTTCAAATTCACCTTTGCCTTTACACTGCCCTATTGCGCAGCTCTTGCTCCACAAGGGTCCCGGGTACAAGTCCAGAGGCGTGGAGACCGTGCTCCGCAAGCACCACTCAGGGGCGGAAAAGGTCGAAGACAAGCCGGGCATCGTCGTCTACCGGCTGACCGGCAGCTCCGACGCGCTGTCCACTCTGATGCGGGACCTCTTCGCCGACCTGGAAGACTCCAAGGCTAGACTGGGCGTTGCCATGATGGGCTTCATAGTCACCACACTAGAGGACATCCTGGAAGGGTGCGTTAGAGCAATGCCACCTAGGTTACTAGGTGGTATCAGTTAGAGCCGTAACTACATTCCCACCTTCTTCTAGCTCGGACCTCAAAGGAGTGCGTCCAATAATCCTAGAGCCAGAAGACTGGTTTGGTTTGGTTTATGGGGTTTAACGTCCCAAAGCGACTAAGGCTATGGAGACGACGCAG